>NC_136496.1:11781272-11961272 GCF_053919585.1 Euprymna scolopes | reverse complement strand
AAATTATCCTCCAAATTTCATACTTCGACGAAAATTAAACACGTCTTTTATAAACTTTCATCTTTATTATTGACTAGAGCTGCTCAATTGGGTTTATATCTGATGAACAAGGTGGCCATGTCATCAAATTTTCTTCATTACTGCCTAATGACTTAAAGTAGAATGTCATACCCTTGGCTGAGTAGGATGGTACATTGTCGTGCATAAAAATCAATTTGCGGTGTCGCGTCATCAAGCCATGGTGACAAATGCTCATTTAAAAATAAAATATGACTGACTGGTCAGTTTGACACCTTCTAGCATTCGAAATGGCCCAATTAGTTCACCGCAGATTATTCCAGCCCAAAACATGACACCTCCACCTCCCTGTTTACGATGAAATCGATGTGGGGTAGGGTATCCAAGAGGACTCCAAACTTTGGTCGACCCATCTGGTCCATCAAGGGTTGCTCTGGCCTCATCGGTGAAAAGAATATTTTCAAAGCTGGTTTTCATGTATTTCTGAGCCCAAGTCAAACGTTTTTCTTTATGGGTTTGGTTCAAAATAGGTCTTGCTATGTGTTTAATGCTTCTTGCAATTTCGTTTTAGACCTTGAAGCGTGTCTTTCTGGACAAGGAATGTATTCCAACCTTGTCAAATATAGCAGCACTGTTGTTGCCCGGATGCTTAATGAGTTGACGGCGAATGTTTTTAACATCACTAGCAGAAACTGACTTTCTTGTGTTTTTTTGTCCTTCCTTGGTTGATGTTTGGATTTTCAACGAATTAAGACAATGTTCTTCCATCTCTTCCAAGCTCCTTAGTTAGATATACGAGAGATAAACCTCTGCAAGGCCTGCAACAACACGTTCCTTTTCACTAGCTGTCAATCGACGTTTTTTTAGGCATTTTGGAAGACCTGTAATAAAGTGATACTTATAATTACCAGAAAATAAAAAAATTAGCATAATTTTCAAAATATTTGTTCAAATTCCACAAAAATCAGAGAAATAAGCCACCTTGTAATGCTCTTCCAGTGTACCAAATTTCACTTTTCTGCGTTTCATTGCAATTTCAAAATGAAAACATATTGGCCTTTTATAAAGCGACACACATATGGTTTATCTTTATACCATTTCTGAGCTAATGTCTTCCTTATGCCAGATTTGTCGCTCTCTCTCTTTCTCTCTCTCTCTCTCTCTCTCTCTCTATATATATATATATATATATATATATATATATATATATATATTAATTTATAAAATATATATTACTAACTAGCTCTACCTATGTATTGAGCACTTTTGAAGTAAATACTTAAAGTTTACGCATAAATATATACTTTCGTATATTAATTTTATGTGAGTAAATGAAGTAGTTATATATATATATATATATATATATATATATATATATATATATATATATATATTAGAGCATATTTTATTGAAGAGGATCTTCGTTCTTCTTTTTATGATCTTTCTTTCGAATTTTTCTTGTTTTCGTACAAGTATTTTTGTTATGGGATCCAAAGTTCTTATAAAGTCCCCCTGTTTACCGAACGTTTTCGGTCTCGATTGACCATCGTCAGGGTTGTTCTTCCTGTGCATCCTACTTATTGATTTATTTGTTCTCTGTCGTTTTATTGTTTTTATTACTAATTTACTATGTGTAGTTTCGCCTAATTTGAATTTTTTTTGCCTCCTCTTCACCTTTATCGTGTTAGAATAGGTGGACAATTCGGCTGCTGTTGTCAAAGTTTATTTTATTAATGGTTCAGTAAACTAGGGGACTTTATAAGAACTTTGGATCCACAACAAAAATACTCGTACGAAAACAAGAAAAATTCGAAAGAAAGATCATAAAAAGAAGAATGAAGATCCTCTTCAATAAAATATGCGCGAATAATGAAATTCTGCCTAAATATACAAAACTCAAATATATATATATTATGTATATTTTATTGTCCAATTTCTACTGTACACTCTTTAACCCTTATCCTCGAGTGGTCTCTTGTCCTTGATAAGTGGTGATGCCTATGTAAAAAAAAATACAAATATTATTGGCTACAAATGTGTATACATGTTTCAGCTCCACCTCATACACAGATCCAGCCTCCTGGGCCTTTATGGTTTCAGAGTTAGGAGAGGCCAGATGAGGCTGGATCTCTAACTGAGGTGGAGCTGAAACATGTATGCACATATGTATACATAGTATTCAACGACAACGTTGCATTTAAAGTTTACTGTTTTTTTTTAATTCCTCTCAGCTTTAATTTCTTAAAAGGGCTTCATAGCTATAACATTTTTTTAAAAACATGTATTAGTTTAAGTGTAAGTGTAGGGAGTGATAATTACTGCTGGTCTGAAGGTTCGAACAAATCACAAAATGATTTCGTGGGATGGCATTCTACACACACACACACACACACACGCACACACACACACATACACGTATAGAGGAAGAGCGAGAGTGCAAACTGAATGACAAAGACTACCTCAGTATACTATAGTATCACGCCATTTCATATGAAACACGGCTTGTGGGTCAAGGATTTGTACTCATGCAAGATAATTGTCAAACTCTGTCAAACAGGAAGAGCACGCCATTCGACTGATGTCTTGGCCAGCACAGTCAGTAGATTTATATTAGTGTAGGGCGAACGTCACTGAAAAGCAAGAGCTGAACAACCCAAACGTGCGTGGAAGCCAGGGAAAACTGTCTTCTGTCTTTGGTGGACAGTAATAAAATGTGACGCAGCGATAGCGATTGGTTGTTTTGTTTTACGGCATATCAACCTTTTTTCGTATTATTTAATGTTGAATTCAGTAATTTGGGGAAAAGTTAATAATTCACGTTCTTATCATTATATCTTCAGATATTTATTCATGGTATTTGGTTTGATTGTTTTGTAGAGGAAAATTGTTTTTGTTTGTCTGTTTAGTTTAGCGGTATATCGGAGGTTCTTTCATACCGGAGCATTGTATTTTGTGAATAGTTGCTTGCTGTGTTTATTAGGTTGGTGCAAAGATAATGTCGTTTACATACATACATACATACATATATATATATATATATATATATATATATATATATATATATATATATATAGCCATCCGTGCGGCTAGACAAGCAACTACCTCAAGCCAGGATCGAAACCCAACCGCCCAAACGACAGTCGGAGCTTCTAACCGTTGCGCTATTCGGCTGCTGCTATGCAGGTAGTGAATTAACAGTGTTTTGACATTGTCCAAATACCCAAGTTCAACTTGTTTACACAAAAAGCAACATTATTTTTGCATCAACTTAATAGTTTGTAATTTTATTCTTATAAAATGTGAATATGTTTTGTTTATTCTGTGTTTTTATCGCTTTTGTAACTTTTCATATCCGGGAATGGCATGTTTTGGCGTGGCTGATTCAGCGTCGCCGTTGCGGCGTCACTGTTTTGATCGACGCCGAGGCCGATTCGGTGGAGGGACAATTCGGCATCGACTAAGCCAGTCAGCATTTTTATAAAGATTTTTTTTTTTTTAATTAAGAGAAATAATATGAAAATATATCGCTTTAACTGTTTTTAAGAAAAATCATGTTTTTTGCAAAATTCTTTCTAATTAATTATTTCCTAACTATTTTCAGGGGTTAAAGCCTTTAAAATATTTTTAAGTTTTTTTTTTTTTAATTAAGAAAAAAATATCAAAATATAATCTCGCTAGTGACAACTGAGTTTTCTTTTTGTGTGTGTGTGTGTGTGTGTGTGTGTGTGTGTGTGTGTGTGTGTGTGTGTGTGTATCAGAAATTTGAAGGACTTTTTGATACCCCTAACAGAAAACTGCGAATAAAATATAAAAAAAAAACTCGTAATTTCTCCTTTTAAAGTGGGTTGTTTATTTTCTGTATGGAATATACTTCGAAAATAAACTATTAAAGTTGTTTAAAAAATAATAGAAATATTATTTTTTATTTTTTAAAATACAGTTTTTACAAAACGTTTACAAAATCCCAGCGTGCCTTCATGTAGCAATTTTTTTATGTAATAAAATCAATAGAATTTTACGAGTTAAATATTTTTCAATTTTTTAACTTTAAAAATCTATCAAAATTTTTCTATTACTTCAATTTTTACGATATTTTAAGGGTCAATGTGAAATGTTATGCTCTTTCTAATAAACAAAATATAATATTTTAGAGAAATATTAGTCGAAAAATATCGAAAAATTGGCTGAAAACATTAATATTTTCACCTTCAACTGGGCACTTTTCTACAGGGGGGGGGGTTAGCTTTTTTTCGCCGATATTTTCGAAAGTCATCCTCTCCTTTCGATTGTCTAGCCTTAATTTAAACCTACGTCACTTCCGGTTTGGCGGTGGTTGTAACAGCAAAGACGTCAGGTTTTTCCCCCCGTTCTTTTCCTCCTTCGGGGTGCAGGTTCGAGCCTGCCTTCCTACTACCACTTTTTTTTTTCAACAAAAACATCCAAACACCCGGGCAACGCCGGGCTGAAATGCTAGTATATCTATAAAAGTAAAAGTGTTTTTCTGTCTGTGTGTGTGTCTGTATACATTTCCCTACGCAATAACTCTGTCAATTTTCAGTCTACAGACTCGAAATTTGATATACAAGGTACTGAGAGATGGGAAAATCTTTGGAATCCGTTTTCAGCCAGAAATTTGGCTGTAAAGGGATCAAAGTTCAACGATTTGACCTTTGAGAACTCTACCAAACTCCTCCGCCAATTTTGGGTATAAACAATTGAAATTTTAGATATAGGTTCCTTGAACATGGACCAAACTTAATAACTTCATTTGAGCCCCAAACAATAAATGTTAAGGGTTCATAATAGGGGTCAAAGTTAAAAAAATTGACCGATTTTATTTTATTTTTTGTTTTGTTCAACATACACCTCCAAACACCCTGGCAACGCCGGGTTGAAATGCTAGTATATATATATATATATATATATATATATATATATATATATATATATATATATATCGAAATTAACGATATTTCAAAAACAAACTTAAATATATATATTAGTGGGATATATATATATATATATATATGATTATTGAGCTGGATTAAATCCGACGATATGAAATAAAATGGAGGTGGAAGGGAAGCCTTCCACCTCCATTTTATTTCATATATATATATATATATATATATATATATATATATATATATATATATACTAGTGGGAGCCTTTTTTCGGCCTTGCCCGATGAAATATAAGAAATGTTAAGTAAGAAAATTAAGCGGCACTGATGTGTTGTGATACAATGAAACAGCACTGTATGTCGATGACTACAAATATATATATATATATATATATATATATATATATATAATTTAAAGGAGATTAGAACAATAGTCTAAAGAGCTGAGTGTATTTTAATGTAACAGTGAAATTACTAGTTTAATTAAAATACAGGAAATAGAAAGTGCTCGTTGTAATTTAGATATATAATAAGCTCGATAGTTAAATGTCCTAGAGCTAATTCAATATTAAGTAATGTGATTGATAATTTAAAATTTAAAAATCAAAATTTAATTAAATTAAAAATCCGTTTCATAAGACGGAACAACAACAAAATCAATTATCTGTACGATCGTTTCGGAAAACAATGCTTTTTATTGTGGTATACATCAAGTTATGTACAATAATTATATATAGTTTTTTGATAAGCAAGGTCTCCTCATCAGCAAATTTTTAAGGGTTTTTATTGAATTTAAAAGACACCATAAATAAACCTAGCATTAAAATATATATATATATATATATATGAACAAATGATTAATAAAACATGTTAAAAGACATCTTGAAAAAGAGTTAAAAACATATTTAATTTTAAAAAGGAAGCACAAGATAAGTGGATAGCCCTTAATCCGCGAAGTTTTGAAGAAATACTCTCCTTCTCACTAGAGGGCAGGAATTAGCAAAATGGTGGATCAGATTTTGCATGTAAAAGTATTTAATGAAACTACAAGTAAGTCACAGATCTTACTTGGTTAAAAAATGGGTGAGGTAAGGGGAATAGGAGGTAAAAGAAAAATGATAAAAAGATTTCACATGAATGGATAGTCCGGTGAAGGGTAAAAAATCCAAGAATGGTAAAATCCAAACACGGTCGAATTAAAAATTTCCAATCCAACAGGTAAGTTCCAAATGGTCCAAAATGGTCCAAAAGGCAGAATTCCTTGGAAAAAATTACAAATGGAATGAATTCCAAATCATTAAAAGAAAAGTTCAAATGTGCACAGAAAAAGCACTGGAGAGAATATTTAAAACACGTCTGCCAAGGCCGGAGGAATATTTTTCTTTTACCTCCTATTCCCCTTACCTCACCCTTTTTTTAACCAAGTAAGATCTGTGACTTACTTGTAGTTTCATTAAATACTTTTACATGCAAAATCCGATCCCGCATTTTGCTAATTCCTGCCCTCTGATGAGAAGGAGAGTATTTCTTCAAAACTCCGCGGATTAAGGACTATCCACTTATCTTGTGCTTCCTTTTTAAATGCTATAATGATGGGTAGTGGTGGAGAGTGGTTAGAATTTGATTTTTTAAGAAGGATGGCACAGCAAAAGTTTGTTTACATTGAACTTTAAAATGACCATGTTATAGTCAACTGGAAAGCAGCCCAGCAAAACAGAGCTCAATAGGTGGAGAAAAATATACTTTATAGAATTTGAGTTTCAATTTAGGCAGAGAGAGAGAGAGAGAGAGAGAGAGAGAGAGAGAGAGAGAGAGAGAGAGAGAGAGAAAGAGAGAGAGAGAGAGAGAGAGAGTAAAGAATATTGTTGACAATGGTTGTAGTTGACGAGTGTTTGTTGTAAATATTTTTCAGGATTGGGAAGGGTTATTGTAGAATAAATAAATACATAAATGAAAAAAATAAATAAACATTAAAAAGACTAAGTTACAGTAAATTCAATCATACATACAAAAAAAATCAATCGATTAAGAAAAAATGATCACTGATACAAAAAAGAAAGAAAGAAAAACCTGAAGGGAGAGTTTATCATATTTTATTTTCAAAGATAACATTGTCTAGTGAGAAATATATGAGATGCCTTAAATAAGTTTCCAGACTTTTTTGCACAAGCATTTAAAATTGTTGAAAATTCAGTATTTTATTGCTATGCATCTTATTAGATGACTGACCAATTTTTATGATTTCAGGTTCAAATGAACAGCTACAGCAGAAATTGGAACACAGCTTACTAAAACCTGATTGTCACAGCTGGTGAATTTCAAAAATGCAATCTGGACGTGAGGACACTTTAGAAGAACGATATGCGATAAAAATTTTGTTTTAAACTTGGAAAAAATGATACAGAAACGTAGGGAATGTTTCAGACTGCTTTTAGACGATCTTGCATGAATCGATCATCAGTTTTTGAGTAGCATAAGAGATTCAAGGAAGTCAGGAAGTCTGTGACAGATGATGATAGGTGTGGGAGAAGTAAGGGAATCAAAACACCAGAGTTGATTGGCCAAATAAAGAATTTCATGGATAAGGACCGCCGTGTGTCTATAGAGACAATAAGTGCACAGTTTGATGTCAGTGTGGGAACTGTAAACACAATTATTCATGAGAAACTGATTTGTACAAAGTTTGTCCCAAGTGTGCTCAGAGAAAATCAGAAAAAAAGATGTTATTGTAGTGATATGCAAATTATACTTAATTTGCATATGAGCAAATATCTCATATTTATGAACTGACACCAACTAGAACAGGTTGTTGTTGAACGCTTACTTAGCATTATACACGACATGTCAATAGTGTCGCCATTCACATAGGATTGTGAAGCAATTATGAAGGTTGCTACAATGGTTTACCCTCGAGAACTAGAAGAAATGACTTTCAAAGAAATAAGTCAGGTTATCAAGGGAAACATGAGTCCGAAGAAAAGACTGCTGATTGCAGAAAGGACCAATGAAGCACTAAATGGATGAACCGAGAGTAAAATATTTACACCGGTTAAGAAGTGCGAGTAAATACTGTGAATTCGAAAAACTAGGAACAGAAGAACAGACAACAGAAGAAGACTTAATCCAACTAAGATTAATTGAAGGTATGCATAATTCGGCACATAGATATAAGCTAATGGAACAGTTACAACTTACAAACATGCCCTTGAATATGTGTCTAGAATTTATACATACTGTTATATTCCTAAATACTTAGGAAATAAAGACAAACGTGAGTTACACCGAGTGGTATGTGTAATGGGGTTTATTTATAATACAGAAACGTAAGGCTGCTCGCCTAAGGTAAATAGAAGTACATAGTAACAAGTATGGGGAAGAAAGTCTGATAATCAACACGTAAGACTATCCGTCTTACTGCGACTGCTTGTCTGCCGCTGTCTGCCGCTGTCTGCCAAACAGTCCAATATATATATACAGTTTGTAACCGGTGTATAGCCAGTTATGTTCCTTCAGAACACCTCCCCCTGAAGCTGAAATCTTCCTGATTTTAGCTTAAATACCTCTTCCTTTTAGGGTCAGGGCTTAATCTCCTGGTAACTTTTCTCTTTCTTGCGCTTTTCGTTCTGGTCAGCGTTACCCGGGGTAAAGGTTTCTGTCCAGCCCGTATGGTCGGTTCAGGCGAAATATTCATTGTTTGCGGTACACACGCTGGTTTTGGTATATCAAAAATATCGCACAATGTTTCCATTGGTGTCTCTTCCACATTTGGAGACAGTCTGGGACGTATTTGATTTCTGTGTCTTTTGCAGACAAAACTTAATCCTTGGATGGTATAGACCATGCTCCCAATCCTTTTTTTGATAATACCTTCAACCCACTGATTTCGTCCATTTTGAAAATTTTTGAAATATACATTTTCACCTGGGGAGAAGCACTTGGTATTAAGGTTTTCTTTTTTTGAAAACTTTCTTTTTCTCTGGTAGCAGCCTATCGAAGACAGATCTTATCTTTCTTGCAAACATTAGCTCAGCCGGGGAAGAATTGACATTATTATTAGGATTTGGTGTCACCCTGTAAATTGCTAAAAATGTTTGAATACATTGTTCGTCTGTGTCCGTAGTAAGATTTTTCTTAAGTGCCCTTTTAAACGTATCTACAAATTTTTCGGCCAACCCATTCGATCGTGGATGGTACACAGGTGTTGTCATATGTAGAATATTTAGTGAGTCACAGAATTCTTTGAATTCATGAGCAGTAAATGCTGTTCCATTATCGCTCACTAAGGTTTTTGGCACTCCAAAACGGCTAAAAATTTCATTAAGCGCACTCACAGTGTTTTTTGCTGTTGGATGTCTAAACTTAAATATTTCTGGCCATTTTGAAAAAGAATCTACAATAATCAAGTAAAAATAACCATTTATAGGTCCCGCATAATCAATATGCAGACGTGACCAGGGTAGGTCCGTCTTTGGCCATGGCGTCGTTTTTACTGGAGGATCTCGAGCTGCTAATTGACATCCTCTGCATGTCTTGACACATTTTTCAACTTCCTTGTCCATACCAGGCCAGTACACATATCCTCTCATAAGGGATTTCATTCTCGAAATGCCCGGATGACCTGTATGAAATTCCTTCAGAATTTTCCTCTGTAACGTTAGTGGAATTACGATCCTCTCACCATACATGAGCACATCTTCACAGATGGAAAAAGGCGTTGTTTGATCTACCTTTTTATTTTTTTTTATCCATCCCAATTGATTTTTCATTTTCTTAATGAAAATGTCATTTACTGCCTCTTTTTTTATTTTTTCGAAAGTTACCGGAAGTTCACGTATCATATTACACATTGAACTTGTACATTCACTTTCGTCTTTAAGCGCAGCAATTACCGTTTCTTCGAAACTTTCGCTTCTTTTAGGGATCAACCGTGATAATGCATCTGCGTGTCCTAACTTTTTTGAGGATACATGTTCCATCTTAAACTGATAGTTTAAGAGGGTTACAGCCCATCGCTGTAATCGATTCGCAGTATGTGTGGGAATGCCTTTCTTTGATCCAAATATGGTAAGTAGGGGTTTATGGTCGGTTTGCAAAATAAAAGATCGTCCATGGAGAAATCGATTGTACTTTGTAATTCCAAATATTATCGACAGCGCCTCTTTTTCAATTTGGCTGTAATTTTTCTCCGCTGCAACCAACGTTCTTGAAGCATGGGCGATAGCTTTTGTCCTACCATCCTCATACTTGTGAAGTAATACAGCGCCAACACCGTAATCACTGGCGTCCGTTGCTAGTATTAGTTCCTTTTCTGGATTGAAATGTGCCAATGCTAAGTCTGACAGTAGACATCTTTTGATATTTTGGAAAGCAGATTCACATTCCTTATTCCAGTTCTATTTAACACCCTTTTTCAGTAACTCGTTAAGAGGAGCTCTTAAATTATGTATGTTAGGGATGTAAATTGCATAGTATTGAACTAATCCCAAAAACGATTTTAATTTTGTCACTGAATCTGGAGCAGGCATCTTTTCAATTGCTTCAGTCCTTTGTGGATCCGGTCTTCGACCCTCTTTGTCGATTATTTGACCTAGATATTTAATTTTTTTCATAAAAAAATCGCATTTTTCTGGGCTCAATTTAAAACCAAATTCCTGTATTCTTTTGAATACTTCTTTTACATGCTTCTTATGATCTTGCAAATTTTCACTTTTAATTAGGATATCGTCAAGGTAGGCCATTGAAAATTCCAACCCTGCCAGCATCGTGTCCATAATTTGCTGGAAAATAGCAGGAGCAACCTTTAATCCAAAAGGAAGCCTCTTTAGCTTAAAAATGCCCTTATGAGTATTTATGCCTAAGTATTTGGAGCATTCATCGCTGATCTTAATTTGCAAGTAAGCATCTGAGAGGTCTATCTTAGAAAAATTTTTCCTCCGTTAAGCTTAGAGAACAGATCTTCTGCGGACGGAAGGGGATAATTATGGTCCAATAGACAGTCATTTAAACCCGTTGAAAAATCTCCACAGACCCTTATTCTGTTATTTTTTTTCTTTACATACACGGTTGGACTTGCCCAATCTGTGTGGTTAACTTTTTCAATGACTTCCAGTTGTTGAAGTCTATCCAACTCTTTTTCGATTGCGTCCATCGCTGAAAAAGGCACATTCCTTTTAGGTTTGAATACTGGAGTGGCATTTTTCTTTAATTCAAATTTTGCCTCTGTCTTAATACAGAGTCCTAGTCCTTCGGCAAAAACATTGGGAAATTCAGTTTTCAAATCCTTCAGGAAGTCTTCCCTTTGGTTTGCTTTTTCTGCAGTTAAAACGTTACAAAACGAATTTATGGGTTTCTCCCATAAATTAAACAGGACAATCCAATCTACCCCAAACAGGCATGTATTCTTTCCTGGTACGACGTACACTTTGGATTTATGAGTCTGGTTAGCGAATGTCACTTTGCATTTTAATTCTCCCTTGAACTCTAATCTTTTGCCGCACACACTTCTCGCCATCTTTCTGGTTTTCGTTAATTCAGGTCGACCTATCCTTTTCCATATATCTTCATTTATAATACTAATATCTGCACCGCTATCCAGAAGCAATGTAACCAGATGTCCATTTATCCGAACATCAACATATTTCCGTCTTTCGCAGCTTTTTTCTTTATTCATGCGAAGCGTATTTACATTATCGGTCCCTTGTCTTTTCTTCTGGGCACAGTATGTTCCCTTGTGACCTCTGAGACCACATTCATAACATATTTTGTTCCTAAACCAGCAGGTCTTATTGTTGTGTCTTAAACTACCACAACATTTACACTTTAGCTTTGGGTCTTTGTATCCTTTAAGGATCCTGTGTTCTTGGAACCTGGACTTTCTTGTGGTCCCTTGCCTTTTTACTTGCTGCACCTTAAAAATATTTTTCTCTTCAATGCGAGTGTTGTCTTTCTTTATGTTAATCAGACGTTGACACTCTTCAGTGACTTTTTGCAATGTTATGTTAGGATCCGCCTCCATAATTGTTAGGATCCGTGAACGTATATCTTTGTCCCTTGGTGCTGTGAGACCTTGTACAAAGATTAAACATTTAAATTGGTCTGCGGAAATTTCATTCAATTTAAATGATTCGCATAAACAGTTCACAGTGCAAGCATATTCTAGATAGTCTTCAGCTTCTGCCTTCTGAATGTTCAAACATTTGTATCTAGAGTGAAATAGGCTATCCCTTTTATCAAATATTTTCGACAAGGTACTAATTGTTTCCTCGAACGAAACCTCCTCCGGTTTTTTTGGTAGAATTAGATTTGCATACTTGGTGTTTTCATCAGTACCCAGTTTTTGTAGTAGCAGGGTAACTTTTTCCTCATCGGTCCAGTCTAAACATCTTTTCGTAAAAATTGTTTCGTATCTTCTGTAGTATGCAGGGAAAGTAACACCAGTATCCGGGGAGTAACGAAATTCCGTTAGTGAATTTGAAATACCCTCGGCAGAAAAATTAGTCTTCTTCCCGGTCGACGTTAGAATTAGCTTTTCTAAATTCTTTTGCTGTGTCGACATTTGTCGTTGTAGTATGTTTGTTTGTTCTTGTTGTGCCTCTAAAGTTTTTTGTGTTCTTTCTTGTTGTTGTTGCAGCTGTTGCTGTAGCTGTTGTTGTTGAATTTGTTGTTGTTGTTGTTGTTGCGCTAAAAATTGTTGAGTCATTTTTGTCTGTTCCTGGATGCTAAGGGCTAGAGCCTTAGTTAACTCTGCTAATTGTTCCATGTTAGCTTCTAGTACAAAAATGTCTTTTCGAATTCTACACAATAATTCCAAAGAAAAATCGTAAATTTACGTATATCGTAAATTAGTAGCAATATGCAGACACAACACGTTTCAACAAAGTTCATCCATAGTAATTCAACAGGCTTTGTAAAATAATTCTTTTTTTTTTTTTTTTTTTTCAACAACGTAAGTTCATACACAAAATATTTCTTACTTCCCACGACAAATAGTTCCAATTATTTATATAAAGGCAATAACAAACAATTAATTTTCCAAAAAAAAAAATATATGGCTGCCGTTCCCACGTGGCATAAAATGGTACAATAGTCGTTGTATTTATATTTTTTCTTTCGAAACTCGTAATCCTTTAGTGTAGTTTCGAATTCAACTTGCGACCATTTTTTTTTTTTTTTTTTTTACTTGTCAAAATAAATATAAATTCCACTTTACCTTGAACATGTTTCTATAATTTCTTGTGAGTTCTTTACGAAGAAAAATCCGTACTTTTCGCTACTTTAGGTAGGAAAAATTTTTAAATTCATTGACGCACGTGGTCAAAAGTCCTTGTGTAGTTTGTTTTTTTCGTAAAACAAAAAATCCTTGCATTGTACACAGTCCTTGGTACGGTAATTTATCTCTGTTAAGAGAAAGAACATCCTTTCGTCGTCATTGTTATATTCCTAAATACTTAGGAAATAAAGACAAACGTGAGTTACACCGAGTGGTATGTGTAATGGGGTTTATTTATAATACAGAAACGTAAGGCTGCTCGCCTAAGGTAAATAGAAGTACATAGTAACAAGTATGGGGAAGAAAGTCTGATAATCAACACGTAAGACTATCCGTCTTACTGCGACTGCTTGTCTGCCGCTGTCTGCCGCTGTCTGCCAAACAGTCCAATATATATATACAGTTTGTAACCGGTGTATAGCCAGTTATGTTCCTTCACAACACATACCTACATCAAAAAATAAAAAATAGTTGGAGTTCTCGGTAAATTTTTTAAATGTATTAAATGAGTTGACAGAACCATTTGCAAAATTAAGAAAAAAAAATGCGGAACTCATTTGGTTAGAACACTAACTGAAAAGCCGTTGAAAACTAAAAACAGATTCTGGCAAAAAAGCCAATAGTACAAATTTTTTAACCCTATTTTGACACTAGTGACACTAGTGAGCATTCCGTATCCGGCATTTTGTCACAAGATGGTCATTCCATAATGTACTTATCGAGGAGATTAACAATGGCTGAACACAATTATTCGAATATAGAAAGGGAGGCACTAGCTATAGTGTGGACAACAGATAGAGCAAGACAGTTCTTGATGGGAAAAAAATTCTTGTTGAAAAGTGATCACAGACCACTGAAATTTATTTTCAACCCAAAAAAAGAACTATCGAAAGTTACAACGTCCAGAATATTATGTTGAGTGATTAGACTGATTGAGTATGTTAAAGGGAATACGATACTGCACGTTGATGCCTTATCTAGATTGAAGTTCTATAGAGAGGAGCGAGTTAGAAGAGGAAGAAGTAGAATAGGACAAGGTAGAAGAGGAAGATCAGAATATGCAGGAGGAACAGATCGATTATAGGGAAAGACATGATAGATCCAGATCTCCAAGGGAAAGGAGAGAGATAAAGGAAGATGTTCAGGAGGGCACAAGAAGAAATACAAGAAGTACTCACGGCATAAAGTCCCCTATTATAGGGAGATGTAGTGATATGCAAATTAAGCTCATTTTTATAAACTGACACCAACTAGAACAGGTTAGTTGTTGATTGCTTACTTAGCGTTATACACGACATATCGGTTATAATGACAGCAGGGAGACGGTCGAGCTGATCAATTCAGGTCCTGCAGTTTTTGATATTCTGGTGACCTGCGATGAAAGCCAGATCTAATGCTATGATCCAACGACTAAGAGACAGAGCTCTCAGTGGAAGCCTGCTGGTTCTCCCAGACCAAAGAAGGCCAGACAAAACAAACCTACCAAGAAACTTGTGATGATTCCTTTTTTTGACAGCATGGTCATGATCTACATGCACTGGACTCTACTGGACAGACAGTCAACAAGGACTACTATGTTGAGGTTTTAAGATAGTTCAGTAAGAAACTCTGTCGGAAAAGGTCAGCACTCTTCAAATCGGGTCAGTCGCATTTCCACCAGGACAATGCACCAGTCCACAATTCCATCCTTGTCACAGACTATTTGACCAAGATGGACATCAAGACAGTTTCTCACTTTCATTATAGTCCAGACCTTGTTCCCTGTGACTTTTGGTTATTCTCTAAACTCCATGAAAATCTTAAAGGCTGTCGTTATGAAACAATTGAGGAGATGAAAGGGGCTGTAATGAGGGTTATTGACATATTCACACAAGAGGATTTCCATGGAGCTTCCCAGTTGTTGGAACGGTACAACAAGTGCATTACAACTGGGGGAGATTACTTCGAAGGGACTAGAGTTTCATGTGCGTTCTATCAATAAAGTGACCATACAAAGAAGTCTGGAAACTAATTGAAGACGATTCGTAACACTTTCTAGTAAGAAATATAGGTAGAAAATTGCAGTAACTTGTAAGTAATCAAAGATAAATAAAAACATTGTCAAATTTGATTTTTTTTTTTTCATATCGGTCGTATTTTTTTTTTTTCATATCGGTCATATTTTTTTTTTTCATATCGGTCATATTTTTTTTTTTTCATATCGGTCATATTTTTTTTTTCATATCGGTCATATTTTTTTTTTTCATATCGGTCATATTTTTTTTTTTTTTCATATCGGTCATATTTTTTTTTTTTATATCGGTCATATTTTTTTTTTTTCATATCAGTCATATTTTTTTTTTTTCATATCGGTCATATTTTTTTTTTTTCATATCGGTCATATTTTTTTTTTTCATATCGGTCATATTTTTTTTTTTTCATATCGGTCATATTTTTTTTTTTTCATATCGGTCATATTTTTTTTTTTTTCATATCGGTCATATTTATTTTTAGTCCACTAGTTTGCCTTTTTTTCACATATCGTGTGTACGATTAAACTGACTATAATTTATTAAAGGTAATGTTTAGTGTTATAGGTATTGCTACAGTTTACAGGCTGTGCTATATTTAAAATAGGATTTCCAAGTTAAACTCGGTGGTATCTTTTGTTTATTAAATCGTTAGGTGAAGGTACAGAATAGTTAACAAAGCTCTCTACTCCTGTTAACAATGGTTGATTATTGTCCAGAATTTTCCCCATATTACACAAAAAAAAAAAAAAACACTAAAGAAAAATCTGTATGATGTACGTGCACGTGACAAAGCCAAATTATCATATCCCCAAAATTACACAAATTGATCAAGTAGTGTTATTTTTATAAAGAAAATCATTTTAAAGCGATTAAGGGAATTCGTATGTATTACAATATCAACCTAAGTATTAATTATTGCTGAATTATCTCCCTTTGCTTGTTGATCTTTTTTTTCAAAAGGGCAGACGAGACAGTCACTCCTTGAATATTCATAAAAGTTAAATCTAAAATTTAGGGGAAATTCTGGATAAGGACCGAATGATTATCTAAGTAATAATATTATTATTTCAGCATAGTTCATATACTGCAGAAATACTGTGTTATATTTTAACTACAACATGGGCAATTCGGAAGCTTAACTCATTGTTCTAAGGGCGGTAACTCTTTTTTAATAAGAATTGTAAGAAAAAATATTTTTAGCTATTTTATTTATGCTAACAAAGTTTTATAACATTAAAAACAAACAAAAAAATGTAAACTGCGTCGATATTGTAATTTTTCTTAACAAAACATTCGAGTAATTTTAAGAAAAATTGTTTTGTTTTTTTTCAACTATTTCAATAAAATAGAGTTATCTTCCTTAGGACAATGATTAAGATTCCGAATTGGCAAAAAGATGTAAAATTCGAGTAATTTTAAGAAAAAGAAATTATTTTATTTCAACTACTTTATTTAATGTAATATAGTTTTATAACATTATAAAAAAATAAAAATAAGAAACAAAAAAGTAAATATAATAGATAATTTTAGAGTTTTTATTGTTTTTTAATAAAATTTGTTTATATTGACACAATTTGTAAATTATATTGTCTTTAAATAATTTTTATTTACATTTATTTCTATTTGCATTTAAAAAAATATATTTTAGTGTGTTCCTTTAATGAATTGTAAAAAAAAAATGTTCATTTTTCTGTCACTAGTATTAAATGGAGACCAGCTACCGGTCAAGGGAGATAACTAAGAGAAATAACTTAGTATGACGGAGTTGTTTATCCTTCTCGTCTAGGTTTTATAATTTAGGTTTTTTTGTTTTTGTTTTGTTTTTGTTTTTTGGGTTTTTTTTTTTTTTGTACGCTCGAGAATAAAAGTCTCTTCGAACGTTCAAACACTTTTGAGTATAGATATCTTCTTTGATCACTGGCGTTATAGCAATGGATTATTTACCCTCAATCGCTATTCTGAAGGGAAAAAAAAATATTTTGTGAATAAGGATTATATTACCCACCAATCAATTGTGCGACCGCCTGAAGGTATTATCGTGAGGAGATTGGACTATCGATGTGTCTCTTATCCACATATAATAGTTGCTCAAGCATATGTTGGTATGCCTGCACGCACCCCTAAGCAGTGGTGCCTGGGAAATAACGAAACTATCCCGTCCTTTGAGGTGTGAAGGAATAACCTTGATATATTGTTTGTGACAAACAATATATCAAGAGATAAACTGACAGTTTGTCTCTTGATAACAGCTATGCCCCATTCCTTGAGTTGAACCGAGAAATGAAATCTCGTATTTTTATGCCTTGAACCTGACTGAAGTTGTAAATAAAATTGTATCCTCATGTCACCAATGCGCTTCCTTGAGCTGTTCCCTACCTGTAACTGTGCCGTCAATTGCAATACGACCTCTCAAATGTACTCCGGCTAAGGTTTGCTGCTGATACCATCAGGAGGAACATACAACTGATTTGAAAGACGCCAGTTTATATACTGCCTGAGATGGGTATATTTGCTGATGATACAATGCTCTATAATATGCATGAGAGAATAACGGATGCACACAAATCTAAGACTATGACAGAATCGTTAGAAAATGACATCCAGACCGTAATAGAATGGGGCCGCAAATGGATGGTATCATTTAAAGCTAGTAAAACTAAGCTGCTCTCCTTTAACAATTACAAGAACGCCTCTCCAGCCACCGATATTGATGACAAATAACACCCTATCTGAGAATTCTTCCTTCAAACTCTTCAGCCTAACATTCACGGGCAATATGAACTAGAACAAATACACTGAGGACATTGCAAAGGCTGCTGCAAAGAAAGTGGGTTCCCTCTATCATGCTAAAAGACTACTCACACCTGAAAGAATCCTGTACCTTGTAGAGGACTAGGATATATAAATCCTAATCCCGTTACAAAATAAAATAATGAAACGAATGTATTGAAGGAAACAAAAACTCAATTGATGGATGAGATAAACGTCGTTTATTTACTGTTGAAAGAATGAATGTTTTAGATATAACATGTGTTCATGTCCGCGCGGGTGTAACCATCGTTTGTAGAGGACTGGTATTGTAGAAGGAAAAAGGAAATGTGTTTTCATCTCACGTTCGGGTCACTATCATTTGTTCGCGCGTGGGAAAAGAAGTGAGTAATATGGTAGAGATGAGAATGATAGTCCAGCGTGTAGACAAAGACAAAGGATATAGGGTTGACATCAGTTAAACTGTGTGCCATGTTAGCCGTCAGCTACGCGGTGGTGTTCTCTGGTACAAGTAGTAGATAGAGAGAGAAAGAGTGAGAATGAGGAAAAAGTCAATCCAGGCCATGGAGAGGGAAAACGTATAAAGTGGTACATACTGTCTGTTGGCTTTTTGTCCCACATAGTAGTAAGTGGTGTGAGGCACGCGGTCGGTCCGTAGACCGACCAGCTCGAAAGCTGGTCCTATAAAGGAAGAAGCCGCTTATTGCTCTTTCTTTTATACTTGTTTCTGGTGGTCTTTTGCGCATGTGTGTATTTACTTTGAAAGGAAGTGACGTCGTCCATCTGTGTGCGTATGTGTGTGCATGTGTGAGTACATGTGTGTACGTTAGCGTGTGTGTATATACACGTGAATATGAGTGTATGTACGCGAACGTGAATATATGTACGTGTGTGGACGTATGTTTGTGTGCGCGTATGTATATGACAAGTAATATAGCTTGAAATGTGAACGTGTGTTTTTGTGTGAGACTAGAAAAGGCTCGCACAACCTCTACAAGGCCACCATTCAATCATGCATAGAGTATTGTTGCCACATCTGAGCTGGTGCATCTAGTTAGTTAGTTTCTCCCTCTTAAACAGGCTCTAAAAAAGAGTTTTCACTCTAACGGGTCCCACTTTGTCAACTAAGCTTCAACCCTGTCGCATCTCTGCAATGTCGCATCTCTGTACATGCTTCACAAGTATTTTAACAGAATGTGCTCTGATGAACTCATTGCACTTGTGCGCCATCAATGCACATATCCCTGACAAACCCACTTAGCAACAAAATCACACCCCTTCATTGTTGAGGTCCTAAATGCCAGAAAGCTTTCTACTCTAATAACTTCTTCCCTCGAACAGCTAGACTTTGGAATTCCCTTCCTGCTACCTGATTTCCTGACTGTACTGATATGCAGAAGTTTAAATATAATGTAAACCAACATCTTGTTAATCTTTCTTAGGCATGATCCGAAATAGTAGCTTCTTACGTTCAAGTGGCTATATGCTTTGTTAAGGGTGAACGTGAGTAAAAAAAAATATACTGTTGCACTCCTCATGCTGAATGAGTAAAAAGATATGCTACAGAAGATCATTCTAAAGACCCGTTTGCCCATCAAACCTATCAATAATCCACGTGCAGTCATAAAGACAGACTCTACTTCCCTCCCCAGCTTCAAATCCCTTAAAAACGATAGGATTCTGCTTACCCATCATATCTCAACAGAGACATAAACAAAACTTCTTTCCCAGAACTGCTTGCCTATGGAACACTGTTCTGCAGGCCTGCTTCCCAATTGAATACAACATGGTAGCCTTCAAACCCAATGTAAACAAGTTCTTGTTGAGCCGTTCCCATAAATAATTAAATTCTACCCAATTTACACCATTAACAATTACTACACTTCCACCTTGCATTCATTAATTCTTATCCTCGAGTGGCCTTCGGGACTTGATAATTGTGGTGAATCACAAGTAAAAAAAAAAAAGGTAACGCTAAAAACTCCAACGGTAACTCTGTTGTTGAAAAGATGGTCTAAGTTTTTCAGTGAAGACTACTCAAGTTAGACCCTCTGAGTTGAGACTTGTCATAGTTCAAGGGAGATAACTAAGTATGCGGAGTCATTTACCTTTTAACCTGGGTCTTCCAATTTTCTTTTTTACGGTTGTTTTCATTTTTCGTTTATTTTATGTTTTTAAAAGAATAAAAGTATCTTTGTACCTTCAAACGGTTTTGTGTAAGATATTTTTTATTCACTATCGTAATGTTAATGCTTATATTTTTGTGATTAATGTTATAAAACTTAGTTACATTAAATAAAGTAGGAAAAAAAAAATCATTTTTTTCTTCCAATTACTCGAATGTTTTATTTAAGAAAAAAAGGTATTCGCGCAAATTTTGAACTGGACCTATCTAAGCGTTCGTCCGGCTTTGCCCGGAACATGACATCAACCGTTGGCATATGCCGAGCGTTGCCAAAAATAAAAAAAGTAGTAAAATAAATGGAAATCGTAGATTAAGAAAAAGAAAGAAAGAAAATGAAAACAACAACCTATCGTAATTTTGTCTTACTATTCATTTTTGATGAATAATGTTTAGCAAAGTGTTTTTGTTTTTTTCTCCAAACAAATTAGGTATTTTTGGGGGTCTTTCAAAAAGCTTTTAAAAAAGTTCAAAGTAAAAAAATATTTTCTAGTGTTTTTTTTGTTTGTTTTTTTGTTCAATTTTATGTTTTCAAAGAAAAATGTAAAAGGTTTAAAAAATGGTTCAATTGTTAAAAATTTTTGTAAAAGAAAATTGCAAGAAAACCCTCCAACCACATCCGTCCCTTACAGAACCTCTCTTTGAAATGATGCATCTAAAACCACATGTAATACAATTCTTTTGAAATTCGATTAATTTCTTGTTGCTGTATGACTCACGGCGGAGTCATCCCTTGTTGAAATGTGGCTCAGTAGAATAACCGATTTATAATCGGCATTTATCAATTTTTAGGACCGTGGTTGCGTGTGTCGTAACTTTATTGAAATTCCAAAGTAGGAGTGTATCTGCAGGACCATTAAAGGTAAACTTAACGGGATTGCTGATTAATAGAAAGGTTTCATAAATCCACATCCTTACATAAATAATAAAAAATAAAAATGAAATCCAGAAACTGACGACACTTGACAAAGAACATGGAATCACTGTATTAACACGAAATAAACAACATTTATTTACGTGTTAAGAATATTAGTTTATATCGTTCCAACATAAGTGTTTCCTTGTGTGGGATGTTCATAATGAAGGATTAGTGAAGTGAAGATATTGTGAGATTAGCACAATGTTTGCAATTACTGATTTTTTATGATCAGAATGCCACATGTGGGCTTAAAGTTAATGTGGCTTTTTTTCTGAGAAAAACAGTCTACAAATTATATAAGCGAATGCATGTGTGTGTGTTTATATTGTAAGAACAATAGTTTTTTTTGTTTTTTTTTACATAGGCATCACCACTTATCAAGGCCAGAGACCACTCGAGGATAAGGGTTAAGAGTGTACAGTAGTCAATTGGACAATATAGTAATTGTTAGTGATGGAAATTGGTAAATTTGTTAAATTAAGTGGAACGGCTCATCAAGAACTTGTTTACGTTGGACTTGAAGACAACCATATTGTAGTCAGCTGGAAAGCAGGAAAACAGAAGACAAAAAGTTCAAAATAAAATTGTTTAAAAGAAAATTTAAATTCTCGTTTGATGTGGTAACTTTCCATGATGGGAATTAAAGTTCGTGTGAATTGCATATAATATCAGGATGGAGGTTTTAACATCTCCCGGTGACAGAGCTATCCTGAACATGTACTGTTCTTAAGAAATCGAAGAGAAAACTGAGGAAACTGACTTGATTTTTGGCAGGCGAATCTTTATATACAGGCCTTCTCAAACGTTCCAACCTGTTCACTGTACTTCTATGCTAGGTAACGTAACATAGTTCCTTTTGTTTTATGTATGCATGGAGTCGCATTACGACATCATGTACGTACATGTTTTTCATACGTGTGGGTGCTGAAACGGTGATAGCTATGAAATGTTCCTGCTAGGGATTTATTCTGGCTGGGCGTTGCGGTTGCTACATTTTGACAAAAAACAACTTCTTCTTCGGGCGTCAGCAGTTGTTTATCCAACATTAATAAATTCATAGTGCTGTTAATCTCCATACTTTCCATGTAGCATTTAGTTTTATTTTATTTATTTTTTCTTGTATTTATTTACCCCTCTTAATCAATATTTATCAAAAAGCTGTCTGTTTATTGCCATGCATTGCGATTGGTTGATCGACATCTTACGTCAAATTACAGGCAAATCCCAGCAAATAAGCCCAGTTCAAAATCTCAAGTACAATAAATAAATAAACAAAAAATAATGCCATCGTTTTTTTTTTCTTATAATTCTTCGAATGTTACGTTTAATACAATTATCACCACTTCTTACTTCTTAGTTTTACTGTCCTAAATTCTTGCATGAAATAAATTTATAAATCTCTTATTAAAATAAAGTTACTTCTCTTAGAACAATGAGTTATTCTTCCGAATCTCCAACAGTAAAAAAAAAAATTTAAAAATTCAAATTTGAGAGAAAACCTCAGAGCAATCAATAATACCTTCGGAAACTATCATAAAAAAAAATTAAATATATTCTCTAGCAAATTTAGTGAAAACTTAAATAATATCAATTATATTCGGCAATGCGAATTTGTTACTTACAAGAAGAAAATATTATCAT
The DNA here is from genome assembly GCF_053919585.1 of Euprymna scolopes. Classification (NCBI taxonomy): domain Eukaryota; kingdom Metazoa; phylum Mollusca; class Cephalopoda; order Sepiida; family Sepiolidae; genus Euprymna; species Euprymna scolopes. Next base: position 11,938,559 of record NC_136496.1, on the reverse strand, counting down.
GCAATAAATTCGATTCTGCTCGAATTAAAATGTTTAAAAGTCTGGAGGGGATTTCAACACTCTCAAGCGTGGTTGTTACTAAGGGAGATAATTATGCAAAAATTAGAAAGTCGGAGTTGTTTCCCCTTAAAATATCCAGCACAATCTTGAAAAATATTAAGTTGGTTGATTCATCGTCTTTCTTTTACAGCGGATCAACCATTTTGGGGAGTTTATTTAATGCCGCATCTAGTCATTTTTTTTTTTTTTGTCAGGGCGGGGGGGGGGGAGATCTGGAAATTCGGAATAACAACATATTGTTTTAAGGGAAGTAACTCTATTTTTCTAAAGTAGTTGAAAATAACATTTTTTCTTATAAATATTGGAATGCTTTGTTTAAGCAAAATTGCAATATCGTCGCATATTACATCTTATTTTTTAATTAATAATGCAATAAGATTTTGTTGCATTAAATGAAGTAATTGAAAAAATATTTTTTCATTGCAATTCTTAGTAAATTAGAGTTACCTCCCTTGCAACAATGAGTTGTTCTGTCAAAAGGTTTTATGCTTCACGTTCTTCTTCATATCTTCAAATATTTATTCGTGGAGTTTGGTTTGGTTGTTTTGTTTTACAGTATATCAATGTGGAATCCAATAAATCTGTTTGTAAAAATTTTTATTTTTCAATTTCTTTACCTCTATTCATTGCGTTTGGTTTGTTTTGTTGAAAAAGAAAGTTGCATTTGTTTTTGACTTTGCAGAACATGATTGAGTTTTGAAAAATAATAATTAGTGTTTCTACTATTATTGATATTGTAAAATAAAAAGGTGACGATACTTACTTGGCACAGGTTATATTCACGCCAATTAAAGATACGTCCTCGCCACTAAGTCTGGCAGAATCTTTTCCATTTTCCAGCAGGGAATGACCTTGCATCTGTCAGGTTGAGGTGTTGTTTTGGTAGACCTAGAAGTATTTTTGGTGTTTATGCATTTTTGGTACTGCGCTATTTCTAAATAATTTTTTTTTTCAGGTTAAATTCATTGCACCGGGGGATCACAACACTCTTCAGCACATCCAGGTACACTTTGGTGTTGACTTTTAAGCCGACTTCGAAGATGTGAGGTGGCATGATGTGGCCCTCACTTGAAACCAAACCAAAGACCATGATCGTGGCCGAAAACTTTGTTTTCATCACCCTGAGCACTTCCCTGTTATCCAGATTTGCATTTTGAGGGTGCTGGCAATGGTCCTGTTGCCATAACTTGGATTGGAAGAAAGCATGAGTTGTATAACAGCGCATCTCCAATCTCGCTCGTTGAATATTGCGTCACTTTCAGTCATGATGATAGAAGGCTCCTATCACTCTTGGGAATTGTACACAACTGGCCAACCAGTAGATGGTCTACAACAAAAAAAGAAAACCGGTTTTCATCAAATGGAAATGAAATCATGTCGTTTTTTCTAAAGCGACAACTTTATTGTTCCACCTTGCACTCAACTTATTTTAATTATCAGTCATTACAGTGTTATTAATGTTAGATAATAGCAGGGTTAGAAGTATTAATCATCTATCTATCTGTCTATCTGTTTGTCCGTCTGTCTATCTATCTATCTATCTGTTTGTCTATCTATCTATCTATCTGTCTGTCTGTCTGTCTATCTATCTATCTATCTGTCTGTCTGTCTATCTATCTATCTGTCTGTCTGTCTGTCTGTCTGTCTATCTATCTATCTATCTGTCTGTCTATCTATCTATCTATCTGTCTGTCTGTCTGTCTATCTATCTATCTATCTGTTTGTCTGTCTATCTATCTATCTATCTGTCTGTCTGTCTGTCTATCTATCTATCTGTCTGTCTGTCTGTCTATCTATCTATCTATCTATCTATCTATCTGTCTGTCTATCTATCTATCTATCTATCTATAAGTGAACAACAACAGTAACCTTGCTAGACTAAGAATAGAAATATCGTTTTGGTAAAACAACTTTAGCTGAAAGTTAATTATGTAAAAAGTTAAGTGATATGTTTAGAAATTTAGCTGTACTTAGCTATAAACATAAGAATTTAGAAATCTGGAACAATAATTGATAATTAACATTGATCGCGCCACATTTAGATAGGTGACCAGAAGTCATGTTAAGGAGACATGTTCTTTAATTGGCTACATCATCGGAACCGACAGTTTAGTCAGTCTAGAAGTTTTTCGGAAAACCAGTCGGACATGAGAATGCCTGCTCCAAACCTCAGCCTAGAATTTCTTTACAATATCATGACTATTTTTTGAATGATTCAAACTATTCTCCTTACCTTTAGTGTTATTCTCACAACTTTCATAAGCTCCATCTTTTTGTAGCTCCATCTTTTTGTAAGCTCTAAATCTCATTTTGAACTTCTTCATGGCGTCATATCCTGACTTTAGAATTGGAGGAGCATTTAATAACATTCCAAGAAGATCACTGGTGCTTGTACTCGCATGTTTTTTTATAGGCCTAAGCAAAGATAACTCCTGCCTGCTTTCAGTTAGTCCAAAGGGTATAACTGTCACCTCTACACTGACGTGTAGCTTTGAAACTAATTTTTTTTTTTTTTTTTTTTGACTGTTAATGCAATTTTCAATTTCTCGGCTTAATTTAACTTAATTTATTTTTACGTGTCCTGTCCAAGATTACTACAGTCCAATATAACATTTTTTTTTTTTGGTGGGGGCTTGCACCTCATCGATCACATGACAGAACTCTGTAATTGCCCTTTCATATGATAAAAGGCACAGCACTCATCTCCATCTTCTCAATCTTTTCTTCTGCACGGGTTGATGTGACGTTGGCCATGGTGGGTGTTGAGTTGTCTCCCTTTATATTGAGATAAAACGAGTTCTGTTCTTTGGTTAATCTCCCTTGCTTGCTGTTATGGCTCATTGACTGGAAAACAAAAATGGGGGTTTTGATAAACGGCTGAGTGCATGTGATTAGAGTTATGTGAGGAATAAATCAACGGTGAGAATGTCATGCTAATATGATTCATCATCTTTGTCCATTGGAGAATACCCTTCCTCATGTTGCCATTTCTTCTAGTACTGTCTCATCGCTGTCTGAGGAATTAAAAAAAAACTTTTTTTTAATTCAAATTTTCACCCCAAACAAGGCACAGTGCCACTTTGAAGTAAGGAGCTACTATCAGGGACATAATTTGCAAGGGTATTATGAAGGGAGATGAGTGGCACGATGTCTGTTCACATTACACATGAACTTCTGCATGTCAGTACAGTTGGGAAAGCGGAATCCCGGAAGCGAGTTCCAAAGTTTAGCAATTCTGGAGAAGAAACTATTGAAGGAGAAGGCTTTCTTACACCTAGAGATCTCTACTGTGAAGGGGTGAGATTTAGCTGCTTGTCGAGTTTGTCAGGGGGAAGGGAAGACAAGTACATGAACAACAAGGGAAAACAACAAAATGGTGAAATCAAACTCGAAAACACAACAAAACTTTTGATTTCTGTTGAAGTTATCTATTTTTGTTTTATCTTGATCTGGTGAGGAGTTAACTAATTTCCTTTTCTGCTGAAAAAAGCACACTGAAATATTTGGAGAAAAGAAAGAGTGTCACTTTTTGTAGAAGGGAAGGACTGTGATTAGAGTTATGTGAGGAATACATCAACAGTGAGTATTTCGTACTAATGTGATCTATCATCTTTGTTTATTGGACAATACCTTTCCTCATGTTCCGATTTCTTCTAGTACTGTATCATCGCTGTCCGAGGAATTGAGGGGAAGACAAAAAAATGAACAACAAAGGAAAACAACAAAATGGTGAAATTAAACTCGAAAACCCAGCAAAGCTTTTGTTTTCTGTTGAAGACAATAATATGTACTTGAACTTGATTTTTCTTCACAGGTAGAAGAGAGTGCAGTCGTCTACTGTACATTTTTTTCTTCAAAACCAGTCATGCTCTTTATCGTCTGCCAGAAACGTTTTTGTGGCTTCTGATTTCAAAAATGCTTTGTTTATTTTCGTCAGTTCCGAAACTCTGCTTCAGCAAAAGTTGGTTAATAAGGCTCAAATTCTGTAAAATTACCAAAAAAAAAAATAAAAAAAGAAGGAAATAATAAAAAAGCCTATAATTTATAACATGCTCCATCATACAAGTAAGATGAGTTCGTAATTAAAGGATACTCTAATTTAACTTCCAAATCTGACCCCCCAAGATCGCCATGGGCATGGAATATGTGCCTATATAAAAGATGGCTTTCCATGTGGTAGGGATATCTCCAGAGAAGATCCTAACTTACCCTATATGTGCTTCCGGGTTGCACTAGCTCAAACTACTGCATTTATATTTGCTCTCTATCGCCCCCACAACAGTGGAATTACTATCTTTAAAAGCATATCTGAGAAAATTGACCACATACTATCTGCTTATCCTTCAGCTAATATTCATGTCTGTGGAGACTTCAATGTTCACAATGTGGAATGGTTAACTCACTCAAACAAGACCAATGATGAGGAGAGGTTCTGTCATGATTTCCCCATTGCTTATGACCTCACTCAGATTCTTCACAAACCCACCCGTGTGCCCGATACTGATGGCCAGTATGCAAGTCTCCTAGACCTTTTTCTCACAACTTGCCCTGAATTGTGTTCAGCTTCCATTCTGTCTACACTTGGATCTTCCAACCACTCTGTTGTATCAGTTAAGATAAAATGAAATGTAATAAGTCCTCAGATGTACCTCTCCATCGTACAGAATATCGATATTCTTTGGATGACAGGGATAGCTTCCGCACATTTATATCAGATCTACCTCTGCATTCCATGTTTAAAAAGGATGTGTCCTCTATAGTATCAGACCTGATGGAATGGTTAATTGTAGGTATAGACCGTTTCATACCCTCGAAAAAGTTCCAGCAAAAACCTAACAGCCAGCCATGGTTCTCCCCAGAATGTGCTGCTGCCATTGCGCACAGAAATCACTTTTTCCATTGCTTCCAACGTAATAGATGTATTGAGACTAAAGCCGCTTTCAGGACTGCCAGCAACCACTGTAAAAAAGTAATAAAGAACGCAAGAGAGTTGTATGCTCAATCCGTCAAGTCCAAAGTAGCTGAGCAGCGGCTTGGTTCCCACCAGTTTTGGCAAATAGCAAACAGAATCCTGAACAGAAGCGTGTATTCTATCCCAACTGTCATAAATGGACCTGAGGTCATCTCGACAGCATCAGACGAAGCCAAACTCTTTGCCAAGAACTTAGCAGCTAATTCTACACTTTGTAACCAAGGCCACCAACCTCCAATATTTCCTCCTGTATGAGAAAACATGCTATGTGATATACAAATATCTGTACGTGATGTTGCCAAGCTAATCAAAAACTTTGATTCCAGTAAAGCAACCGGCCCTGACCGTATTCCAGTTATAGTACTCAAAAGACTTAAACCAGAACTAGCGCCCATCCTTACAATACTGTTTAAACGTTGTCTTAAGGAGAATTGCTTCCCATCGCCCTGGAAAATCTCATCAGTATGCCCTGTATTTAAGAATTCAGGTGATCGCTCATCCCCCTCTCAGTACAGGCTAATAAGTCTCCTGTGCGTCATGAGTAAGTTGCTGGAATCTGTGTTAAATAGAGAAGTAATCAACCATCTCAGCAAAAATAACCTTCTTAGTGGCACGCAATATGGTTTCCGTTCTGTTAGATCTACAGCAGATGTGCTTACAGTTATATCTCATAGGATTAGCGAATCTCTTGATGAAGGCTACCTTTCTAGGGCAATTGCTCTTGACATATCAAAGGCCTTTGATAGAGTATTGCATAAAGGTTTACTTCACAAGATCTCCAGCTACGGTATAGCTGGAAATGTCTTCTCAATTATTAAATCATTTCTCTCTAATAGGTTCATAAGATTAGTGGTTGATGGTCAGAAATCAGAAGCTCTCAGTATTAATGTGGGAGTCCCTCAGGGGTCCATTCTGGATCCAACTCTCTTCTTGATTTAAATTAATGATCTTCCAAATCACATCCTTATATCATTCGTAGACATTTATGCTGATGACACTACTTTTAAAAAAAATTTTTTTTTTTACACGGTGGTCACCACTTATCAAGTCCCGGAAGCCACTCAGGGATAAGGGTTATTGCAAGTACAGTACATTAGTGTGGAGATCTGATGAAGTGTCTTACTTAAGGGGACGATTCATTCGGAATTTGTTAACGTTGGACTTGAAGACATCCAAGTTGTAGTCAGGTGGGAAGCAGGCAGACGGAACAGAGTTCCACAGGCGTGCAGTTCTTAGAAAAAAGCTTTGTTCATGGAATCCACGTTTTGATTTAGGCACAGATAAAGAGTGGGGGAAATTTTTCACAGTGGATTCAGCTAGACGGGTGTTTTTCATGAAAGATTGGCAAGGGGGGACCAGAGATTGGAGCTCAGACGAGCACCTGCCATGGAAATAACGGTAAAACAAGAATAGGCTCGCAACGTCTCTTCTGTGGGAGAGAGGTTGCAGGGTAGAGAAAAGGGCATCCCCACTAAACCACGAAGTCTATTTTGTACTCTGTCAAGGCAGGATAGGCTGTTTTTAGCAGCTCCTGCCCAGATATGGTAGCAGTATTCCATCCTTGGACATACTTGGCTTTTATATAGATAGAGAATTGCATCAGTAGTGAGACATCTTCTGGAGCGGTAGAAGGATCCCACCATCTTTCCAGAGACCTTGGCAACAGACTTGATGTACGTGTTCCATTTAAGATCAGGAGTAAAGGACAAACCCAGAAGCTTGTCAAAACACGGGACTTCTCCCAGACGAGAGCCATCCATTTCAATTGATGCCAGATGGGGATCAGAGCGTTGATGATGTAAATATAGGAGTTTGGTTTTAGATGCATTAAAGGTAACCAGCCACGACTTCCCCCACTGAACCACGCGCTCGAGATCAGAGGAGAGAGAATCAGAGAGAACTTTGTCATTTACAGCCTTTGATGTGTTGCCGTAGATGGTCGTGTCATCAGCATAGATGTCAACGACTACTATCTATGGTAGCACATCTAAGACTGTAAACGACCAAGTTCTCCCTGATTCTCTCTCCTCTGATCTTGAGCAACTGGTACAATGGGGAAAGAGGTGGCTTGTTACTTTTAGTGCATCTAAACCCAAGCTTTTATCTTTACATCATCAACGCTCTGATCCCCATCTGGCATCAATTGAAATGAATGGCTCTCGTCTTGGGGAGGCCTCATGTTTTGACAAGCTTCTGGGCTTGACCTTTACTCCTGATCTTAAATGGAACACATACATATAATCTGTTGCCAAGGCCGCTGGAAAAATGGTGGGATCCTTCTATCGATTCAGTTGATATCTCACTGCTGATGCAATTCTCTATCTATATAAGAGCCAGCTAAATCCAAGGATGGAGTACTGTCGCCACATCTGGGCAGGAGGTGCTAGAAAGGACTTATCCTGCCTTGAAGACAACCATATTGTAGTCAGCTGGAAAGCAGGAAAACGGAAGATAATTCCAAAGGTGTGCAGTTCTAAGAAAGAAGCTTTGTTCATGGAATCTACGTTTAGGTTTAGGCACATATAAAGAGTGGCGGAAAGTAGTGATAGTGTTTTCTGCTAGACGAGTGTTTCTTGTGAAAGTCTGGCGAGGGAGGACCATAGATTGAAGCTCAGCCAAGCACTTGCTATGAAAATAACGATAAGGCAGAGAAAAACTCGCAACATCTCTTCTATGAGAAAGAGGTTGCAGGGAAGAGAAAAGGACATTCCCTACGAGGCTACGTAATCTATTTTGAACTCTATCAAGGCAGCTCCTGCCCACCTAAACGTAGATTCCATGAACAAAGCTTCTTTCTTAGAACTGCACGCCTGTGGAACTCTCTTCTGTTTGCCTGCTTTCCAGCTGATTACAATATGGTCATCTTCAAGTCCAATGTAAACAAGTTCTTGATGAGCCACCCCTCCTTTAATAATCTAATTTACCAAATTTTCACTACTAATGATTACTATGATATTATCCCATTGACTACTGTATACTTTGACCCTTACTCTCGAGTGGCCTCTGGGCCTTGATAAGTAGTGATTCTCTATGTAAAAAAACCCCAAAAAACTGCCAACATTCACTCGAGGGTCGTCAAGTTGTGCTCCTCGCAAAACTCGATTTTGTTTTGCAATTTACCAATGATATCCACCATATCTCCGACGATATCCAACATATCTCCGGTGAGATCCACCATATCTCCGGCGAGATCCAGCATATCTCTGATGAACATAATGCTGTGGCAGATGCCTTCTCCCACCTTCCTATCAATTTTCTGTCTTTACTGAATATCAACCTGCAACAAATGGCTTTAGTCGAGCCACAGCTGGATATTTTGGATCTGTCATCACCTGAATTTACAACTTGCAAAATGACATAGCTGCCTGTGCATGCATATCATTGGCGACATGTCAACAGATTCACCTTGACTTTTGTTTCAATGTCTCACCATTTGGTTTTCTTTGACATCCTACACCAGGGTGGCCAACCTTTTCATTTTATGTGTCAGTATCAATTCTGATGCACCACACAAACATCGGCTTCCTTTCTATCTTTCAAATGCGTTGTAACATGGAAATATTTTTTAAGTTATGACACCATTTATTCACGTGAAAAAATAAATGCTCCATCACTTTATTATACAACAAACATATAAACAATGTCCAATTTATTAAAAAAAAAAAAAAAGATGGCAGATATAGCATTTGTAAAGGCAAGAATTTTTATTTCTTGTTGATTATTTTAATTATTTTAGAAGGTGCTAGTAGGGCGCCCGACATTGCCCAGTCATAAAATACACTTAAATATCATATTTTGATTAATGCAGATTTCGTGTTTATTTTCATATCATATTGGACCCAATATATAGTGATGATTTAAAAAGTAAAAAAAGAAAAAATGACTCGTGCACCACCACCGAGAATCAAAACCAAAGCTGCTCAACTCCCTACATAGTAACCCTGCAAATTATGCCCCAAATAGTAGTCCCCCCACCCCACATCAAAGTGGCACTGTGCCTTGTTTGGGGTGAAAAAAAAAAATGCCAACAGGAACATCTGAGACGCCAATGCGTTTTTCCTCAATAGAAATAGCTTTATTTTTTTTTTTTTACACAGTGGTCACCACTTATCAAGGCCCGGAAGCCACTCAGGGATAAGGGTTATTGCAAGTGCATTACGTTAGTGTGGAGATTTGATGAAGTGTTTACTTAAAGGGGCGGTTCATTAGGAATTTGTTAACGTTGGACTTGAACACATCCAAGTTGTAGTCAGGTGGGAAGCAGGCAGACGGAACAGAGTTCCACAGGCGTGCAGTTCTAAGAAAGAAGCTTTGTTCATGGAATCCACGTTTTGATTTAGGCACAGATATCTGGGCAGGAACTTCATCAAATCTCCACACTAATGTAATGTACTTGCAATAACCCTTATCCCTGAGTGGCTTCCGGGCCTTGATAAGTGGTGATCACTGTGTAAAAAAAAAAAAGATAAAGAGTGGGGGAAATTTTTCACAGTGGATTCGGCTAGACGGGTGTTTTTCGTGAAAGATTGGCGAGGGGAGACTAGAGATTGGAGCTCAGACGAGCACCTGCCATGGAAATAACGATAAAACAAGGATAGGCTCGCAACGTCTCTTCTGTGGGAGAGAGGTTGCAGGGTAGAGAAAAGGGCATCCCCACCAAGCCACGAAGTCTATTTTGTACTCTGTCAAAGCAGGATAGGCTGTTTTTAGCAGCTCCTGCCCAGATATGGCAACAGTATTCCATCCTTGGAGGTACTTGGCTTTTATATAGATAGAGAATTGCATCAGTAGTGAGATATCTTCTGGAGCGGTAGAAGGATCCCACCATCTTTCCAGCGACCTTGGCAACAGACTTCTTTCCCTTTACTAAATGTTACGCTTCCAACCGCGGTAATCATGGTACTCCCTAAACCTCTTATTACATCAATTCCAATTGCATCAATAGTCAAAGTGATACAAGGAATGCTTATCCATGAAGACAAAGAACGCTACGGTGAGTTGGGTCGCATATCTCGCAATGGTTTGGGAAACAAATTTGGGGGCAAGGTATTGTTGCTACCCTTGCCTTCTGCTAAACAATGAATGCAGAATTATCTGTCGTTGGCATCAAAATTAACAACATGCGGTGTACAGCCATTGTAGACACGGGATGTTTCCGATTTATGGTTAGCGCAAATCGTTGTCAGATGTGGAAGTAGCAATGAGTGAATGCTATGACCATCAATGGCTTATTCCAAGCATGTTGTGGTGTAGGGACTGTCACGATCTAGACTGAGAAAACTAACACAACTGAACTATTAATTGGAATTAACACAGAGCTTTAGGGAATGTCATAATCACAGCGGTTGGAAGTGTAACACTTGGTCTAGAGAAAGAACACTGTACAGCTATTTCTATCGAGAAGAAAGACATCTATGCTACGTTTGACCACAAAGAGAGAGAGAGTCTGGATTGTGAGGTGAAAGTGGACTATGAGCAAAGCGCCAGACTAGCTGTGCAATACAATTCAAGAGTATGCTGATTTTACTAAGAATCTAACTGCATATGAAAGAGAACTTCAGAAGTGGATTGGTAACAGTTAATTAATACCATACCCACAGGAACGTCTGAGACCGCCCCCAAAGGATTATTCCCACTCATGGCTACTGAGCAATCTACTAAAAGCAAAGTGTGACCTAAAATAGATTATCAAGAATTAAATCAACATGTTGATGCTTTTACTGCAAATGATAATGTGTGTGCCGCTAAACTGTGGAAGTGGCATCAGAAGGTATTAATTAAGCATTGCTGGATTTAAAGAGAATCTACCTGCAGATATGGGTCCATGAGTCATTATGGCCATTTCAAGCAGCAAGGATCAAAGGAAAAAGATATTGTTTGACACGCTTGGGTTTTGACATAAACATAGCACCCTTAATGATGATACCTATCATTAAAACTATTTTGATGCAAGATGCATTCACAATGAAAGCTACTTCAGCTGATGCTGAAGACATAATGACTGCAGATGCAGTTCGAATTAATCTAGAATCATCTGGTTTACTAAGCAAGAATCCTAAGTGCTTAACATATGAGGCACTAGTTTTACGGCTTGAGATCTGAGAGGAGTATAACACTTTAACTCTCTAAAAATATTGTTTGGTCACGAAAAACTAGAGAAAATCTTTTAGTAACAAGTTTGTATATGAAGATGGCATCCAGTGTAGAAATCAATGTGTGTTTGTATGTTAGACTAAGTCTATATGTGTGCTGTTGTAGTAGTCATGTTAAACCAATTGTGTTTCTTGTCAAACCCCAGGGCTGGACAACCCGAGGAATTTTGGTTGCACCCCAAGAGAAAAGGTTAAGCTTGAAAGAAGTACTGTAAAAGGGATCATCTCACTTTGTTCTCCTGGTCAAAAAAAGAGTAATCTGTATTAACCCTTTTTATCAACTTCTATCACAAGCTCAGGTCGTCTAAGAGATGGTTTCTGATTGGTCAAGCCAGGAGGGAAATAGACTGCTTGCACCAAGCTTATAAACCAAACACTGATTCAAAATCGTAAACTGCAGTGGTCGTCTGTAATCACTACTCCTGTTACACCACTCCCAATGTGCCACAAGAATTACTGATCATTTAGCCCAAGTAATAATAGGTTTGGTCCATCAATTCATTCGTGAGCTTCTGCATAACAGGATCCTGTTCCTCCCCACCTCTACAGCCATGTCTTTTTATTTTTTTCTCTTCATAAGTTCAAGTTTTTTTTTTTTTTTTTTACATAGGCATCACCACTTATCAAGACCAACAGACCACTCGAGGATAAGGGTTAAAGAGTGTACAGTAGAAATTGGACATTATAGTAAACATTAGTAATTGAAATTCGTTTAAATTTGCTAACAATCATTAAGAACTTGTTTATGTTAGACTTGAAGACAACCATATTGTAGTCAGCTGGAAAACAGAAAAACGGAAGATAATTCCACAGGCGTACAGTTCTAAGAAAGAAGCTTTGCTCATGGAATCTACGTTTAGGTTTAGGCACAGATAAAGAGTGGGGGAAAGTAGTGATAGTGTTTTCTGCTAGACGGGTGTTTCTTGTAAAAGTCTGGCGAGGGAGGACAATAGATTGGAGCTCAGCCAAGCACGTGCCATGAAAATAACGATAAAGCAGAGACAAACTCGCAACATCTCTTCTATGAGAAAGAGGTTGCAGGGAAGAGAAAAGGACATTCCCTACGAGGCTACAAAGTCTATTTTGAACTCTATCAAGGCAGGATAAGTCCTTTCTAGCAGCTCCTACCCAGATGTGGCAACATTACTCCATCCTTGGATGTGTCTGGCTCTTATATAGATAGAGAATTGCATCAGCAGTGAGATATCTACTGGATCGATAGAAGGATCCGACCATTTTTCCAGCGGCCTTGGCAACGGATTTAATGTATGTGTCCCATTTAAGATCAGGAGTAAAGGTCAAGCCCAGAAGCTTGTCAAAACTTGAGGCCTCCTCAAGTACAGGATCAACAGGCGGCCATACATTTATCTCCCTTAAAAAAATATTTTGTTGTATATTCTTAAAAATGCTATCCGGTCCAGAAGTAGGTGATCATTTGCATTAAATTTATATGCAAAAGTTATCACTTATGCTAAAGTCTAAAATATCGTCCTTCTATTTTAGTTTATTTCTTTTTTACTGAGAAATTTTTCAGGCTGTTTACATTCATTCTGAAAAGTAGAATTTAATATAAATGGAGTACAGAGATCGAGTCATAAGAAATATGCAGGTTGGTATTTGAAGGCGCATTAATTCAATGGGAGAGATGCATCCCTAGTCTTTGTTAAGACATGTATCTAGGAGAAGGTAACTCTGATGACGTTGGCAGCATGACGTTGGATGGCCATGGAGAAGGATGAATCTCTAGCAGATCAACGTTCTATGGTATTAAGAGTTACGTTATTCGACTGCAGCTATGCAGATGATCTAAGGACAACGGATAGGTGCAAACAGGCGAGTCAGCTGCCACTGTGCTGGGAAAGGTAATGGCAACCTACCCCATGTATTCTGACAAGTTCAAATTATGTGATGTCTTCAGAGGAATCGGACCAACAATGGACTGAAGTCTATGGAGAACATTAACCATGATTTCATCTTTGGCATGAACATGCCATGATACGAGAAGAAGAAGAAGAAGAAGAAGAAGAAGAAGAAGAAGAAGAAGAAGACAGGGATTCAGTTTTACACTTTAAAAAAATTTCTTTTACTAAAACATGGTTTAAGTAAGAAAGTTTAGGGAAGTAATGCTAAAACCCATTTTACTCTAAATTACTCACACTAGAGAGTATCCTGTATCTCTAAAAAGCCGCAATTCACCCATGCATGGAGTATTGTTGCCACATCTGGGCTGGTGCATCTACCATTAGTCTTCCACTCTTAGACAGGATCCCTGAATGAGTCTCAAATCTAATAGGTCCTGCACTATTGGCCAAGCTCCAACCTTTGTCTCATAACCGCAATGTTGCATCCCTGTGTAAATTTTACAAGTATTTTAATGGAATATGCTCTGATGAATTTTACAAGTATTTTAATGGAATATGCTCTGATGAACTTGTAACACTTGTGTCTCCTCAGTGTACATACTCCTGTCAAGCAGCAAAATCTCACCTCTTCACTGCTGAGGTCCTCAGATGCCGGAAAACCTTTTGCTCTAACACCTTCTTTCCTCGGACTGTTAGACTTTGGAATTCCCTTCCCTATTTTCTACTTCCTTAATTGTACTAACCGGCAGAAGTTGAAATGTAAAGTGAACAGGCATCTAACTGCTCAACTCCCGTCCACATGTTAGGCACGATTTCTTATGTTTCAAATGGCAATATGCCTTTTTTTTAATTATTATAATAATAATAATAATAATAATAATAATAATAATAATAATAATAAAAAAAAATCCCTTATTTTTCATTTTTTTTTAAAAGAAATTTGAAATTTCTTTCTGGTTAGGATGAAAGTGTAGTATCTGTTCTGTATCCAGTCGGAGGAGGTGAAATCTTTCTTGAATGGGACAAATTTTGCATCCCCTTTTAAGTATCTGGATGTTGCCCATCTCATAAAAACGACCCTGTGTCTGATTTAGCCCTCGTAGGGAGGGGGAAATCAAAAAGCACATTTTCAATTCATTTATAGTATATGTTGGATGTAAGCATTAAACCGCGTCCACAGAGGTGGCCGTGATTAATAGAGTTTTGTCTTTCTTTCTTAAATAAAATAATATTGATAATGGGAAAAGATGAAGAAGAACAACGCAACAATTTGCAATATCATCATCAGCAGCATAAGCATCACTATTATCGCCATCATCATCAGCGCCGTCAGCAGCAGCCTCATGGTCACGTGATCTGTGACGTCACACCTGTTCAGTTCAACAACAAAACGTCCGCCATTGTTGAGGAAATTGTTTAAGCAGTAAAAAGATTAGAAAATAGAGTCGAAGTTTACTTTTTTTTTTAAGGATTGAGTTCGAAAAATAATCATGGGTTGCATTCTTGGAGGACTAGGGACCAGCGTAAGTATTTGTGTTATTTATAATCAGTGTTTTTTGTTTTGTTTTCTTTACTCGTTGTGATTTTCTGTTTTATTTATTCTCTTGTCGATATCAACAAATAAGTTTATATCTAAATTTTAATAATTGACGTAGTTTTTGTTATTTAAGGAAATGAAGACTTAATTATTAGTTTATTATTAATTATAATCCTGATATTGTTGCTTTTTATTATTATTATTATTTTTTTTTTTGTATAATTTCGGTTTTTAATGGGTATGTGGGAATATTATGTTTATTATTGTTGTGCTCCCATACATTGTTCGGGTGTTTTCTTTGTGGTTTTAAAATGCTAAATTTTTTATTTTATTTTATCGTTTTTCAAAATGTTTGCATTATTTTGTTTTTTAATTTTAGTTAAAAATATTACTCATTTGAAACCATAAATATATTTCCGATTTGTTTTAGTGTGATAAAAAAAAAAAAAAAAAAAATGACAGCCCTGAAATGAACGACCACGCGTTGTCTATTATTACAAGTATGGCCTTCCATACTTGTGATTTTCAATTTTTTTGCGACGTATTTTATTTATTTATTTGGTAAATTTTTACGTGCCCCCCCCCCCAGCGTATTATAAAACCCCAAACCTCCCCATGTTAAGAACGGCTTTGGAAATAAATACCCCCTCCTCCCTGTCTCGAAAGCCGTTCCTAACGTGGGGATATTGGATTTTTTTTTCCGAAAGCCGTTCTTAACATGGGGTGGTTTTGGGAGTGGTTATACTTAAATATACTGTTTTCAGCAAAAACGATTGACCTGGTCTACCGTTTTTGCTGAAAACAACATATTTAAAAAATCGATTTGTCGACTCTATCTTAAGCACCCCCCCCCTTTTTTTTTTTTCGTCCAGCTTGCAGGACCGGAGAAATCCTTTTGAAAGCCTTGTCAACACAGGAGTGCTTATCTTGAAGAAAGCCACACTGTTATTTACTAAAATAACATTATGACTTTAGAAACCCATTCCCAACATGGGGAGGAGGGCGTTTTGTAACTATTCTGTGCTTTCACCTAACAATTTAACGAAGAAAAAATGGTTTGATCCGCGCTATTTTTTAAAAATACTATTTAAGTTTAATTAAAGTTATATTTTTATTAAATTGTAAGGTTAAAGTACAGAATAGGCACAAAACACCCTTCGCGCCCCATGTTAAGAATGGCTTTCTAAATAATTACGTTATCATTTCAGCACGGATCAATAAGTACATTCGTTCCGAAAAGATGCCGTAGAAATTGAATTTAACTTGAAAATCCATCTAAAAATATGACTGTCCGTAAAGTGCAGAAGTGCCTTTTTTAGTGTCGTTATATCAATTTGAAACCAAAATGTTTAGGTCTATTTTGTATAGAATTAGATTATTGATATCGGCCTCGAATTCGGAATAAAGGCGTTTAAAATCTTTATAAATCCAAAATCTAGTTTGTTTAGTGCTTGTACCGATATGTCCCCATCCCCATCATGGCTGCCAATATTAATACGGTAAAATCCGAAAGAATAAAAACTCTCCGTGGTTTATTGACATTATGTTGCCGTGTTATTTTTGTTAAAATAATATTTTCAAGTTAAATACAATTTCTAGGATATATTTATTGAAAGTACAGAATAGTTGCAAAACACCCCCCCTCTTCATGTTAAGAATGGGTTTCTAAATAATAACGTTATTTCAGCGTAGTAATATAGACGCACTAACTGTCTTTAAATTTTAATTTATTGGTTATTATTTCAAGTCCTATGTATTTCAACCACGTGGTTAAGTCGTTTGTTGTTTTAATAACAACAAAAATAACAAATTACCCGCATGACGAAAGATAAAGCCTGGAGAACAAACACTAAATTGTTTTTTCTATTCAAAACCCGTGTTTTCTTTTGTGTGGTTGAATTTTAGTAAAATTGGAGGTACTTGTACAGTTTAATCAAGACATCAAAAAATGAAAATATTGGAAAAGTTATATTGTACGTACTCGTTATGGAATGAAGTTTTCATACAAAAAAAATCGGCGCTTCTACACTTTTTAATGAAAGTATATTTATGAAATATGTTTTTTTTTTTTTTTTTTTTTTTTTTTTTAAATCAAAATCATTAAAAAAACATATCCTATAAAGGGTACTCATGCAGTGCATGCACTTATTGATCCGTGCTGAAATAATAACGTTATTATTTAAAAAGCCATTCTTAACATAGGGACGGAAGGGCGTTTTGTACCTATTCTGTACGTTAGCCTTATAATTGAATAAAAAAAAAAAACCCCATAAAACTTGGAAATACGATAAAAAAAATAGTGCGGATCAGTAAGTGCATTAGCATCCTATAAAGAATATTTCCCAAATAATTATCTTTGATTAGCCGTCAGAGGAATTCTTGCAGATGACTCCAGCTACCTTTTTTGATGTTTTAAAAAAAAACAAAACAAAAACGTCCATAATATATTTATTATATCAGTAAGTAAAAAAAAAAAAAAAAAAAGCTTATAATATAAAAAAAATAAAAATTCATAAACATTTTTATTATAAAGGTTATAATTTTTAGCACTTCTGCATGGCATGACAGTGCCTGGAGGCGACTGAGACTAGTTATCGACCCCCTGTTCTTTGAATGAGAAATGCCCTCTACCGGCCGTTCAGTAAACCTCAATTATAAACAAGTGTCTCCGAGAAGGCAAAAATATATAATAACGTAATAAAAATCACAAAAATATATGAAAAGCAAAACATTTATTGTATAAAAAATATAATTTTAATGTTTTAATATTTTTTTAAAAGGAGTTAAGTGAAAATAAAATGCCAAAAATATGAAATATTTAAGATTGTTTTTATAATTATTTGTTTTTTTCCCCCCTAAGATTGTATAAAATGTAGCAACATATTTTTTTTCACAATAAAATTATATAAAAATCTATGAAAATATAATTTTAGCGAAATGTAGCAAAATATAATTTAAAAACCTGAAACATAGAAGTTTAAGAATATATATATATATATATATATATATATATATATATATATATATATATATATATATTTTCTTTTTCACACAAAGTTTGGGTTTGTATTACTGTACACATAGATTCGAAAAAGTTGTCCAAAAACAAATATATAATAAATAAATATTATCAAAGGCAAGATAAGTTACTTTTCTACCAAACAGGATACATTTTTTGTGTTTTTATTCAATGTAACATGTTTATTCAGCTCGAAAAACATGCAGTGTTTACCGATGTATTGGAAAATTCGAAATGGCGCCCGACACTCTCTTTAACATCGTAAGTTTGGGAAAAGGTGTTATAAATAATAAACTAGACTAAATACTATTAAAAAAACACCGAATATATGTCAACTTGTGTCACGGTAACATATAATGAGCGATTATAACAGTATTTTGTCTAGTTTATTATTTATAACATCTTTTCCTGAACTTACCGTATTAAAGAGAGAGTCGGGCGCCATCTTGAATTTTCCAATACATCGGTAAACACTGTATGCTTTTCGAGCTGAATAAACATGTTACATTGAATAAAAACACAAAAAATGTATCCTGTTTGGTAGAAAAGTAACTTATCTTGCCTTTAATAACATTTATTTGATATATATTTGTTTTTTGACAACTTTTTCGAATCTATGTGTACGTACAGTAATACAAACCCCCCATTTTTTTTTTTTTTTTTTCACAGTACGATTGTATAAACATATCAAAATATAAGTTTTGGTTTGTCAATAGAGCAAAATATAATTTTAATATAGTTTTTATTTATAAAAATTTCTATAAATTTATATATATATATATATATATATATATATATATATATATATATATATATATATATAGATAGATATTTTTTTCAATGAGTGACGATTTATCGGCCGTTCTTGAAACTAAAATGCACACATTCGCGTCATGGCATTGTCACGCAGAAGTGCCTGATTTTGTTCTAAAAGTTCAAATAAAGACTGTTTGAATAAAACTTCTATTTTTATATTTGCATTAAAAAAAAAAAAAAAATACGTTATATAATATTTTGGTCATCCGTACCTAAAAATTGGTCTGATGTCACTTCCGTCGAATGGCTTTTTAAACGAAGACGTGCGATACTTAACTAAAACCAAATAAAGTAATAAAAATAACAATTCGGAGCATGGGGGCAAATGGTAAAATTTATCTGTGCAGTTTTATTTATATAATTTATACTGAGTAATAAAGTTGGAGTTCATTATGACTAACCGTATTTGCCCTCTGCCCTTCCTTCACATCAGCAGTTGAACATTTCTTTGATTCAACACTTGTTTATGACGAAGCAACCGATGGGGCGATGGGCACTTTAATAAAACCACATTCAGAAGAAGAGCACTCTCTATTTAGTCAGTGAGCTTCAGAATTATGTTTTCAACTGGAAACTGCTTCTTTGTGTAACTACGTAAAAAAAAAAAAAAGAAAATTTCTGATAAATGACTGTTCCTTATTTATTAACCTCATTTTCGTTCTATCGTCATATGAGAAATTAAACCGTCAATAAATCAACAATTGGCGAAAATAACAACAAACGCATAGTTTTATTGTTGTTGCTTTGTTTCTGCTGGAAAGCACCTGCCCCCCCCCCTCCTTCCCTGTCTCTCGGCGAATGGATCTTTCCCTTACACAACCTCGAATGTTCAAAATCGATGAGATGTTGCTTCCTATTTCAATGCGCATCCAGTAATTTGGAAATAGCTTTTTTTTTCTTATTTCCCACGAAACCTTCAGTTGTCGATGCAACAACTTGCTAATTAATCATCAACACACACACACACACACACACACACACACACACACACACAAAAAAAAAACCTTTATTTTTTTCTTAACCTCTAAAAATAAACAATGATCGAAATTGAATTTTTATCACGTGAGTTGAAGATATTGTTGATTTTGTTTTCAATTTTATAATTCAAATAACGATTAATTTTATTTTATTTTTGACGTGGGAGTTGCCACTTATCAAGGCCGAAGGCCACTCGAGGATAGGGCTTTATGAATCTAAGGTGGTAGTTCCTATTTACTTGCCTCCTCACAAAGGCAGATTCAGATATAAGGTCGGTTTTTAACGTGGGGAAAGTCCAACTCCTCCCCAAAAAGGGGTTCTCTTGATATGGACAAATTGTCTCAGTCATGAAGGATTTTTCCTCCATCGACTGAGGACAGAAAAGGTGAAGTGTAGCATCAGAACAGCTACTACACTATGATCTTGTTTAATTTATTGTTCGAAAAAATAACTAATGTGAAACAAAAAATGCAAAAATTGCAAGAAACTTAGGTATGAAACCCTTAAGAAATTTGGGGGAAGGGGGGGGTACAGGGTCTTTCTAAAATATCTACAGAGCTTTGAAGAATACTGTTGGCTGGCACCATTCACTATAATACCGCATTTACACTGTGGAATTAAACCTACTTAATAAATCCCCCAAGCGTTTTTATAGAAATTATGTACGTGTGTGTGTGTGTAAATATACAATTTTATTTTATTTTTATTTTTTTTAAACAAAAACAGAAAAGTTCATTGGAAGAAGTCTTTGAATTTGATATTGTAAAAAGTTTATGGTGGGGAGTTGACCCACCCCTCCCCTCAAAAAAGATTGAACCAAATAAAATGCCTATTGGGGTGCATTAGTATAGTCACTACCGACCCTAATCATAGTATTAGATCGTCCATTGTTTTCCGAGGAACTGAAAACAAGCAGGATGATCTCTAGTTGGGATGGGGGAAGGGGTGATTTACTAGATGTGGAAGAAAATATTAAGGTGAGAAAGTGGGGGTGGAAGGTGACCTCCGAGTGGGGGAAGACCGGGGTGGCAATAAAAAGATGCATGGGTTTGGCAAACTCTGAGGTTCTCTAGTACCAATAAACAAAGCAGGAACAGGATCTCCTTTGTACCATTAGCCAAGAGTCTTCTTAAGGACTATGCTATTCTACGGGATGCGTTCTGAAGTACCCAGGACCGCGTGTGCCATGCTTTAGAGGGAGCATGAATTCAAACCTGGCTCCTCAATGGATGCATAAAAATCCATTTTAGACAACCTTCTCTAATCGCATCTGATTTTCACTTTAAGCAGATGTTTAAACAACCAGATCACGATCTGAAACAGATGTCCCTTGTAGACCTTTTTGAAGTGGGTGATCCAAATCACCATTCTTGCTACTGCTAGGATAGCCAAAAAGAAAAAAAACCTTCTTTTCTCTTCAGACAGTGGTGGATCAATGTTGTCTATGATACATGTGTCGTCAAGGAAAATCGGGTGCTCTGCGTCATTGTAAGCTGTTACTTCTTTGACATACTTCATGAGTTCCCAAAGTCGGCTGCAGTAGAAAAGGCGTGCTCGGCTATTTCAATTTCATTGCAGTACAGACACCAGGAAGCAATAACTCTGTCTACTTTGAAGTTTGGTAAAGAGGGGCAGTGCGTTCTGGACCAGTCACCAGGTAAGGGGAAAACTCGGAATTATTAAGAAAGTGCCGTCCCGGCGCCCAATTCCACTGTGAGCGACTCTTTTTCAGACTATCGCAGCCACTCTCTAAGGGCATCCGAAGTGGTACCTACCACTAGTGCCAGATAAAGTTTCTTCCTAGGCTCTGAAAGGACACTAGTCCTCGAAACAGCTTTAAGCGCAGCTTGGCATTCGGCAAAGAACTTTGATTCCCCCTTCGGCCTATGACGGCCTTTGACCAAGTGGTCGGGCTTAAAGTTGGGAAATGCACTTCCCACTTCAGGGACCCATGGAACGTCCTCCTCTAGTGAATGACCTAGGACACCCAACTTCTCGGCATGTCTATGACATTTGAGATCGGGCAGTCCCAGGCCTCCCTTGCTTGGACTTTTAGTACAGACCTGCAAACAAAAGCAAGGAGAGGAGCTCTGTTAAAGCTTGGAGGTGTTTTGCGGAAAGGGGTAGTACAGATATCCGGTAAAGGAAGACCTCCGCTCAACCCTCCAAGCACAATCTCCTTCAAATCTAAGTCTCCACCGATGATTCCACCTTTGTTTGTACTTTCGACCAGTTTTTATCCAGCTGTAGACCCGGTCCAAACTAGACACCGAGAACGCAAACTAGGCCATTGGTCCAGATGTGCAGATTCACAATTTCAGGTGCTCAACCGCAAATCTGTCAGTTTGCGGTTGAAGAAGGCCCCTGTTACTTCTTCGTAGTGAGTGAGAGCCTTGGTTACCATTTTGATGTTTGTGCTGCTCAACACGCACATGTTGATGTTGTCGGCGAACGTGGAAACCCTGGCTTGTGTACTACCAGGGAGAGCTATTCCGTGCAGGACTGGTGTAGTCGCCTCGTTCCTTAACTTGCAAAGGAGAAGTTCCAGCGTCAGAACGTATAACGGAGGCAACAGTGGGCAGCCCTGGCGCACTGAGAGACCACGAAAGACTCTGAAAGCCTACTATTGATCTGCACCACTACCGTTGGCCTGTTGTATAGAATGGAAACCCACTTGCGGAAGTCCTGATTAAAACCAGCGGTTTCTAAAACAGATCTTAGGTAATGATGGTTGACTCTATTGAAAGCCTTGGACTGATCTAGATTAATCAGCGCAGCTTTGGTGTCATCTTCTATTCCCTCTATGATTTTGTGGATCAAATGCAGATTGTTTTGAATCGATCTCCCTTTCATAGCGTTGCTCTGATCTGGTTCGATCAAGTCAATGATGACAACCTGCAAGTATCTTTGCCAAAATCTTCAACTTTGTGTTTAGCAAAGTCAAAGGCCTATAATCATCTAAATTTTTGTCCACACCATGTTGTTGACCTTTCCACAGCCATGTGATCACATGGACCATCACAGCTAGCTGCTCAAGCTGCCATGAGGTGGGGTGTGTCGGCTAAATAGCTGCCAAACTTTGAGACCCTGAGTCTAGGTAGTTGGGTGAAGTGCTTTGATAAATGCTCCCAAAATCCTTTGCAGATCTCCCGCGTCAATATGAGGGTATGTCCTTCCAGGTTATTTACTTTCCGAATGTACCCATCCGAACCGCAACATAAAGCAGCTTTGCGCTCAAGAGCATCAATGTTCACGGCTTCATTGGAAACTTCCATTAATGTAGCCAAGCGGTTTAGGTCGTCCATAGCTAGTGCTATTTCTAGGGGTCAGCCTATCAGCTGCATGCTTCTTTGCCTTCACTCTTTCTTGAGTGAGGTGTTGGCTCTATTGGACATAGAAGCATCTAATCTTAGCTAACCTACTACTTACTTCCCGTTACCGCCCCCACTAGTGCCCACTGAATTATATCTCTCTAAACTTCTGCCAGGTGCTATTAAACTTTCAGTATCCGGCTAGTTTAAGCCTATCGCTTAAGTTCAAGTGGGCCATAATCAATTTACAGTCTGAATGTCCTAAAGAGTGGAACGTGGAGCAAGATAGAAAGTCTAGCTAGTTATAGCTAGCCAGATACAAAGAACTGCTGTCGGTGTTCAAGCAGCGCCACACACAGGATTGAAGTCCTCTGGAGTGAGGACGTGGCAGGCCTGACGGAGACTGCCTGAGAGTAGTTCGGATGTAATTTGTCCATCTCGTACTGTGCCTCCCACATCCACTTTAGATTGGAGTTCAGTTGAGCACTTGCTATGCAAATAACTATAGAATAATAATATAATGATTTTTTTAATTAATAATTTAATTTTTGTAAAATTGCCTGCGTTGTTAAACAAAGTGTGACAATTTGCAGTATAGACAAATAAATAACTATGGTCAAAAAAACAAATATAAAGTTTAAGTTACTCCTCTACCTACTCGCTTTTGAGACTAGTTGGACATTATGATTCCCCTATAAAATTAGTTCAAATTAATGCAAACTTTGTTTTGTTCATGTGGTGTCCCACCTGGTATAGGCATGGACAGCTATTACTTTCCATCCATCTCTTTCCCTGAAGGCATTCATGAATTCATTGTTGCTCATTATTAAGAATCTCATTCACACTGTTTCTTGAAAGTGTTTGATGTATTGCCATAGCTTTTCTTTGCAGTTGTACAGACAGTAGGTTGCAGTTTCTTTCTGTCTGAGCATTTCCCATACTGGACGATTGTCCTAACCAAAGGACTCTTCTGCCCAGCACGAGTTACAAAACAACGAATAGAATTATTCCTGATTGTGTCTGTATTACATCAACCACCCGCTTTCTATGACCTATGGAGGTGGAGCTGAATCACATTGTTACATTAATTCCTGCCAAATCACCAAAGTTAAGTAACGATGAGTCTGGCTAGTACCAGATGGGTTAACATTTGGGAATACTAACTAAATTTGCCAGTATACACACACACACACACACACACGTCTGGTTATTTAATTTTTTTTTTTTCTTGTCTTGTCGAATTGTGCTCTGGGTTATTTCATGACGGTGCTGATCAAAGAACCTTAGACTACCTTGCCATTTGGGTTGTAACATACCATGACTGGCATATTACATTTTTTTTTTTTTCCTTTTATTAACATGATACGTAATTGGGAATAAATTTAGAATACATCTGGTCATATCGTAACAACTAATTGATTTTTTTTTTTTTTTTTTTTTTTTTTTTTAGGCTTGTGTGGTTAAAAAATAAATGAACTATTCTGTACTTTCACCTAATAACTTTCATGGTTAGTCGTCACACTGCAATCCAAGCTCACAACTCTAAATTTTCCACCTTCTCCGAAAAACGTCTTTTTATCCAAACCAGAACCGTCTCATTTGCATATGAATAACAAAATTTCACATTACTTCATGAGATACATTAGCATATAATCAGATGCGATAACTATGGTTTTTATTTTATGCCCATAACCGAACTTTACACGTCATACAAAATTAAGTTTGTAGCAAATTTGAACTATTATTTACTAGGAGTGGTGACTAGATATTTTATTATAAGATCATGACTTGTATTTATATTATTTGGATTCATTCGACTACTGTTCTCATATTGAATGTTATTTTCACGTTTTGGTCGATATAACCTTCGACCTTCTTCAGGTGTATCTTGTCGAACTTGGGAATGTTTCTGTTGAACTCTGGAATTGGGACAGAATTTCGAGCGGAACCCTTTATTTACTTCACAGGTTCCATCAGCGATGACTGAATTGTTGTCCTAAGCAATTTTATTTTTCGGTTGCCAACACTGAGAATTGAACTTTCAACCTTAAGGTTACATTGATTGAAACGTGAAAAATCACTCTCAAAATGAGAACAGTAGTTCGATGAATCCAAATAATATGAATAACCAATCCTCATTTCAAAAAAAATTCAGAAACATGGCTTTTTATTAGCAATTTTTTTTTTTAATTACGGATATCATAACAATATAACTATGGTTACAACCACTGCATCAAATTCATGTCATGTCACAGCTTTTTTTTTCTTTTTTAATTTCATTGGTAATTGGTGGCAACGCTGATGCAACTTGACAATGTCAATGGGGATTATTGTCATGTTGATGTTGTCAATCAAATTTTTTTTTGATAACACTAGTTGAAAACAAAAACTGTCACGTTATAATCCGCTATGTTGACTTGGCATCTAAATAATACCATTGTGTCGTCACTATGTATTTTGGTCGTTCTTTAGATTGGTACAATCTGCTTCAAACCATTTGCCGTGTTTATTTTGCAGCTTGTTAAACGGGTTGTAATCCTATGTGACTTACATTTTCTGTATCTCTAAATTTTTTTCTGTATGGAGATAAATTCTCAGTATTATGCTGCTTAAGTTAAAATCAACAAAGTTACCCGTGTTGCTTCATGAGGCATACTTAACAAAATCGGTATTTGTGTAGTTCACGGACCATGCTGAAATATTATTTAGAAAGAAGCGGGAGCTTTTTAAGTACTCTGTACTTTCATCTAACAAATTAAATTACTGTAGCCAGATGGGCTTAGAAAACTGACTTTACCATCTGATTAGGAAGAGCACACACTGCATCACTTCAGTGTTTGCTTTTTACTCTTCAATCAGTGTTTCAGTCATAAATAATTACATAGTTTCTCTTTAGGAGAAATAGCCCTGTTAGGTGATTTGGTTATACCCTGATCAATTATTTACTTAGTCCCACAAAGGACTACTTGAGTATCTTTGGGAATGATGGATGATTAGAGAGATGCATGAAAACAATGAGGAAAGACGTCCCCTTTCTCTCTCCCATCCATTGCATACCCAAATGCAAGTTGTTACATATGGATGTATATTTATTCGATACACTTCTGCTTGACCTTTTAATGTATTCTTGACGATTTTAAATCGTGTACTTTTGTGTTTTAACAAATTAAATGACAATCTCTTTGTTTATAAAATAGTCGCTTTTTATTTGGTGGTAGCATTGCGGTGAGAGGATGGAGGAGTAGTGACTTAATTATGCTGATCAAACTTTGTCAGTATGTGTCCCATCTCGGGTAGTGACTGACATTTTTGTTCAACCTGATTTGTTTTTTAGTTTGCATTACTCTTTAATTGCGATTTCCGATTCATAAATTCTCTTATTGTTCATGTTGACATTTTCTTTTGCGTCAGTGGTCAAAATCTAGGATGCCTTTTGTTCGCATTTCATTTGTGACTGTCTGTTGTTACACAGGAGTTTTGTTATTTGATTTCTCATTTTTGCTTGTTTCAGATTCCTAGAGATAACTTCTTACAAACTTTCATCCCAAAGAATGTCCTAATTTGTCCATTCCTCACTTACGCACTATAACTTTCTCCAATCTATATCCAATGGTTTAGGCAACAAACCTTTTCATTGTTATAAAATAGGTTTTGTTTTTTCCTTTCATCTGATGGTTTTTATTACTTACAAATCTCTACTCTTATATAAAAATCACTTTGTGTGTGTTTCTTTCTCATAGGTTCTGAAATGGTTGCGCCTATCTTTTGCAAATTTCACATGAAGATAATTTATATTCCTGGCAGTGTTCTTTAGATATATTTTGTACAGAAATTCATCTAAGTATCGAAAATCAAAAAAAAAATCTAATCTTAAAAAATAGTTTTTCTTCTCTTATAGATAAAAAAGAATTTTTACAGAGGAATATTTTATGTTACAACAGCCAAAGTTACACCAGTGTAACATAAACTATTCCTCTGTAAAAATTCTTTTTTATCTATAAGAGAAGAAAGACTGTTTTTAAGATCGTCAAGCCCAAATATTAGCTGACGTGATATTGTAAACAAACACAATTTGATGAACGACATTATCATTATTATTTGAAGATTTTTATTTTTTTATTTATTTAAAACATTTTTTTGCAAATTAATCCACCGGGTAAATAATTTGTCATAATATTTAATAGAGGATTGATTCTATAATAATACATACGCAATCTACATTAATTAAAATATCATTTTTAAGTGTATTGTATGTAACCTCTGACCTCTGACTTTCTTCAGGTGTATCTTTCGGTCGAACTCTGGTATCTGCACATAACTTTTGAACAGAACCTTTAATTTAATCCATGGGAGTAACGTGCTCTTCTTGTGTTGGCGTAACCAGGGAGAAGTCTTTAGTAATTTGTAATTGTCTTAGTATCACCTGCATTGTGAATTGTATCTTCAACCTTCAGAAGAATGTCTCTTGGGACTAAATTATTACCTAGTACTTTATCCGCTACACCAGGGGTCTCTAAAGGTTTTGAATGGGGAAGACCATATTGCAGATTTTTTAGTCAAAATAAAATTAAAAAAAAAATCACCTGGATGTGTTTTATACTATTTTTCTTTGTTAACATTGCTTGTTAGTGAAAACTGGTTCTCCAAAACCTTCTGTTAATCATTTTCACGCATTTCTATTTTTTAAATATTTTCCACAAGAGTTCCGTGGGTTGGATTAAAGCTTTCTTTGGCGGGCTGATGTGGCCTGCGGGGGGTGGTATTTTAGAGCCATCTGCATTACACCATGGGTCCTTGTTGAAGGTTACATCAGCCGAAGGTCCTGGATATGACCTTAAACTATATCCAGTGGTGAGGCCCCAGCTTGTGGGCTTTGGGAAGTGTGGAGCCACCCTTTAATTACCATTGCTCCCAGGTCCACTCTGACCCAGAGTGGTAGTACCTGTTAGGATCCCAACTATGGGTTAAATAGAAACTGATTTGAAAACAACAAATATATTCTATTAAAAAATTTTTTTTCAAAATCTTTGGATTCGGCATTAAATAACCCGAAAAGGGTTGATATGCCGTAAAACAACCAACCAACAATTGCTTTTTGTTATCAAATACTAACCTTCATTTGCACAAACTAAATCTGAAACAACCACCAAATTATTCAAAAGCCATCAAAACAGTTTCATTCTTTCATCAGCATATTGTATGAAGCAGAATATTCTATTGGTTCCATTAATTTCCCTGATAATTTTCTGGTCAGAATTCTTTCTAGGAAGACCTCGGGTAGTTAGATGAAGGACCATGTGAAGGTTGCCAACATTCTCATTGAAAGTGATTTTGGTAGAACAAACTGGGTTCAAACTTGGAACACCCAGGTCATCAGTCGGTGTCATTAACCATTTAACCATCATCACCTTTTTTTATTTCTACTATTAAACACATTTTTGATATTAACTTCTGTTAAGAGTTTATTTGTATTTACGTATATCCTTGGCTTTTTTTTTTATTGATTTCTCTTTGGCATTTGTCATTTCTTCTGCTTGTTCAGTATTTACTGTTTGTAAATCTTTTCAAAGCTTTTCTCTACGTTTCTTTTCTTGTAAGCTGACAAGAGGATTATTAGAAATCATAAATAGGATTGCATTTCAACTACGCATGTTTTTTTTTTTTTTTTTCTAATATTTTCCTCGTTTTACATAAAGCAGTGGTTCCCAACCTTTTTTTTTTCCCAATGGCGGTACACTAAGATTTTTTTTTGTGGTATGTCTATCTCAAAAAAAAATATTTTCTACTTGTAAAGCCTTTCTGCAATAAAATAAAAAAAACAAAACAAAAGATTATATAAAGAGAATTTTTATTCACATAAATCAATATAGCTTATATTCAATATCTGGTATCGTTTTGATATTGAAATCTGGTCTGAATTATTTGGCTCCGATGCTGATTCTCAGTACTTTAAAAACCTTCTGATATTCTGATTAATCGCCCCATCATTAACATAAACCATACTAATAGCTTACCAATTAGTATGTGGCAAATGTTTAGATTCCAAAAATTTGCTGATTTTTTTTTTTTTTTTTTTTTTTTTTGATTTATTTATTTAGTTTTTTTAAATTGAGCAGTGTCATCCTGAACAGAATTAAATTAAATGCTTTCTAGCTATTATATCTTAGCGGCACACCAGTTGGGAAACACTGACTTAAAGTTCTCTTTCATTTCTTTTGTCTGTTCCATTTTAACGTGATGGGAAGAATTGTTCAATTTTTCAAACAAATCAATCGAGCATTAAAAAAATAAAAGGCAACATTTTGACATCAAATATTTGTAATGCCATGGATCCTTTCATGTTGTCTCTATCTTCCATCACACAAGGCAGGTCATCATGTGTGTGTATTTTTATTGTTGTACAGTAAAGTCATTACTTATAAAGGCCCAGAGGCCACTCGAGGATAAAGGTTAATTAGTAAACACTGATAAATTGGTGAACAATGGTGGAAATTGGGTAGGAATTGATTATTTCTAAGGACGGTTTAACAATTTTTTTTTTTTTTTATGTTAGACTTGAAAACGACGGGGAATCAGCCCCATGGTATTGTGTTCCACTGATGGGCAGCTCCAAGGAAAGAAGCTTTGCTCATGGAATTTCCATTTAATTTTGAGTACAAATAGGGAAATTATTGGCAGTGGTTGTAGCTAGATGAGTGTTTGCTATGAATGTTTTACGGGAAGCAGTCATAGATTGAAACTCAGCCGAGTACCTGCCATGTAAATGATATAGCAGAGATAAACTCGTTATGTCTCTTTTGTGAGAAAGAATTAAGAGGGGGAGAAGAACAGGTCATCCATCACCAGATTTTAAAAATTTTTTTAAAGCTGGTTTTGTACCTCGTCAAGGCAGGATATGATGCTCTCAGCATCTCATCCCCCATTGAGTCGTCTGTTATGTGTTTGATGCAGGTTTTGTGCTGTCTCCCCACTGAACTGCATCCTTGTTTTAGCATTCACAAAAGAATGTTGCTGATGATTTCATCGTCGGCCTTCAAGCACTGATCAGCAAGTCTGGTTCTTATTTTGATCAGAACTAAGATCTGAGGAATGTGTCCGTAGAGTTGCTCTTTCGATGAGTGTTAGTTGTTTCCAGATGTTAAGAGCAATTCGTACTATTCTGGTGGTTCTATTCCATACACAAAAACTAATTCGGATTAATGTTCTCATCTTGAGTCTCATTCACACAATATTTTCAGCTGTCCTTCAGCTCTGACCTTCTTCAGATCTATCTTACTCGTGGAATCTTTCCGTTCAACTTGGATCTTTATGAAATTTGGAATGAAACACTTTATTTAATCCATGGGTGTAGCATGCTCTCATTCCATCAGCCAAAACAGAGTAGCATGCTACTTTCGTGGATTAAATAAAGGGTTTAATTTGAAATCCTGTACAGAGTCCCAAGTTTGTCGAGATACGTCTTAATGTCAGAGGTCACATCTGCTGAAACACTCAAGATGAAAACATTAGTCAAAATTATCCTCATCTAAAAAAATTCAGAAACTTTGGTGTTTGTGATTTAGTTTAAAAAAAAAAAAAAAAAAAAAAAAAAAATTGATAACGTGAAATGGAATGTTGATCGTTTGTCTTGAACTAAAAAAAAAAAAAATCTTTATACAATGCTAAAAAATTTAAGTCAATAAAAACATTTTATTGAATCTTGGGAATGGTTATATAACAAGACAAAAATCGATTCTATTTCTGTTTCTTTTGTTCTTTGGTAAACATCACTTTTTCGATGCATTAATAGTTCCGAAGGTAAATCTGTCAGGGAATGTGTCCAATTTAACAGACACATTCTTCTCGATAGAACTTAGCAGATGTTCTTCGACTTAAAATATCTGGATTTTTAAGTCTGCAATAAAGATTTTAGAATTAATATTGTGCATCAGTAATGTTGCCATAGAAACACATTTTGCAACATCTCTCCTGATTCTCTTTTCATCTCTTCCTGCAACTGATTCTCTTCATCTTTTTTTTTATGCTTTGATAAGATTTTCTTTAACATTTCTCCATCAATTGATTTTTTAAAATTATTTTTACATCTGTAAGTTTTTTTTTAAAAGTTGGTTGCGTTTTACATAGACAATTAAAATGTGTAGATAATTATTAGCCATTCATTTCATAGTGTATGTATTTATGCAAAATATGGCTACTTTTTAAAAACGTTTTATTCTAATTTTTTATTGTAGTTTGCTTGAAGCATTGTGTGTAGTGTGAAAAGCTCATGTTTGAGGGCTATGGTAATGCAGTTTGTGAGAATGGTGTATGCAGTAAAGAATGAGGACAATATTGAATGAATTTCAATTATGCATATTTATTTACTACCTCTAGTTTGAGAATTGATTTCAGTGGAGTTTTAAAGTTGTGTTCTGTCCCGCCTACAATCTTTTGAAGTGGCTTAAAAAATCTTAATAATACACACGGCCGTTCACTTAACATGCAGTCTTTCAATTCACTGGTCATTCCTTTTACCGCTTTTTTTATGCATCTTGCATAATCTAATTTGCATACAGTTTGCGTTACTCACACATGATCATCAAATACAAAAGTGACGTCACCATTTTAGTTTTTTCCTTTTTTTTTTCTTTTTTTTTTTTTTCTTAAGTGAATGAACATGACACCAATGCTTGTCAGGTTAGCTACAATTTTCCCTGTTACTAACAATGTGTATACAAGATGGTATATGTGAATTTCCCAAAATTTCTGAGAATATATTCTCTTCATCAGGAGAGGAAAGAAAGTTTAAATGGATTACGGACGAGGCTTACATTGTTCATTGAGTCGGCTCCTGAAAGTAGCAACTAGCCATCAGTCCCACAACGAAATGGTTCGCATATTCTTTAGTTAGTTTCCGGAGTAAAGTTGTTAAT
This sequence comes from Euprymna scolopes, assembly GCF_053919585.1. Classification (NCBI taxonomy): domain Eukaryota; kingdom Metazoa; phylum Mollusca; class Cephalopoda; order Sepiida; family Sepiolidae; genus Euprymna; species Euprymna scolopes. Next base: position 11,906,940 of record NC_136496.1, on the reverse strand, counting down.
TCGATAATTGTTGATTATTGTTTTAAATTATTATTTATTATTGCTACTTTCGCTGCTTTTACGTATCAGTATAATCACATCGACACGCTGGTTCTCGTTAGATAACTGAAGTTAAGCAATGTTGAACCAGATTTGTAACCATTTGGGAATACCGGGTGCTGTATGTAAGAGGACTTCATTGACACATCTTCCTGCAAGAACCGCTAAAGCATAACATTGTCATCTTCCTTGACGAGGATGTACATCCGATTAGGGACAACTTGTGAATTTGATATTTCCTAGAAACTTTTTCCCTTCTGTTTCAAACCACTTAGGGTGAGTCCTGTTTCGGTATGGGGTATTTATTTCCCACAATACCATCTTAGAACAGATGATTGTTATGTATTTCATACCACATAATCATGATGACAGATCAGTTCTTGTCGGATTGCCAAGTTAAGCAACTTTGAGTTTACTCTGTGCCAGGTGAGTGACCATTTGAAAGTACTAGGCATTGTATGCAGAGCCTCGATACTTCCCTGTAAGAGATGTATAAATCTAACGTCATCTCCCCCTAACTGGGTATACATTCAGCTGGGGATGACTTGTGAATTTAATATTCCTATGACACTTTCTCCTTTAAAGGAAGTCGGTTCAACTTGCCTAAGGTGAATGCCATCCCATTTTTATTTTTTCTACTTATCAAAGTAGATAAGAGCAGGAGTATGACAGTTGCCTTATTTTAGCTATTAGTGCAAAAGTGCAACTATTCCAACATTTTGAAATAAATCCGTGTCGATAAGATGTACTGATTAGATAATTGTCTGCTTACCAATTAATCGGCCTTTAATAATCGGCCTTTAATAATCGGCCGATTACCAATTAATTGAATTCTTCATTTGATACTGATCACATTTGTCCATTTGAGGTGGTTCCCTCAACCCCTTCCCTAGTCAAACACATACAAGGAAAAAAATTCAGTTGTCCTTCAATGTTTGTAGCATAAATCATTTGTTTTCTATGGTTTATCAAATTGTTAGGTGAAAGTACAGATTAGTTAAAAAGAACACCCTCTCCTCCACATTTTTTTAATTTTTAATTTTTTTAAAAAATTTTTTTTTTTATTACATTTTCACCCCAAACAAGGCGCATTGCCACTTTGGTGTAGGGGGCTACTATCAGGGGCAGCAACTACTGGGGCACTAAGTTGGGATTTGGGCAGCAAGATGTCGGTTCACATTGCACTTGAACTTCTGTATGTCAGTACAGTTGGGAAAGCAGGAACTTGGAATGGAATTCCAGAGTCTAGCGGTTCTGGGGAAGAAACTACTAGAGTAGAAAGATCTTTTACATCTGAGGATCTCTACAGTGTGGAGGTGGGATTTAGCTGCCTGTCGGGTTTGTCGAGGGTGTCTACGTCGTGGGGGCACAAGTGTCTGCAGTTCGTCAGAGCATTCACCATTAAAATACTTGTAGAACAGGCAGAGGGATGCAACATTTCGTCGATGGGACAGGCTGAAGCTTAGATGTCAGTTTAGGGCCTATCAGATTGGCGACTGTTTTTTGAACCTTGTCTAGAAGCGAGAGACTAGTAGCAGATGCACCGGCCCAAATGTGACAACAATACTCCATACATGGGTGAATGGTGGCCTTATAGAGGTACAGGATACTTTCAGGTGTCAGTAGTTTTCTAGCACGGTAGAGAGAGCTTACCTTTTTTGCAGCGGTCCTGGCAATGTTTTCAATATAATTGTTCCAGCTCATGTTTCCTGTGAACGTTAGGCCAATCAGTTTGAAAGATGTACTCTCAGACAGGGAGTAACTGGCCATTGCTATTGGTGGCAGAGAAGGTTTCTTGTAATTATTGAAGGAAACCAGTTTAGTCTTGGCAGCATTGAATGTGACCATCCATTTATGTCCCCATTCCACTACAGATTTGAGGTCATCCTCTAGTGTTTTTGCCATTTCTTTAGATATGCGTTTGTTTTCCTGTCATGCCTGTTATAGAGTGTCATCAGCATATATACACATCTCAGAGGCAGTTTTGTCGGGGAGGTCATTAATAAATATTAGGAACAATAGAGGTCCAAGAATAGACCCCTGAGGCACTCCCGCATTTATATCACACTGTTTAGACGTACGACCATCGAGGACAATCTGGATTTTTCTCTTCTCTAAGAAAGATTTAATTATTTTAAGTATTCTACCAGTGATACCGTATGATTTAATTTTCCTGAGGAAAACCCTTGTGCCATACCCTGTCAAAAGCCTTAGATATATCTAGAGCTACCGCTCTGCCCTCCCCCGCTTTGTCCAGTGAATGGTATATACGTTCAGAGATTACAGTGAGGATGTCAGCTGTGGAACGGGCATGTCTAAATCCATATTGTTTGTCAGTCAGAAGTTTAGCATCTGTAAGTTGCCGGACTAGAGCATGGTTAATTATGGTCTCAAATATTTTAGCGAAAAATGAGAGAAGGCTAATAGGGCGATAATTTGATGGGTCAGTTCTTTCGCCAGAATTCTTGAATATTGGTACCACAGAAGCAGTTTTCCAACAGCCCGGAAAGCATGATTCATTAAGGCATTTGTTGTAGAGTTTGGAGAGAACTGGGGCTACTTTGGCAGAGCACTTTTTTAATAGCACAGCTGGGATGAGATCAGGTCCACATGCTTTAGAAGTGTCAAGGTTTTTTATGATAGTGTGTACCTGAGCAGGGGTGATTTTTAGATCGTCTTGCGTGGCGTCTGTCCGCAAAAGAAAGTCAGGCAGGGGGTGGTTGGTAGGGTCCAGTGTGGAGTTTGAGGCAAACCGGCTGGCAAGCATATTAGCCTTGTCGGTTGTTGAGCAAACAACCTTGTGATTGTTGGTTAGCGGGGGAATTGTTGATTGCCCATTATTTACTACACTGTTGTAGATTTTCCAGAAGTCACGATTTCCTAATTTTTGTGCTTCGATGAGTTTTTTAGTGGTTTCAGTAAATTCTCTCTTGGCTGTCGCTATTTCTTTCTTAACGTTATTTCTCGCTTCTATATACTTCTGTTTGTTTGAACTGGACTTATGTCGGTTAAATCTGCTGTATGCATGCTGCCTTTGAGTAATGGCAGTTGCGCAAGTCGAAGTAAACCATTGGGGAGAGTGGGGCTTGCTATAAAATTTCCGCATGGGAACATATGCTTCCATTGCTGTTTTGAACCATTCAGTGGTCTCATTTGCGCACTGTTCAGCAGGAAGAGAAAAAATATTTCCGCATGGGCCATCTCTGATAAGATCTCTGGTGGCTTCCCAGTCAGCCTTTTTATAATATCTCGTTGTTTTGAGCACTGGCTCTTCAGTTTTGGGTCTAGAGTTTAGGGCGATTTCTACCATTATCACTGCATGGTCAGCGTTCCCGAGTGGACTGTCAGCATTTGTTGTACAATCCTTGGGAACTGTAGTCAGAAACAGATCTAGAAGTGATGCTTGTTGTTCTTGCTGGTCAGGGAAACGGTTTGGAAACGTAACCATTTGTGATAGTTTTGCTATATCTCACTCCCTATGTGTGATGCTGCCCACTGCATCTGTGTGAGTAGAGAATCCAAGCCAGTTTTTGTGGTTAGCATGTTTAGAAATGGGTTTTCAGAAAGTTCTCCGCATAAGTATTATTGTTTTTTTTTATTGTTTTAACATCGTTTTATTTTTGTATTGGCATTGTTCAAGTTAACGCTGTGATTGTTTACAAATGATATGTTTCTGATTTGTGCAGACTGTGCTGCTTATGTTGAAGATTCAAATTTCAAAAGAATGACATGGAAAACTATTAAAAATTGGATTCTACATCTTCAACTTTCTACTGATGATAATGAAGCAGAATCAGCAAGATACATTTCTTCAAGCTTTGTTGAGGGTCAAGAAGATCAAAGTGAAAATAAAACTCTTTCCAACCTGTTTGATGAATTAACTTTGAATAAACCTACACTAACAAATCAAAACTTAGAACAGGTAGAAGCCGAGAAATTTGGATGCTGCAACTACTATAGAAATACAGGAATCACAATCTAAACTAATTCCTAATGCTTAAGTGCACAAAAGAACTTACCACTACTCATAAGAGATGATGATACATTCTAGTGGTGGAATAAGACACAGGAGACCTTGCCACTGTTGAGTAAACTGGCTTCAAGATATTTAAACGCACCACTTTCATCTGCGGAGAGTGAGAGGCTTTTTAGTACAGTGGGTAATGCATATGAACCTGTGAGGAACAGGCTGTGTCATGAGAATAGAGAAAATCTAATGTTTCTACATTACAACTTAAAAGTATTCAACTTTAAATACTGATTAGACTATGAGAACAGAGGAGGCAGGCAGCAAGAATAGAAGAGGAAGTAGAGCAGCAGCAGGTGCAGAACTTCAGCTTATAGTTATTCACTTTAAGAATTACAATTTGTACTTTGTAGTTGGTTTGTAATTTTTTTTTCTTATCTTGTTGTTTATATTATATCCATTTAAGAATTGGAAATTGTACTTTGTATTTTGTAATTTTAGTTAATAAAGTCAAAAAGCCGTAATAGTGGCCAGACACTTAATTAAATGTTAATTTACATTAACACAGTAACTGCTAATTTATCGAAGCTATCTGATGAATCACTTGGCAGTGATGAAATGATTTAAACTTAACGAAAAGTAATTAATTGGCCGATTACCAATTAGTCGGCAAAGTGGTTGATTAGGTCGATTACCAATTACCTGTTGATTAATTGATAAACCCCTAATGTTTAAAAATTTTTTTTTTTTTAAACAGCCTTTGTTAAAAGTTAGTTGTTCTATTAAACCTTTTATTGTTTAAATAATTTGACTTTGTGCTTTTATTTAAAAAATAAAGGTTAAAAAAGATTTTTCACTCAGTAATGAGCTTTGGAAGACAGTGAGAAAAACTCCCACAATCGCCAAAAGATAAGCGTTTTATTATTACTAGTCACGATTTGGAAAAAATAACTCGCAAATGTGATTTTTTTTTTTTTTTTTTTTTTTCACTTTCAACGTAAATCTCTGCCATGCTATTTTTTGTAGATAGGATTTTCAAGTTAAATTCAATTTTTATGGCATCTTTCTATTAAAAATACTGTAATCTTTTTCTGCTAGTTCCCACCTCTCTTTAATGGATAACTTAATCCATTCATGACAAAGGAGTTTGCAGTGTTTATAGCTTAAATTAAAAGAACTTGAACAAAACAAAAGGTATAAACATGTTCAGGAGTTTAAGTGCACAGATTGATTCCTAGGAAATTCTTGGGCCTGCCTTGAGGCAGTTAAAAATCTTTGAACAAATATATTGAGGCTGCTACAAAAAAGTGGTCTGCCTCTGATGTGCTAGAAAATTACTCCCACCCAATAGTATCCCATATCGTTACAAAGTCACAATCCACTGATGCATGAAGCATTGTTACATCTCGACTGGTGTATCTATCACTAGTATCGCACTCTTAAGATTTCCAAAAGAGTCTCAAATCAACATATCCTGCATTATCAGCCAAACTATAAACTTTGTCCCATCCCCAAAATTCCGCATTTCTGTGCCTGTTTTATCAGTATTTTAATGGAATGTGCTCTGAACTCATAGCATTTATATTCCCTCAACATACATACTCCAAACTTACTTGATAAGCAGCAAAATCTCGCCCCTTCACTGATGTCTATAAAATCAAGAAAGTTTTCTACTCCAATAGTTTCTTCCCTTGAACTGCTAGACTTTGTGATTCTGTCTCTGTTTCCTGCTTCCCTGACTGTACTAACCTGCAGAAATTTAAATGTAATGTGAACTCGACTCCTCACAGTTCCTTTGTTAGACACTTACCCAAATAGTAGCCCCTTACATTCCAAGTTGCAATAAGTCTTGTTTAGGGGTGAAAAAAACCCCAAACAAACCTTACACATCCTCTCACCCAGTCAATGAACATCATTCTCCCCTACCTATATTAGAAAATACAAAGAAAAGGGTGTTGTGAGCTTAGCACAGTTACTTAGTCAGTCCAGGGCACATCAGGTTTTCTTGCTACTATACTTGTGTGTGTGTGTATATATATATATATATATATATATATATATATAAACACACAATGTGAGTCACGGGAAATGGATTTATTTTAGAACTCGCCTTGCTCTCCTCACAGTTTTGTTTCCTTAAAAACATGTTTTCCGAGTTTTTTCCTTAAAAGCATCATATCTATATATATATATATATATATATATATATATATATATAAAAAATAAGCTTAAACCAGGCCTAGGGACAAACAAATCCAACTTGCCTCCTCCCTTGAGGCTTGCATTCACTAACATCCGTAGGTTTAGAACTAATTTAGCTGATGTTGAAGCATTTCACCTAACAAATACCCAGGATATCTTAGCACTAAGCGAGACTAACCTACACTCCTCTAACTACTTCACCATGCCTGCCTATCTCCCACTCTGCCGTAAGGACTCTAACAGACATATGCACGGACTTGGAGTCTACATTAGTAACACCCTCCCCCTGACTAGAGAAACAAACCTAGAAACGGACGATCAAGCCTTTATGTGCTTTAGACTAAACATGCAACACAACATTAGCTACTGTGATTTTCTCTACCGCTCTCCCTCGACCCAAGACTGCACCATAATAAACAAAGTCTCTGACAGTATAGACACAGTACTCTCCCTCAACACTAGCGCACAAGTACATGTATTTGGTGACTTTAATGTTCACCACAAAAACTGGCTTGGATTCTCTACTCACACAGATGCAGCGGGCAGCACGACACATAGTTTTGCTATATCTCACTCCCTATCACAAATGGTTACGTTTCCAACCCGTTTTCCTGACCAGCAAGAACAACAAGCATCACTTCTAGATCTGTTTCTGACTACAGTTCCCGAGGATTGTACAACAAATGCTGACAACCCACTCAGGAACGCTGACCATGCAGTGATAATGGTAGAAATCGCCCTAAATTCTAGACCCAAAACTGAAGAGCCAGTGCTCAAAACAACGAGATATTATAAAAAGGCTGACTGGGAAGCCATCAGAGATCTTATCAGAGATGCTCCATGGGGAAATATTTTTTTTTCTTCCTGATGAACAGTGCGCAAACGAGACCACTGAATGGTTCAAAACAGCAATGGAAGCACATGTTCCCATGCAGAAATTTTATAGCAAGCCTCACTCTCCCCAATGGTTTACTTCAACTTGCGCAACTGCCATTGCTCAAAGGCAGCATGCATACCGCAGATTTAACCGACATAAGTCCAGTTCAAACAAACAGAAGTATATAGAAGCTAGAAGTAACGTTAAGAATGATGACACGACCATCTACGGCTACACATCAAAGGCTGTAAATGACAAAGTTCTCTCTGATTCTCTCTCCTCTGATCTCGAGCGCGTGGTTCAGTGGGAGAAGATGTGGCTGGTTACCTTTAATGCATCCAAAACCAAACTCCTATCCTTACATCATCAACGCTCTGATCCCCATCTGGCATCAATTGTGATGGATGGCTCTCGTCTGGGTGAGGCCCCGTGTTTTGACAAGCTTCTGGGTTTGACCTTTACTCCTGATCTGAAATGGAACACGTACATCAAGTCTGTTGCCAAGGTCGCTGGAAAGATGGTGGGATCCTTCTACCGCTCCAGAAGATATCTCACTACTGATGCAATTCTCTATCTATATAAAAGCCAAGTACGTCCAAGGATGGAGTACTGTTGCCATATCTGGGCGGGAGCTGCTAAGGACAGCCTATCCTGCCTTGAGAGAGTACAAAATAGACTTCGTGGCTTAGTGGGGGATGCCCTTTTCTCTACCCTGCAACCTCTCTCCCACAGAAGAGACGTTGCGAGCCTGTCCTTGTTTTATCGTTATTTCCATGGCAGGTGCTCGTCTGAACTCCAATCTCTGGTCCCCCCTCGCCAATCTTTCACGAAAAACACCCGTCTAGCTGAATCCACTGTGAAAAATTTCCCCCACTCTATATCTGTGCCTAAATCAAAACGCAGATTCCATGAACAAAGCTTCTTTCTTAGAACTGCACGCCTGTGGAACTCTGTTCCGTCTGCCTGCTTCCCTCCGGACTACAACTTGGTTGTCTTCAAGTCCAATGTTAACAAATTCCTAATGAACCGCCCCCTTAAGTAAACATTTCAGCAAATCTCCTCACTAACGTAATGTACTTGCAATAACCCTTATCCCTGAGTGGCTTCCGGGCCTTGATAAGTGGTGATCACTGTGTAAAAAAAAAAAAAAAAAAATAGCGACAGCCAAGAGAGAATTTACTGAAACCACTAAAAAACTCTTCGAAGCACAAAAATTAGGAAATCGTGACTTCTGGAAAATCTACAACAGTGTAGTAAATAATGGGCAATCAACAATTCCCCCACTAATCAACAATCACGAGGTTGTTTGCTCAGCAACCGACAAGGCTAATATGCTTGCCAGTCGGTTTGCCTCAAACTCCACACTGGACCCTTCCAACCACCCCCTCCCTGACTTTTCTTTGCGGACAGACGCCACGCTAGACGATCTAAAAATCACCCCTGCTCAGGTACATGCTATCATAAAAAATCTTGACACTTAAGCATGTGGACCTGATCTCATCCCAGCTTAAAAAAGTGCTCAGCCGAAGTAGCTCCAGTTCTCTCCAAACTCTACAACAAATGCCTTAATGAATCATGCTTTTCAGACTGTTGGAAAACTGCTTCTGTGATACCAATATTCCAGAATTCTGGCGAAAGAACTGACCCATCAAATTATCGCCCCATTAGCCTTCTCCCACTTTTCGCCAAAATATTTGAGACCATAATTAACCATGCTCTAGTCCGGCACCTTACAGATGCTAAACTTCTGACTGACAAACAATATGGATTTAGACAAGCCCGTTCCACAGCTGACATCCTCACTGTAATCTCTGAACGTATATACCATTCACTGGACAAAGCGGGGGAGGGCAGAGTGGTAGCTCTAGATATATCTAAGGCTTTTGACAGGGTATGGCACAAGGGCCTCCTCAGGAAAATTAAATCATACGGTATCACTGGTAGAATACTTAGCATAATTGAATCCTTCTTAGACAAGAGAAAAATCCAGGTTGTCCTCGACGGTCGAACATCTAAACAGTGTGATATAAATGCGTGAGTGCCTCATGGGTCTATTCTTGGACCTCTATTGTTCCTGATATTAATAAATGACCTCCCCGATAAAATTGCCTCTGAAATGGGTATATATGCTGATGACACTACACTCTATAACAGGCACGACAGGAAAACAAATGAACACATATCTAAGAAAATGGCAAAAACACTAGAGGATGACCTCCAATCTGTAGTGGAATGGGGACATATATGGATGGTCACATTCAATGCTGCCAAGACTAAACTGGTTTCCTTCAATAATTACAAGAAACCTTCTCTGCCACCAATAGCAATGGCCAGTTACTCCCTGTCTGAGAGTACATCTTTCAAACTGCTTGGCCTAACGTTCACAGAAAACATGAGCTGGAACAATTATATTGAAAACATTGCTAGAGCCGCTGCGAAAAAGGTAGGCTTTCTCTACTGTGCTAGAAAACTACTGACACCTGAAAGTATCCTGTACCTCTATAAGGCCACCATTCGCCCATGTATGGAGTATTGTTGTCACATTTGGGCTGGTGCATCTGCTACTAGTCTCTCGCTCCTAGACAAGATTAAAAAAGGAGTCGCCAATCTGATAGGCCCCGAACTGGCATCTAAGCTTCAGCCTCTCTCATCGACGGAGCGTTGCGTCCCTCTGCCTGTTCTACAAGTATTTTAATGGTGAATGCTCTGATGAACTGCAGACACTTGTGCCCCCACGACGTAGACACCCTCGACAAACCCGACAGGCAGCTAAATCCCCCCCCCCCCAACACAGTAGAGATCCCTAGATGTAAAAGATCTTTCTATTCCAGTAGTTTCTTCCCCAGAACCGCTAGACTCTGGAATTCCATTCCAGGTTCCTGCTTCCCTAACTGTATTGACATGCAGAAGTTCAAGTGCAACGTGAACCGACATCTTGCTGCCCAAATCCCTACATAGTACCCCAGTAGTTGCTGTCCCTGATAGTAGCCCCCTACACCAAAGTGGCAATGTGCCTTGTTTGGGGTGAAAATGTAATAAAAAAAAAAAAAAAAAAAAAAAAAAATACACACACACACACACACACGGTGATTCACGGGAACAGACGTTTTTAAGGAAACAGAACTGTATGAAGCGAGAAAGGAGCATTCTAAAAGCATCCGTTTCCCATGACTCGCCTTGTATATAATAACACTAGAAATAATTAAAGGCTTGTGTATTAGTTGCTACTATTAGTTCTAAATCAATTGCTATTTGGCTTTATGCCTAAAGTTATTGCATTTTGCTGGAAGAAACTCGAAGGTATTGATCAGATATGATGCAGTATTGTAAATATCTGTTAGAAGTGTGAGATAATGCTTGTTTTATTTTTTTTTTTTACTCAAAGACAAGATGTTCCAATTGGTGTACGGATAATTTATTTGGATCAAAAAATTGGTTCCCTAGTGTTACACTGCCACCAACTATGAAATTAACTAAACAAAATTGAAATCCCATTAAGTTAAAATAATGTTGATAACAGTGTGAATAAAATAGTAATTTGTGTTCAATGAATTGTTTACAATGGCTGTCATGGATGTGCATCAGAAGCAGAGATGTGTTATTGAATTCTTGGCAAAGGTGCATTGAGAATGATGGTGACGATGTAGAAAAATGAATTCTGGAGCACAAAAAGTTACTCGTTGTAATAGTATTACTTCTATCTTTATAGCTCTTCAGCTTTTTGAGTGAAAAAAAGGGAGGCTTTATTTATGGAACAACCCTTGTAAAAACTAGACTTGAAGGTTTAAACTTACTTCCAATTTATGGCTGTCCATCTGTAACAAGATTGAATGGATAATTTAGCATAAATTACTAGGGCTAAGACAAAAGCATATTCTTTTCATTGGACTCTAGAATATATATCCATTGATATCTGATATGTCTTTTATACGGAGTCATGTGGTTCTCGATTGATTAACTGTCGGAAATATACTAGAGAGTAAAAAACAATGAAAAGAATATTCTGTTGTCCTAGCCAAAAATATTTAAAAAAAAAAAAAATTGTTTACTTATAGTTTTTGTTTGTTGATGTTAGCAATAAACAATGGGAAAAAAAATATTATTTTAGGTCAAATATGAACAATTGATATTTGCAAAAGAATACAAAGAATGTGTTGACATTATTACTATGCAAAAACAATGTTTGTTTTTTTTATTTTTATTTTTTTTACATGGGGGTCACCGCTTATCAAGGCCCAGGAGCCACTTGGGGATAAGGGTTATTGTGTGTACACTAATCAGTGGGATAGTATTGTAGTAATAGTTAGTATTGGGGATTTGATAGGTGTCATTTCTTAAGGGGGCGGTTCATCAGGAATTTGTTTATGTTGGACTTGAAGACATCCAAGTTGAATTTGGGAGGGAAACAGGCAAGCGGCAGAGAGTTACACAGCCGTGCAGTTCTAAGAAAGAAGCTTTGTTCATGGAATCTACGTTTTGATTTAGGCACGGATAAAGAGTGGGGAAAATTATTGACAGTGGTTTCAGCTAGTCGGGTGTTTTTCGTGAAAGATTGGCGGGGGGGCGGGGGAAAGAATGGATCTCAGACGAGTACTTGCCATGGAAAGAACTGAACAATGTGGAAAAAATGAGTTTACACAAAAAAAGAAACATGGCTAGCTGCTGTGTTTACTAACAGATGAATAAGAGGAATAGACACATGCTTCTCATTGCACATACAGCAGATGTAGCACTCTTTCCACTAAGGCATGAATGAACTTTTTTTTTTTTTTTTTTTTACAAGCAAGTCACTACTTATCAAAGGCCACTCTCGAGGAGAAGGGTTACGGTGGTCATCAAGACAACAGCATAGTAATCATTAGTAGTGGAAATTGGATATAATTTGATTATTTAAAGACCCAGCTCAATAGGAACTTGTTTACATTGTACTTGAAGACGACCATATTGTAGTCGGTCAGAAAGCAGGCCAACGGAATAGGCTGGGATTTCTAGGAAAGAAACATTGTTCATGGAATTTGTTTAGATTTAGGTACAGATAGTGGAGGAAATTGGTGATTGTAGTTAGATGAGTGTTTGTTTATAAAAATTTGGCAAATATGGCAATAATGATAGAGCTTGTGAGTTTGGCAAAAGGTTTGATTTGAGCTCGCGAGTTTGGCAAAAGGTTTGATTTGAGCTCGCGAGTTTGGCAAAAGGTTTGATTTGAGCTTGCGAGCTGTGCAAAAGGTTTGATTTGAGCTTGCGAGCTGTGCAAAAGGTTTGATTTGAGCTCGCGAGCTGTGCAAAAGCTCGTGAGTTTGGCAAGACTATTAAAATTTCCTGGGTTTTGTGCAAATGGACTTTAAGTTGATTTTTACCTGTATGTGATTAAAGTTAGGAAAATGTGTGTTGTGAATTTCTTCTCTTCCCTCTTCTATTCTGACCATATCGTCATCTCTCACATTGATGGCTACCAAGAGGCGTGCACAGGTTCACAAGTATAAAAAAAATAAAATGAAACACAAACTGACACATTCTGCAAATATCAGTTGCATTCTGTGTGTGCATGACACCATCGACCTACTACACGCTAAAGTCCACATCTACATTTTGGCTTGTGTTCAACATTTGATGTCCGCTCATTTCAATTTCCTAAAGCTATCTCAATCTGGTCCAAGCCACAATCTTCCTTCCACTATGTTCAACTACATACTGTCCTTAATTGTAACTGTTATCAACTGTTGCACACCCAAGACTGTTCATAAACTTTGTCTCTAAAATATATTGACTGATCTTTTGTTTGGTCCTTTGTCCCAAATCACTGCCACACCTTAACAATTCTATTCAGCTTCCTTTTGTGTATCTTGCTGAACAACTTCAGTATTGTTCTGCTGAGGAAACTTCTTTTCAATTTTTAACACTTTCACAGAAACTAAGATTCAACCCAGAGCAAAATAATTGAGTTATTGTTGTTCTTTATAATGGTCTCCCTTATTAGCCACACACACACAAACACACAATATCAGCATCTACACACTGACTACTACACTATCACTCGAGTTGCTTACTTGCATGTTAATGATTATGATTACCTGTTCATAATGTTCTAAAGAATTGGTTGACCATAATGTTATACCAGTAATCGCCGTAGATAAGTTCCCCTCTGAATGACAAATCTCATTGACTAGAGTAAATCTAATAAATGATTTATGATGCTACAATTTCTGATTTTATTTTTTTTTTTAATTTATTTTATTTTTCTGTCATTTCTGTTTATTTATCTTGACTTTTTTTTCCCCTGCATGTCTTTTCAGTTGGCATGCTGCTGTGGCAGTGCTGCCTGTTCCCTATGTTGCTCAGCCTGTCCGTCTTGCAAATCCTCTACAGCAAGTCGCATTGGTTACGCCATGATGCTGGTCTTCAGTACAATTGTTGCTAGTATCATGCTTATACCAGATCTACGGACCAAACTGGATCAGGTAATTGTTTTCTTTTTTATTGCTTTTTTTATTTTAGATATCCTCAATTTTTTTTTTTTTTTGCGTGTTCCTGAAAAGAATAAGATGACAAAAAAAAAAAATTGGTTTTTGTCTTAAATATCAAATGATAAACTTCAAAAACAATTGTTTTCAAACAAAATTTCTGCGATGAATTCCGACATCAGATTGTTGATCATGCGTTTTTCTCAGATTTTATCCCTTAATTGAAATCTTGAATTTTTCAGAAGAGAGTTGGTTATTCATATTCTTTGGATTCTTCGGACTACTGTTCTCATTTTGAGTGCCATTTTTACAATGTTTCAGTCAATCTAATCTCCTACATTCTTCAGCTTTATATCTTGTCGAACTAGAGAATCTTTCTGCCCAACTCGGAGAATCTTCACTGAATTTCAAATGGAACCCTTTATATAAGTCATGGGAGTAGCATACTCTCATTCTGTTTGCCATGACTGGATAGGGTATTTAGTTTTCTCCCACTGCAAGAACTGCAACACTAGTGTCGGAAAGTGGGATTGAGAAGTCAGTGTTCCAAAGGAAGGGCACACTAACCTGCAAAAAAGTGCCTGTGCAGTCCTGTCAGCATTCACCAGTGAGAGCGCCTCAGGCGGTTAGCAATAAACTAACCCCTTCTCAAAGAGAGAAGGCAAAGCCTGGGAGGGTGGACCTCCTAGAACTGCACAAAACTTTACTCCTACCACAAAATCAGCAGGGATGGATCATTACAGGAATGATTTAATCTCTGTTGGATTTTGGGAGCCCAGGATAAAGATCCCTAGCAGTGACTGAATAAAAGTTGTAAGTAATTCACAATGGTATTTTCAGTTGTCTACACTAAGGGTCAAACCTTCAGAAGAAGATTAGTTTTACAATTGAATTTTTCCAAGTACTCATGCAACAGAAAGATTTCCAACTAGTGATTTCAAAAGTACAAAAAAAAAAAAGTCTTAGGTGCCATAAGTTACCAAAACCTATAGCCCTCCAGCCTTAATGGTTATCTTCAGAGTTAACAACAAATAGGTATCAAAACTTCAAAAATTAATGCAATTAAATATTTGCACATGCATAGAGGGTACACATTAAGTTGACTTGTGCCTGCCAAGTTCCAGTTTTTCAGTTTTCACCCCTTAGCTATTTTTACAGGTTAAAAACCAAATCGAATTTGTTCCACAGATCCGAATTCCCTACATTTCAAGTTTCCAGTTTGTAGACCAAAAATTGACAGTTGTTTGGCAGAGATCATTGCTCACAGAGATAGACAAGGTCACTTATATAGATTAGATATGTCCCTGACTCATTTGTTTACAACTGTCACTATTTATTCTACTTTGATTTGATTTAATAATTTTTAAACTGTGATGTATCTGTTCAAACATTTTTTATTAAAAATAATTTTTCATTCTACATCTATATATCGATAAAAGTGAGAATGTATATGAGGGCACTTCTCAACCTATATACTCAACAAAATTTTGATCTACGAACTTGAAATTTGGTATATTGGGTATTTAGACATGTGGAAAACTTTTTCATCCATTTTCATCTGACCTAAAGGGTCAAAATTAAAAAATTATTATGTGGGAGTCTTCCATGAACAAAGTTTCTTTCTGTATTTTTGAATTTATTGTACCATGCTGAAATAATTATTTAGAAAGTCATTAACATAGGGAGGGTGTTTTGTAACTATTCTGTACTTTCCCCTAACAATTTAATAATAAAATAAAGATATTGTAAAATTTGAATTTAACTTGAAAATATTATTAAAAAAAAAAATAGCATGGTACAATAAGTGCATAAAATACCATGACGCGACTTTCTGATTAAATACAAGCAGTTTTTATTCAATTCTAATGTAAACAAATACTTGCTGAGCTGTGCATCTTCTTGGATAATCAATTCCTCTCATGTAAACTTCTGCCTATCCACCCACTCATTCAAATTCTCTCAGTGGTGTTTATTCAACTGGAAATCTTTTTAACACTTATTGAGTGACTCCAGTGCTTTACTAAATAATAAAAAAAATAAATAAATAACCTATTGATAACTAAAAAATAAAACAATGTGCACATTAATATACTCGGCTTTAGTAAATATTTTCCCCCTCTGTATGAAGAATGCGACACAAGGTGGACAGTCAAGCCCGCATCCCTAAAGGAGAGGCACTTTGGATTTTTAAAAATTGCCTAAGCAATCTTGTAGGATTCCTGGTAAGGGAATAAACTTACTCGACCAGAAAGACAGGAAGCTATGAACTGGGAGGGTGGACAATCTAGGACTACTTAGAACCATGCCTCAGCCTGACAGATGGAAGGTTATTTCCTATTCAAAAATGGTCAAAACTCAGTCGGGCTGTGTTGAGGACGTGGATGTATTGACTAGTGTGAATATAACCTACCCAAGCTGTGCCATTATGCTTTTAATATGATAATAAACAATATGAGGATGTTGTTTTAAAAAATGTATTTGTTACATTAAATTTCTTTTGTAACTTTTTAAAAAATATTTTCCTAGTTCTTTTGTTGCTATAGTTTGGATATTTAAATTTTTCTTTTTATTCAGATACCGGGTTTGTGTAAGAACTTTTTCAGTGAAGACATAATACACAACGTGAACAACCGCACTGCGTTCTGCGATGAAGTTGTTGGTTATTTGTCCGTATACAGGGTTTGCTTTGCGACGACTGCATTCTTTTTTATATTTTCTCTGCTAATGATTAATGTGAAGTCCTCGAGAGATCCAAGATCTGGAATTCAAAATGGGTAAGTCATGCAGTTTTTCTTGTTTTTTTTTTTTTGGGGGGGGGTCCTGGTTATGACCTTAAACTATATCTGATGGTGAGGCTCCAGCGTGCGGACTTACGGGAGTGTGGAGACACCCTTTAATTGCCATTGCTCTCAGGTCCACTCTGACCCGGAGTGGTAGTACCTGTTAGGGTCCCAACTATGGGTTAAATAGAAACTGACTTAAAAAAAAAAATAAATATATTCTATTAAAAAATTTTTCTTCAAAATCACTGGATTCGGCATTAAATAACCTAAAAAGGGTTGATATGCCATAAGACAAAAGCAACCAACCAACTTGGTTTTGTGATTTTTAAAAAAAACTTCATATGTATGAATTTATTTATTTTTAAAAAAAATTCAATTCACTTACAAGAGTTATTACTGGAATAGTTTTATTTTTAAATACTTTTAACAAATATATATATATTTAATTTATTTTGGATAATCAACTGTTATAGAAATTCACCGTTTCTAGATACATTGTTAAAGGGAGATAATTCATTACGATCCACAAGGAATGGACCTGATTCATGATTTCTATTTTAGATTAACCATTTTTCAGTAATAAATTTTTTAACGTTTATTTGATTTATTGAACAGTATGAATATTGCACATAAAAATATACTCTTACATATGTGTACTGCATTTATTTTCTTTTAATGCTTGGTTTCAATTCTATCAGCTGACATTATTCAGTAACCCTTATCGTGACAGAATTCTAGATTATTTTAGACTTTACATTCATTTCCTTGAGTAATGACAAAGTTTTTGGAAAAAAAATATTTTGCGATTTATTCTTTATAGTAATTTACACATTTCCTGCGGCTTGTTAGAATTTAAAAATCGACCTACCCTATCTAGAGTAATCCCCTCTCCATTTTTGGGAGAGTTGAATTTTCACAATAACTTTATTGCTGTGGGAGGAAGGCAGACAAACAGGATGAGAATAATCTAATTCTAAATTCAGAGCATCATCAAAAGGGGTTTGAAATTTGATGTTTTGCAGTAAATTGTATGGTAGGATATAATGCACAAGCTTGTTTTTATGTGGTGGACCTGGTACTTGTAGATGGTTAGGGTCATTTTTAAATGACCTGATTTTTAAAAATTATCTCTTTACCAAATATGAAAAACAAACAAAAAGAAATATCTATAGTAGTGTTAAAAATTTTGACTTTACACATTTCAAAATGAATTGTTCCCATATTATTTTATTTTATTTTTTTTTTTTGTGATGAGGATTGATTATTTAGATTTGGTTTTTTTCTGACTACTGTTCTCATCTTGAGTGTTATTTCCATGTTTTGGTCAATGTAACCTCCAACCTTTTTCAGGCGTATCTTGTGTCGTGGATTAATAAATGATTCCATTCAAAATTCCATGCAGATTTCAGTTTGATAGAAAGATTCCAAAATTTGACGTTGAAGGTTGGAGGTTAGATTGACTGAAACATTGTGAAAATAGCACTCAAGATGAGAAGAGTAGCCTGCAGAATCCAACTATTACAAATTGTTCCAAATTCAAATTTTGTTGACTTTGAAATAATCAGTTTTAAAAATCTTTTGTATTCTTTTAATGTAAAGTTAATACACTATAAATGATTGTAATTTTGAATCGATTTTAAACGGTTACATTTTGTTTTTATTTACTTAAAGAATATTTAGTTGACAATTATTTTTATAAAATGCTATTGTTTTAAAAGCATTTAAATTGTTAAAATAAATTTAAAGATTGTTTTTAGTTGGCATTTATTTTTACAGTAAGAGTTTAAAAGTGGCTTCGAAACAGTAGCAGGCACGTGATAATAATAATAAAATATCCGGGATCGGCTTTTAGGGTTTCAACTTTAATAATAGAACAATGTGTGAAGGGGATTCTCCAGTTTAGGACCCTGTGTATTATTATTATATACATTTATCATTTTGATAGAAATATTTGTCATTATTTTCTTTTGCAAACATTCCATCTGTGGAACAAAATATCATGAGCCTCATTTCTCACAAATTTCAACATCTATGCATCAGTTTGTATCGGATTTCTCTCTCTACCATACGGTCAAAATCTTGGTCAGAATCCAGCTGAACAGTCTTACATTCTTAGAACATCGTTTTTTTTGCTTCTTGACAGATAATCTTTTTGCTTTAGTCATTAATGGCCAAAACAAACAAAAAAGAAAAAGAAATAATGTAACTTATCCAGATAGCTGAAGGTAGCAACTATGACATATCAATGGGGTTTCACTAGTTTTTATAAATTTGGTTAAAATGATTGGAGAATTCCTACAAAAGAGAAATTTCTAAAACCAGATATCTTTTTGTTTTATTTTTCTGTATTTAATTTTGTTTGTGTTAGATGAATCTAAAAATTTTTTTTTTTTTTTTCTTCAGTTTCTGGTTCTTCAAGTTTCTCTTCTTGATTGCCTTGGGTGTTGGCGCTTTCTTCATTCCCCGTGGCACCTTTGGTCAAGGTGAGTCAATGATAACATTTAAAAAAAAAACGTTTTTAACTTGATTAGCTGTACCTGCCTGGCATTGCTGAAGATGCCATGTTATTAATTTTTGTTCACACATTTTAAAATTTTATACAGAAAAAATAATTTATTTATTTATTTATTTTTTTTAAATGTTTGAGAAAATTCTGGACAACAATCAAAAGAAATTAATTTTTAGTTTGGAAATTAATTTTTTTGTAAGGGAGACAACTCTTTATATTCAATTAAAAATGTGTTGGTAATTTTGATTTTTCAGTCATAATTAAAAAAATGTTTCCATATCAATTATCTGAGTGGCTTATATAATTAAAAGGAACAAAACAAGAAAAATTGTGATGCACGTTTTTATGATGTGAATGGTACAGCAATAACAATAAAAACCGCACAAGTCAAAGTTGTAACCCTTACCTTCCATGGACTATTGCCCAGTCATGGTCCTGGATATGACCTTAAACTATATCCAGTGGTGAGGCCCCAGCTTGCGGGCTTTGGGGAGTGTGGAGCCACCCATTAATTGCCATTGCTCCCAGGTCCACTCTGACCCGGAGTGGTAGTACCTGTTAGGGTCCCAACTATGTGTTAAATAGAAACCGACTTGAAAACAACAAATGTATTCTATTAAAAAAATTTTCTTTAAATCTTCGGATTCGGCATTAAATAACCTGAAAAGGGTTGATATGCAGTAAAACAAAAACAATCAGCCAACCCACAATCATGGTGGATTATAAGTTCGATGCTATCATCAACTAGGGGCTCATAAATGTGACATTGTCTCGGACTCTTTAAATGTTTTCAGGCATTCATTAGATGTTATCAGTTTTAGCTCAGAGGTGCACAAAAACATGCGGGTCCTAAGTCCATATGGCAACAGTTTCCACGGGACCCTAAAATGTTACTTTTGCTCCCTGGGACGTCTCTGAGATTGGTCGTTTGTAGTGGTTTCTTTTCTCACCAAAAAGGTCACCATTTGGCTGAAAACCCTCATCATTGGAAAGGTTTGATTTGTTGATGTCTATGAAAAATTAAATCACTTTCAAAATCTAAAAAAGGAAAGAAACACAAGTCATTTGTTATTGTTTTCTTATATAAAAAAAGACTAATTATTCGGTTAAATATTCTAATAGTATATATATGTCTGTATACAAAGAAAGTTACAATGAGTAGTTATAATTCTTTCTGATTTAAGAAATATGTTATGGATAGCTAGTCTGTTTTCAGTTTAATACTCTTTTCTAAGTTCGTCTGGTCACAGTTGAGTTGACAATCTTGGTTGTAAGTCCAGACGCTTGTGTCCCAAAATGACATGGTTTTTCTCTGGCAATGATAAAGGAAATCCTTAATCCTCAAAAAAAAACTTAAAAAAAAACTTTTTTTTTATTATTAAGCTATCATTTGCCCCTTCTCTTTCATTTGAGACTAATATCTAACAACTTACTCTTTCTTTTTCTCCCCTCTCCTTTCTCGCTAGAAAAGCAGCGTTTTCCCCATGTAATAAGAAATGCTGGTTTATTTGTGAAACCTATCAGTTATTTGTCAAACATATTAGTTGATCTTCATGGCCTCCTCTACTTATCAGTTGGTCTTTTCATGCCAATGTTGAGAACTAGAGCTTTGCCTGTTTCCATAAATAAATTTTGAGAATTCACCAGCGAGGTCGGTTGACATTGCCTGGGATCCATAATATCGCTACAAAGTCAGTTTGATAAATCAGATTAAATTTGAGGTTCTTGCCCAAACCTCTCTCTATATTAAAAAAGAAAAATCTCTGATGTATGCATCTTTGACAAAAGGGAGATATATATTGCAAAATCAGATAAATTGATCAATGATTTCTGTAAAGAAAATAATTTTTAAGTGATTAAAAGGGAATTTGTAGGCACTATAACATAAATTTAGCATGAATTGAGTTATCGCCCTTTGTTTCTTGAATTGTTTTTCAAAATGGTGGGTGAGACGGTCACTCCTAGGATACTCATAAAAATTTGATTTTTTTTTTTTTTCTTTTTTTTTTTTTTTGAAAATAAAACTACTTGATCAATTTAAATAATCTCTCGACGGTGGCAATCTTTCTAGGGCAATTGCTCTTGACATATCTAAAGCCTTTGATAGGGTATGGCATAAAGGTTTACTTCATAAGATCGCTAGCTATGGTATAGCTGGAAAAGTCTTCTCAATTATTAAATCATTTCTTTCTGATAGGTCCATAAGAGTAGTAGTTGAGGGGCAAAAATCAGAAGCTCACAGTATTAATGCCGGTGTCCCTCAGGGATCTATCCTGGGCCCAACTCTTTTCCTGATCTACATTAATGATCTTCCAAATCATATCCTTACATCATTTGTAGACATTTATGCTGACGACACTACCATTTATGGTACCACATCTAAGACAGTAAACGAGCAAGTTCTCTCCAATTCTCTCTCCTCTGATCTTGAGCACGTAGTACAATGGGGAAAGGAGTGGCTGGTTACTTTTAATGCATCTAAAACCAAGCTTCTCTCTTTACATCATCAACATTCTAATTCACATTTGTCATCAATTGAAATGAATGGCTCTCGTCTTCAGGAGGCCTCAAGTTTTGACAAGCTTCTGGGCTTGACCATTACTCCTGATCTTAAATGGAACACGTATATCAAATCTGTTGCCAAGGCCGCTGGAAAAATGGTGGGATCTTTCTATCGATCCAGTAGATATCTCACTGCTGATGCTATTCTCTACCTATATAAGAGCCAGGTACGTCCAAGGATGGAATACTGTTGCCACATCTGGGCAGGAGCTGCTAGAAAGGACTTGGCCTGCCTTGATAGAGTTCAAAATAGACTTCGTAGCCTCGTAGGAGATGTCCTTTTCTCCTCCTTGCAACCTCTATCTCACAGAAGAAATGTTGCGAGTTTGTCTCTGATGTATCGTTATTTTCATGGAAAGTGTTCAACTGAGCTTCAATCTATGGTCCCCCCTCGCCAAACTTTCACAAGAAACACTCGTCTAGCTGTAAACACTATCAATAATTTCCCCCACTCTTTATCTGTGCCTAAACCTAAACGTAGATTCCATGAACAAAGCTTCTTTCTTAGAACTGCACGCCTGTGGAATTGTCTTCCGTTTTCCTGCTTTCCGGCTGACTACAATATGGTTGTGTTCAAGTCTAAAGTAAATAAGTTCTTGATGAGCCGTTCCATATAAGTTATTAAATTTACCAAATTTTCATTACTAATGATTACTATATTGACCAATTTCTACTGTACACTCTTTAACCCTTATCCTTGAGTGGCCTCTGGGCCTTGATAATGTGGTGATGCCTTTGTAAAAAAAAAAAAAAAAAAATATACAAGAGAATTCTCGACAAGAACCAAATTTTATTTAGACCCAACTTTTAAAAAACTCACAAGATAATTTTGTTAGGTTAAGAATAGAAAAGGTAGCAATGATAAATGAGAAAAAAATGAGTTAATATGAATTATTTATTTTAATAAATCTAATTGAAACCCGATCCACCACCACACTTTTTTCAGGATGTTAATTACAACCTAATGTTTTCTTATGTTGAGAAGTATAGACTTTTTCTTATATTACTCCTGAACTATGGCAGAGTTTGTAATGATGGCTTTTATCTCCACTTAACACTATCACAGGTTCGGTAGGGGTAAGGCCACTCTTATAAAGATCTTTGTACAGGGCATCTTCCTATTTCCTAGGCCTTCCTCTCTGGGTTACTTCTCAGCAACTTCTAATGCAAAGTAAAGTTATTGAGCCTTGATTTATATCCAAACTGAGTTGCCATGCCCTCATCTTGCCCTCATCTTGCCCTCAATCGGTTCAATGCTGTTGTGTTCTCAGATGTTTTCATTGCCAATGCGATCAAGCAATGCAATTCCAAACATTTTTGTTTCCATAACAAGGAATCTTCATTCCATCTTCCTCATTGTTGGTAAGCACTTGGAACTGTACAAAGCAGCAGGTCATGCAACAGTCTGGTACTTTAAACTGTCATGAAGATCTACTGATCTATTGTAAGACAATTTAACTTCTATTTGTTATTTGTAGTCCACAATCGGCTTAAGTGTTATTTTTTTGTAGAGTGCTGTCCTCCTATATGTAACACTTGATATTCCAAAATGGTCATGTATTTAGTACTGATCAAACTAAACCTGGCTTGGGTTATCTCATGAGAACCGACTGTTACATAGAGGTGTGTATATACGGACACTAGTGCAAGACTAAATAAATGTCCATATACTGCGTATCAATGTATGGTCTGTGCGCGTCAGTGGATGTTTAACATATAAAATAACCATATGAGCATTAGACAGTTCTTTCAAACGGGCTGCTAACTCCAGTCAACGAAACGTATCTATAATTAAAAGAACAACCAGTTCAACATTCACGGGTCTTTAAGCAATAATAATTGTACCTTTTTACAGTTTCTAATGTAGTTTTATTTCATTGGTAGCGTGGTGATCAGTTGCAATTTCAAGTTCTGCTCGTTCGTCTTTACATCTTAAATCGTAACGTTTTTTGGTTTCCCCTCAACATAAAAGAGCTAATGCGCTTGCTAAGCGAACAACTCTGTAACTGAATCAAATCTGATTGGTCGTTAACCTATATTCAGCTGTTCTGAAACTCCAATTACGTCATCTTTAAAATTTGAAGATGAGACCAATGTTTTTGGTTTATTGGTTTATTATTCTGGTGAATTCTTGCTCTGTCAAATATTTACCTATTTGTTTTCAAAATTAGCTTTCTAACATTTCTTGCATTAGCTGTGCGAACTGCATGTTTATCTAGCTAACCTACTTGCTAGCTATCATAGGGCCCTCATCTGTTACACCGATATGTCAATGTGATTATGCCGTAGTGATTTGTATTTTCATGTTATTTTTTTTTTTTGTGCTTATTTCAGGAAAATTCTTTGGCTGTTAAACATTTTTCCCATTGATTAGTATATTTTTTTTTATTATTGTAGTTACTCTGAAAAAAAAAAACTATCAGGTTTTAATTATTTTCATTATTACTTCTATTTAATAAAAATAATTTTTATTTTTGGCAGCTTGGATGGGTATCGGCATGACAGGTGGCTTGCTCTTCATCCTCATCCAGTTGATTCTATTGGTTGACTTTGCCCATGGTTGGAGTGAAAGTTGGGTCGAGAGGTATGAAGACACGGAATCAAAATGTTACTACTTTGGTATGGACAAAAACTTTTTTTTTTTTTTATCCTAAAAAAAACTTATCCTTCCAAAACGTTTAACCTTAGTTAATGTTTACCACTAAATCTCTGTTGGGACTGGAGTTGTCCCTTAAGGAGGTTAATTGTCTCCACTGCTACACATTATGCCCAAATTAGCTATAAATGTCAGTTTTGAAGGTGTTTGAGAGCATGTTGGAAATGTTATTTTGTTTTGATGATAGACATTTAAAAAAAAATCTAATTTGAAGGGGTCTGAATCCCTAGTCAATATCTGAGGATACTTGAGGGTTCGCTGCTAGCATAATTTTGTCTTCATGATAAAATAAATTTTTTAAGTTAAATTTATTAGCATGGCACTTAATAACCATATTTGGGCATATGTCCCAAGTTACTAATTTGACGATATTTTGACTAAAGCAATTGCTTGAGTGATTGTGTACTTGTTGAAAGTGTAAATTTATTGTCTTAATAAAAAATTATTTTCTTCTTTAGAGACTGTAATCATTATATACATATATATATATATATATATATATATAAAGTGAATTTAGTTTACAAACAAATGGCTACACATAAGCATACATGTTTCAGCGAAAACCCAGTAAGGGAATCGCTTCGTCAGGCCAAGGACAACTCTGGCTGTTTCAACTCAAACATTGCCTATTTATAACTAGGATTACATCATATTTAAGTGTAAAGGGGGAGACAGGACCTAAAGAGAAAGTATATACATTAAAATGTGATCATCCATTATGTTAATTATATTAATTTATTTATTTTTTATTATTTTCTTTAATTTATAGTGCGTCAAGAGTTTCAAGTAGAGTTTCAATATTATCAGTAAATTCCTAGTTCAGTAGGTAAGTTGTGTAGAATAGGAACCCAAGATTTAAAAAAGGGAACGGCTTTATTCAACTGTAATATGTACATCATAAGTATAATTATATATTAACATTAATATTAATCAGTTAAAATATATAGTTATGTGAATAATTCATTAGGCCACCAACGTTTAAAATAAAATAAATAGTTTACATTTTTTGAAAAAAGTTTACGAATAATTAACGAAATAATGACAGTTATATTATTCATTGTAAATGCTAACGTTTAAAAAAAACTTACGTGTGTAAATAAATTAGTGTCCGTATAATATTACTTTTGTAAATTCTAACGTTTCAAAAATTACGTATAAAAATAGGTGATTAAAGTATAAAAATAAAATAAATTAGGCTCGATGAGGTGACCATTAAAACCTACGTTAAACGATTATGAAAAGTATAATTATGGTAAGATAACTACATTACGATTAAAGATAAATAAAATACAAATAAAAAATATCTTTATTTAAAAATTTAACTTATTAGGTATAGGGTATGATTATTTGATGTTAAAATACAAATGTTTAAAATAATTAACGTTTAGAATAGTTTAAGTATAGAATAAAATTAATTATGGGAAAAGGATAAAAGGGGCGGGGGAAACTGGAAAAACTATAAAAATATTATTTACAAACTTAGGCGTTTTATAATTTTTTAAGCATATGTATCTGAAAATGCTTGCAGGAGATGGCCGATTCTTGTTTTATATTGAAAAGTTTGTCACGGTCTTTAAAATTAGTAATCTCCATTTTCTCATGCAGGCATAAGAAACAAGGTGACTGCAAAGAGTAACATGCTTTAGCCTTTTTTATTATTTTCCAATGTATTCTAGGCGTTTTGTTTTCTCTAATTAGCTTCCAATAGTGTATAGATAAGGAAGTATCTTTTTCGTAAGTTAGGTTGTTCATCGATCTTTTATGCCCGTAGTATCTTCCTTTGAACGTTAATTTTGTACTCCCAATATAAAATTTTTCATCATTAGGGTTTTCTTCTGGGAATATTTTAGCTAGATACACTACCGAAGGTGTTAGGCACATTTTGTTTACGGGACAGGTCGTAGGAAATTTACAATTACAATTGTTAACTACTTTAGAATCATTAACTGTTGCAACATTAGATTTCATTAACATCTTATTGTTATGCTTTTTTATGATTCTTTCTAAGTTGTCGCAACAGCTGTAACTCACTTTTATGGTATTTCTGTTAAAAATCTTGTGTAGTAAATTACCTGGAGGAAAGTGTTTGTCGATTAATTGCAAAAACTTTTTTCCAATTTTAGTTTTTAGTGAGCTATTGTACATAGGTGAAAACCAAATCACTTTTCTAGATCTATTATTAGTATCCTTATTATTGTCACAACTACCGCCATTTTTACTATCATTATTATTATCACTGCTACTGCCCTCCTCCAGATTATTGCTTTTATTATGTATATTATTGTTATGTATAATTATTATGTATATATTATTATTATGTATATTATTGTTAGTAATGTATATATTATTATTATGTATATTATTGTTAGTAATGTTAGCATTTTTGTAACCACTATCTTTTAGTGCCCGGTTATAAATATTTTTATGATTATTGAATACCTCTTCATTAGATGAGTTATTATTAATTCTACTTTCTATGGAGACGGGTATATGTTTTATAATGGCCGGTGGGTGGTTGGATTGGGAATTTATGTATATAGGGTTAGCATTATTTTTCATTTAAAGTTATTATTAGGTAAATCAAAGTTAACATCTAAAAAGTCCACTCGTTTCAAGTTACTATTAATTTCAACCTTGAGTCCAAAAAATTTCATTTTTTTATGTAACAATTTTCTAATATGGTCACATTTTATATTATTAGTATTATTTACAATCATAAGTCCATCGTCCCTGTACAAACCAATGCTTCCTACTTCAATATAATTATCATTAGTTAATGTGTACAATATGTATAGACCCACCAGATCCGTAAGTTCCGCAGAGTCTAATTAGTGGCCTAATGAATTATTCACATAACTATATATTTTAACTGATTAATATTAATGTTAATATATAATTATACTTATGATGTACATATTACAGCTGAATACAGCCGTTCCCTTTTTTTTAAATCTTGGGTTCCTATTCTACACAACTTACCTACTGAACTAGGAATTTACTGATAATATTGAAACTCTACTTGAAACTCTTGACGCACTATAAATTAAAGAAAATAAAAAAAAAACAAAAAAATTAATATAATTAACATAATGGATGATCCATTTTAATGTATATACTTTCTCTTTAGGTCCTGTCTCCCCCTTTACACTTAAATATGATGTAATCCTAGTTATAAATAGGCAATGTTTGAGTTGAAACAGCCAGAGTTGTCCTTGACCTGACGAAGCGATTCCCTTACTGGGTTCTCGCTGAAACATGTATGCTTATGTGTAGCCATTTGTTTGTAAACTAAATTCACTTATTTTGGCTCTGTCTAAACATTGAGCACTCTTTTGGGTGACACACTTATATATTTTGTTTTAAACAAACAAATAATTACTACCAATACAATATATATATATATATATATATATATATATATACATATATGAGTAAACAGTTAATAAAATATGTTAAAAAACACTTTGGAATGAGTTAAAAACATATTTAATCTGAAAAGGAAACACTAGATAAATGGATAGTCCTTAATCCGCAGAGTTTCAAAGAAATACTTTCCTTCTCATCAGAGGGTAGGAATTAGCAAAATGCGGGATCGGATTTTGCATGCAGAAGTATTTGATGAAACAACAAGTAAGTCAAAGATCTTACTTGAAAACAAAAAAGTGAAGCAGAGGGAATATGGTGAAGAAAAAGGTGATTACACACGAATAGATAGTCTGGTGGAAGATAAAAAATCCAGTGACGGTAAAATCCAAATGTAAAACTTCAAGAAAGTTAAAAGAATTTCCATTTGTACAAGTAAAGTCCAACGACATCCCGTAATTAGAAGATGGTCCATAATAATCCAATGGCAGAAATCCATGGAATAATTCACAAAAATGTGTACAAGGAAAAAAAGAAAAGATTCAAATAATATTAATAAAAGAAAAATAAGATGTGCTTTTCACTCTACTTCTGAGACATAAATATAAATTTTATTTTTATATATATATATCAATTTTTGGCCATATTTTGACTTTTTAATGTTATGAATAATTTTTTAATCTTAATATCTAATTATTAACCCCTGTAATAACTTTTTTGTGTTGATTTTATAATATGCAAAGACAACTCTCAACCTATATATTCAATGAATTTTTGATCAGCTGACTTGAAATTTGGTATATAGAGTATTCAGACACGTGGAAAACTTTTAATCAGTTTCCCCCAGAAAAAAAAAATTGAATAAATTTAAAAAAATTATTTCAATTTTTTTCTCCAACAAAACTTCAGAACATTTTTTTTCATGTTTAGGTTAGGGTTTTTAACTTAAAAAAAAAAGTTATAGGAGAATGCTTTCAAGTGAGTTGATTCCTTTTAGTTAGATTTTATAAAAGAATGAAGATAATTAAATTAAAAAAAAAAAAGTTTCACATATTTTCTGTCATATGTGTGGAAAAAAATTGCCAAATATTTTTCCAACCATGCTGTTGCATCTTGGATGCAATTTAACGAATTAAAAAAATAAAATGCTGACCTCGTTTCCACATATGTGAAAAAATAAAATCTCCCAAGGTATGTGAAACGATTTATAAATTGGACATGAAGTATATCAGTTACTAAAACAAGATAATTTATATCTGACATTGACTGGCAATAAAATGTGTTTAAATATATTTTAATTCATGCAGATTTTGTATTTATTTTAGAGTCCTTCCTCTCTTGATTATTATATTGTACCCAATATATAGTAATGATTTCAAAAGTTAAAAAAAAAAAATGATTTGGGTGCCATCAACTAGAATCGAAACCAAGATATTTAGCGCTCCAACCTTAGTTGTTACCGTTTGAACCATTGATAAATTGATAGGAAAATGTTCAAAAGTAAGCATCTTCAATATATAAATGTATATTTGTGCATTTGTAGAAGTAACAGGTTTAATTGACTTACTCCTGGCAAAGTTAATTTTTTTTTTAAATTTTGACCATTTATCAGCTATTTTTACAGGCTAAAAAAAAAAAGAAAAAAAATCAAATTTATTCCACAGGTCCAAATATACTAAGTTTCAAGTCTGTAGACCAAAGATTAACAGTAGTTTTGTAGAGACTGTTCCTCACACAGACAAGATTACTTTTGTGTATCTATACTAGCAGACCACGTGGCGTTGCCTGGTCGTAAAATATGCATAAATATATTTTAATTAATGCAGATTTCTTATTATAGACAGAAATGCCGTAGGTATTAAACATAACGTTAAATTCCTTTAAAAACAATATGAAGTAAAAAGAAACTGAGCCATGTGATGCAAGGATTGTTTTTTTCTAAACAGTTCACTTCTTGTAAAAAATACAAATACTCTGGCTGAGATCAAAATCAAAACCTAAAGACAGTGAGTCAAGTATGATAACCATTAGGTCTGCTTGACATGATCGTTTAAAAGTGTTTCCAAACCTACTTATTCTTAACAAAAGCAATCTGTCATGTGAACTATTCACGCATGCGCATTCATGAAACGGTTGACAAAGAGATAAAAATCCAATGATCCCCCCTCCTCCACATACCAATTTTTCAATTTTGACCACTTAGCAGCCCTTTTTTTCCGGAAGAAAACTGAATCACAAGTTTTCCACATGTCTGAATACCCTATATACCAAATTTCAAGTCCGTAGATCAAAAATTTGTTGAGTATATAGATTGAGAATTGTCTTTACACACACACACACCCATTTCATTTGCTCACATAAATTAATATGTGAAAGTATAAATTTATGCGTAAACTTTAAGTATTTACTTCAACAGTGTTCAATACGTAGGTAGAGCTAATTAGTAAGTTATAAAATATATATGGCGATTAAGCTACACTGAATATTCCGTGTTTCATCCACTCTAGGATTCTTAATTGCTTAATCGCCATATTTTATAACTTATATTTTTTTTTTTTTTTATACAGTGATCACCACTTATCAAGGCCCGGAAGCCACTCAGGTATAAGGGTTATTGTAAGTACATCACGTTAGTGAGGAGATTTTATGAAGTGTTTAATTAGGGGGGCGGTTCATTAGGAATTTGTTAACATTAGACTTGAAGACATCCAAGTTGTAGTCCGGAGGGAAGCAGGCAGACGGAACAGAGTTCCACAGGCGTGCAGTTCTAAGAAAGCTTTGCTCATGAAATCCGCGTTTTGATTTAGGCACAGATATAGAGTGGGGGAAATTTTTCACAGTGGATTCAGCTAGACGGGTGTTTTTCGTGAAAGATTGGCGAGGGGGGACCAGAGATTGGAGTTCAGACGAGCACCTGCCATGAAAATAACGATAAAACAAGGATAGGCTCGCAACGTCTCTTCTGTGGGAGAGGGGTTGCAGGGTAGAGAAAAGGGCATCCCCCACTAAACCACGAAGTCTATTTTGTACTCTGTCAAGGCATGATAGGCTGTTTTTGGCAGCTCCTGCCCAGATATGGCAACAGTATTCCATCCTTGGCCGTACTTGGCTTTTATATAGATAGAGAATTGCATCAGTAGTGAGATATCTTCTGGAGCGGTAGAAGGATCCCACCATCTTTCCTGCGACCTTGGCCACAGACTTGATGTACGTGTTCCATTTCAGATCAGGAGTAAAGGTCAAACCCAGAAGCTTGTCAAAACACGGGGCCTCACCCAGACGAGAGCCATCCATCACAATTGATGCCAGCTGGGGATCAGAGCGTTGATGATGTAAGGATAGGAGTTTGGTTTTGGATGCATTAAAGGTAACTAGCCACATCTTCACCCACTGAACCACGCGCTCGAGATCAGAGGAGAGAGAATCCGAGAGAACTTCGTCATTTACAGCCTTTGATGTGTTGCCGTAGATGGTCGTGTCATCAGCATAGATGTCAACGAATGATTTAAGTATGTGTTTAGGGAGGTCATTGATGTAGATCAGGAAGAGAGTTGGGCCCAGGATTGACCCCTGAGGGACTCCAGCATTTATATTGTAGGCCTCCGATTTTTGTCCATCTACCACTACTCTTATGAGCCTATCAGAGAGAAATTATTTAATATATATATATATTATAATTAATGATGCATTAAACAATAAAAAAAAATATATTTATATTTCTTATCTTTTAGGTTTACTGTTTTTCTCTGGCTTCTTTTATCTCCTCTCTCTCACGGCTGTTGTGCTCTTCTACATATACTATGCTGGGGTAAGTATAATCACTATTTTATTTACATGTCTTACATGATTGTCACTCATTAAAGTTAAAAGAAACCTAAGGATAAAGATTAATGAGAGGGATAGATTGACACTTGAATGATTATTAATATTATGAGAGGATTGAAAATAATGAATAAAATTTGATTATTGAAGATGCTTAAGATGAATTGAATTTGTAGTTCGCAGGTAAGCAATCCTGTAGCAACGGGTTCTACATATGGAACGTTCTTGGAAGAAAAATCTTTTCTGTTAGGCACATAAAAGAAAGGAAAATTCTTTGCAGTTGTGGTAGGAAGACAAGGTTTTAAAAGTAGGAACCAGAGATTGAAATAACAGACTAGAGAAAAACTAGTACATCTTTTTTGTGATAAAGTTGCTATGAAGAACAGTAAGATCCCCTAGCTTCTATTAGATTACAAAATTGCAGGGGGTGCTGGTGGTGTTAGGTTTGGCTGATAAAATTTAATGAATGGATAGAATTTTTTATGTTTATTTCTTCATGCTATTAACTACAGCATGGTGTAGTTAAAAAATTCAATTGACCAAGATTTTGTCATGTGACCTATGGAGACTGATGAATAAACTAGCCTGAGTGCCTGAAGGTGTGTGGTGAGCTTAAAAAAAAAAAAAGTGGTAGTTGGCAGGCAAGGTCGAACCCGTGATGCAGAGGCGGAAAAAAAAGGGAAAGAAAATCTGACGTCTTACCACTACTCCATGATGCGACCAGAAGTTCGGAACGTTAAAATTAGGCAAAGTCAATCCAACCCATACGATGACTTGCAAAAATTGCTTGCAAATATTCAACCCCTCCTTGTAGAAAACTGCCCAGTTGAGGGTGAAGGAATTAATTTTTTTGGACAATTTTTCGATATTTGTCGTCCGAGATGTCCAACTTCAAAATGATACCAATCTCGTGAAAATCTGTCGCATCTGTCAAGTTTTAGACAGACATATAAACATACATGCATTCAAACACAGGTGAGATTTATATTATAGATCTTTTCTAATAAATAGATGCAGGAAGATATCTTGGCTCTTCAGCTTCTGTGAGGTGGAAGAGCTAAGATATCAAGCTTTGTATTTAAGATGTCGTGTTATTAAGTGTTGTGATTAACTGATACACAGGATCCTTTAAATTTATATCAATCAAAACGATGAAAACAGAAAAACGAATGCGTGAAAAATGGCCTATTTTGATATTAAAATTAATAATAGGTGGGTACCTGGGTGTTTTTGGGTGTGTGGTCGGGGGTGTATAAGCGAAGTAAAAAAAAAAAAAAAAAAACCTGGAAAAATGAATGTTACGTGAAAAATGGCTTGAATAACACTGGTTCAATATTTAAATTTAAAAAATCAAAAAAAAAAAAGAAAAGACATCTCGCACCACGATTTGAACCCAAAACGTTTAAATAACGAACCAACGCGCTAATCAACTGACCTAAAGTGACGTACATGAAATTTGTTCAGTTTTTCAACTATTTAAAGTAAATCAGGTCATGACGTCATCTGACGCATGCTTAGAACCGGTCGTCGTCACGAGAAGACCGTTTTTCTTGACCCCCCCCCCATACATACATATAAACGAACATACATACACACATTTTCGCTTTTATATATATATAGATAAACAAACTGTGTACTATTTGCATTAAAAAAAGATTTATTTTTGCAAGAAATTTTCATGTTTGTTTTCCTGTATTTATTCTCAGGACCCAGGATGTACGCTGCATAAATTCTTCATCAGTTTCAACCTCATCCTCTGTGTCATCGTGTCTATTATATCTGTGCTCCCTAAAGTGCAAGAAGGTGAGTCATTATACATCAAAAGGATATTTGAAATGACAGTTTTAATTTAATAACCTCGTATATAAAATGTAGTCGGTTTCTTCATTTTTTTTTTTTCCTACAATCAATAGTTGATGTTTCTTTGCCGGTTTTTCTTGTGAATTATGAAAACTTGTAGTTAAAAAAAAGAATTGAATTACATTTCATTCTGGAAAATACTATGTCCGGATTGGAATTATTTTAAAATCATCTTAGGAAAAGGGGAGATAATTCTGTATTTGTTTATACAAAGATATCTTATTTTGACAGAAACAAAAAAATATTATTTTGGAAAAAGAAACCCAACATGGTTTTAAAGCAAAAAAAAAAAAAAAAAAAAAAAAAGAAAGCCTTGAAAACTTTGAAAAGTCTTTGAAAATGGACAAAGAAAATCTGTACAAACCCTGATTTCCAACCAGAGGCATGGTCATACCACTGTAAGTGATTGCAGCACAGAGCTAACTGTATGTCTGACCACATTAAGCCTCAATAGCAAAGCGTCTGAACTAATTCTGTCCAGGCTCGCATCACAAATCTACCAAATCATAACGCTGTTATCTGCATCCCTGAAAAAAATGAATTAGTGTAAGCCTAGAATTCGCTCGCATCTTACATTGTACTATGGACACTGTTATAAATACACTGCAATTATCTCCCTTTTTCTGTGTCAATTTCTGGCTGTTCAAACTGTTAAATAGAAAAAGGTCATTCTTGGGAAGATGATCTCATGACAGTGCAACAGATACTATATTACTCCATCCTTCCCAAAGGAGGATGCTATCATAAGACTTTGCTTCCAGGAATTACCTCCTTTTATAAAGGGGGAAATCCTCTCAGATATTACACCCTTAAATTTATAAAAATGCTATTTCAAGCCCAAATTAGGTGTGAATATATATAGGATCTTCAAGGTTTACACAAACTTGAAAAGTTCTTTAATTTTTGACTTTTGCCTTGAAAAGTCCTTATTTCTTATGACTTTGAAAAATATCTTGAAAATGTTTTGAAATGCCTTGAAAATTGTATTCTTTATGTCCAGTAAAAATTTGTGTCGAAATATTAAAAATAAAATCAGAATAAATACTATTAAATTATTTTAAGTATTTATAAAATATTTTTAAATATTGAAACTAAAAGCAAAATACATTATTTTGAAATTGCATTGTAATATTGTAGATACTAGAGTTATGTCCCATTATCACAAAACTACCTTGGTGTGGATATATATCTGATCTTTTTAAATGCAATTTAAGAAAATCTCTCCTCTTCCTTTTAGCCCAACCAAGATCTGGTCTTTTACAAGCTTCCGTCATCACCATCTATACCATGTACTTGACATGGTCTGCTATGACCAACAATCCAGGTAAGTTCACTTTTCCACTTAGCTTTTCATTCTTCACAGGCTTTTTGAACTCTATAAATTACAATGAAATTATTTTGATACTTGATAGTACAACATTTTAAGTTTAAGGCTGTACACTAGGGGTGGTCAACATATTACACATATGCTAAATGGAGCACTGAATCCCAGAGATAGACAAAAAACCTACATGTTCATGCAAAAACAAAAAAAAAAAAATAATAATCAGACAATTAACTGATTTCTACAAGAACAAAGTGTAACATAAATTTAATTAAGTGGTTCTTGTTCAGAATTCTCTCTCTACTAAAAAAACAAAAATAAAAAAAATCTGATGGCACCCTTTAGCATTTTGCGTAAACTATGTGGAAAATTTCAGTGATAGCACAGTCCTTATTCTGCATAAGAACCTTTTGTCTTTATATTTTTGGAAAATCTTTCACGGTTCTCTTCGACCATTTCCCCTCCAGACTGCCGCTGTAACCCAAGGAAAGATTGTGGTGCTGCCAACGGTGACTTTGCAAAACTCGGCCCGTTCGATTGGCAGAGCATCGTTGCTTTGGTTCTTTGGTTTTGTGCCGTTCTCTATTCCAGGTAAGTTTCACTTTTGACTTTCAAAAACTTTTGTATTATTTTTCCCATCTTTAGCAGTGAATGTTTATTTTTTGTCTTGGAGATGCTGCTAGGTATGCATGCAAAAGTACTTCAATGAAATGTGATCTGATGAACTTGTAGCACTTGTGCCTCCATGATGTACATACTCCTGACTAATCCGACAAGCAGCAAAATTACACCCCTTCACTGTTGAAGTCCTTAAACGCTGGAAATCTTTTACTGTAGTAGTTTCTCTCAAACTGCTAGACTTTGAAATTCTCTCCTAGTCTCCGGCTTCCCTGACTGTATTAATGTTATAATATATGTGTGTTATCTAACTTTTATTTGATGGCCTGTTCTCCTCTCTATTTACTTAACGGCCTGT
The DNA here is from genome assembly GCF_053919585.1 of Euprymna scolopes. Classification (NCBI taxonomy): domain Eukaryota; kingdom Metazoa; phylum Mollusca; class Cephalopoda; order Sepiida; family Sepiolidae; genus Euprymna; species Euprymna scolopes. The sequence goes on along the minus strand of NC_136496.1, from coordinate 11,871,539 downwards.
GACTTGTCTAGTGGTTTTGGTATGTGTGCGTGTCAGAACACATAATACATGTAACCTGACGACATACCTGTTCTGCTGCTGGCTGCTTCTGGGGATTCGCCAACTGTCCTTCGGGGAGCTGAAATCTGTTTAAAGGAAGTGCTTCCAGACGGGGACTCAAGACAAATGTGTTTTTTATATATATTTTATTCACTCTACAGGTATCTCCTCACAGCAGAACTAGAGTGAATCTTGGCTTGTGGTTTCTCTGCATCGATTTGGAAACTGTCTCCCTTTTATGGGGAGACCTGTTTAACCCATCTTGCTCCTTTGGCGTCTCAAAACCAACTCGCTAAACTTAACTCGGCTTATTCAAACTGGAACACCTGACACATTTCTCCAGTCCCCATTCAAATACTTCCGGTGCAAACTGACCGGTCAAGCAAGTTTGATACATGTCACAACATGACCTTTTGACCCTTTTTGCACCTGCATGCTTGCTCAGCTTATTGTTTCCCATGATTCAATCTCTATTTATTTCACCAGATAGATAATTAAATAGATAGATGAACAAATAACTGGTTAAATGCTTTCTACCTGGCATTTACCTAACACTACATTAAATGTAAAGTGAAGACATCTCACTGCTTAACTCCCCATAATCCCCTGTTAGACACAATCCTAATTTAATGCCTTGTTGAATTTAAAAAAAATAAAAACTTGTACACTTGAATCAAATGCTTGTATTTGTGGATATCCCCAATTTCTCACATGCAGGTTTTGTAATTGTTCATAAAAAAATCATGTAAAAAGTGGTCATCCTAGTAGAGAAGACATTGTTGCTGAGGAAAGTCCAGTCCACTTTAGATAGAGCCCTTTACTGGGACATGATGCTCACTGCCATTATTTTCTTTCTATCAGGAATCTCAAAGAAATACTTGAGATTTGTGCAAGATAAATTCTAAAACTTATAGTATTGACTCTCCAAAAAAGTAAGGTTTCAAAGCAACACCTTACCCTGAAAGTGAGACAAGCTATTTCCTTCTAAAACCTATAGTAGTATGATAGCGGACATACGAGGTGCCTTCAATAAGTGTCCAGACTTTTTTTGCATATGGCCACTTTTATTGATGAAACTCTAGTCTCCTATTAGAATTAATCTCGTCTGGTTGCGATGTACTTGGTGTACTGTTCCAACAACTTCTGGAAGACCCCATGAAAGCCGGCGTGTGAGCATGTCAATAACCCTCATTACAGCTTCTTTCATTTTTTCAATTGTCTCATAGCGACAGTCTCTAAGGTTTTCCTTAAGCTTAGAGAATAACCAAAAGTCACAGGGAGCAAGGTCTGGACTATATGGAGGGTGAGGAACTGTCTTGATGCTCATGTTGGTTAAATCGTCTTTGACAAGGATGGAATTGTGAACTGGTGCATTTGCACAAATCTTCCGCATCTTCAGTTCTTCGTGAATAATTGTGCATACAGTTCCCACAGTGACATTAAAATGTGTACTTATTGTCTCTATAGACACATGACAGCCTTTATCTATGAAAGTCTTTATTTGGCTAATCAACTCTGGTATTGTGATTTCCTTACTCCTCCCACACCTTTCATCATCCCTTATGCTCTCTGTCTTCCTTGAATCTTTTATGCCATTCAAAAACTGATGCTCGATTCATGTAAGATGGTCCAAAAGCAGTCTGAAGCATTCCATACATTTCTGTGGCATTTTCCAAGTTTAAAACAGAATTTTATTGCATATCGTTCTTGTAAAGTAACCTCACACCCAGATTACATTTTTGAAATTCACCAATTGTGACGATCAGGCTTTAGTAGGGCGTATTCCAATTCCTGCTGTAGCTGTTCATTTAAACCTGAAATAATAAAAATTTGTCAGTCATCTCACAAGATATATAGCAATAACATACTTTATTTTCAAGAGTCTACCACAATTTTAAATGCCCGTACAAAAAAGTCTGGAAACTTATTTGTTGCTGTGCTTATAAAAAAAACCCAAACACTTATGTATAAAAAATACATTGTATATTTGGTTGTGATGATTAAAAAGAATTAGTGAGAATGAAGAGTGCAATGTGGACAGAAATTAATCTCATGAATTTGTTAACCGACTATTTTTCTCCTATTTTCAAATCGAGCTAGTTAATATATTTTTGGATACCCACACATCCACAACTAAAACGTCTGTTCTAGGATGTCGCCTGTGCACTCTTTACAGAATATGACTTCCATTTCTGTATTGTTTCTTTTGAGAACGGACATATTTTTTATACACTATGTTTGCTTGTGTTTCAGTCAAATCATTGCATGTTTATACTTCCAGCCAGGTAGGTGTCTGTCAATTAGCCGGCAATTATTTATGTTGGTTAAATATGTTCGTTACCACACATCCGATACACATGTATGCGCCTCCAAGATCACACACGTTTCTTTTTTAATTGGTTGTATTTATTTTCGTCTTTCAGCATCAGGACATCCAGCAATAGCCAGGTAGGCAAGATTACCATGTCTGAACGGACCATACTCCAGGCTGATACTGGTACGTACAAATAATAGATCTTTTATGCCTTCTATGCCTTTCCCTTTGTGTATCTTTGGTTTTGTTTTGTGGTGATGGTGAGCATTGTAATAAGTTTCTTTTCTTAAAGATGTCATTCCATCAGCACTGCTTGCCATTTCTTTCACACACTCTGGAAATATAAATTATGTTTTGATTTAAATATGTATTTTCACACACTCTGGAAATATAAATTTGTTTTGATTTAAATATATATTTTCACACACTCTGGAAATATAAATTATGTTTTGATTTAAATATATATTTTCACAAAACTCAGGTATTTTCTTTATTCCTGTACTAGCTTTACTTATACAAATGGGATGTAGTGAAGTTTTTTATTTTTTTCACATAAGGTAGTCAACTTCTATTATTTTCTTCAATCGAAAATAAGAGTTATCCTCCTTGCTGATTAATTTTTTGTTGTAAAGAAAAAATATATAATTATAAAATACGTTTGAAAGCCAAATTACAATGCAATATTACGAAAATAAACAAATATTTGTTAAAAATTAAAATTTCGGCGATTGATGCTATCCTCAGAATTTTATACATTCTTTTTCTTTTTTTTCCTCGCCATGATAAATTGAAAAGAAAAAGAGTTAGTGTTGTCTCCGTCTGCGGTGTTAATTTTAAAATGCCAGAAGATTACGCTTGTCGCACATGATACGAAAGTCAGTTGTATTTTCCATGATAGAAGTGGTGTTTAAATTTTAAAATATAATATGTATAAAATGTTTATAAGCCAAATTACAATGTAATATTAACACCGTGAGAAAAAAAAAAAAAAAAAATTTATAAAATTCTGATGGAGACTATCTCTGAAATATTAATTTTAAATAAATAATATCCATTTATTTTTCAAGATAATCACAATACAAATTAGTAAATATTAACTTACTGTTTGATGTAATTAGAAATGCAAAGTTAAGTAAAATAACAAAACAAATAAAACCTTCTTTCATTTGTCCTCTTTTGTTCATTCATCACACCAATACAACAGCCGGTTCTCTGCATTGCTATAGCCTTCTTATACTCTTCCATATCTATTTACCAGCAATGCTCCAAGCAAACTACCTTTCTCTATTATATAGTGTTTCCCCGGAACATTTGTTGCATATTTTCTAAAGTTATAAAAAAAAAAGAAGTTTTTATTTTAATAATTATCCTAACAAAGTTTCAATTTAAACTAAAACAAAACAAAAAAAAAAAAAAATTAAAAGAAACAAAGTAAAATAATGTGCAAGCCACTTGTAGAACACATTATCATTAGATTGCTTCTCTGGAGACTGACATGACCATCTTCGAATATAATATCATCAAACTCAAACCATCCCCATAAATATTCAAACTTTGTTCATTTCATTATTTTCAATCCTCCTATAATATTCTTCATCATTAAACTAACAATCCACCTCATTAACCTTTTATCCTAGAGTAGATTTGCTGACTCTTTAGTAAAAAGAAAAAGATTATTAATGTAGAGATAAATAACTCGTCATGTAAGGGAGATAAATCTTTCTAGCTTATAATACGAGTTATTTCCCTTACATTATTTGCTTTATTAGTTAATATTGTCACCGTGTGAAAAAGACCCCCCTCCCAAAACAAAAACAAAAAAAAAAAAACTAATAAACTTAACATTAACATAGGAATAATTTATATCATTTGGACTACTGTTCTCATCAATGTTTCGGCCAATGTAACCTTTTGTTATTTTTAGGTAATTTTTGTTGAATGTTTGAATCTGTTTGGAATTAAAACGCACCCATAATGGTAAATTGCTCTTGTTCCAGCCATATCTGACAGAATAAGAGCATTTTACTCTCATAAATTGAAGGTTCAGTTTGAAATTTTGTACAAATTCCTGAATTCGATAAAATGTACTTAAAGAATATCTAAGGCTAACATCATTCGAAATGTGAAAATCTTGTCCACGATAAGAACAACAGTTCGATTAATAGAAATTACCAATCGTCTCTAAAATTTTGAAACCAAATATAACATAAACAAGCAAAAATATAATAAACTTTTAAATATGAAAATATGTGTTTATCTTGGAACTAAAAGAAAAAAGTTATTTTAATTGTTAATTTATAACTAGTGGGGCCTGTGGAAATTCCACTTGATGTCTTCTGTTTTGCATGAGTGGAAGATTTTGCAGGTGATTCATGCTTGATCAAAAGGTGAGAAGGCAACACAGAAGTGAATGTATCCATGATCAATCCAACTGTGCAGCAAATATTTTATTTAGAAAAATAGTACCTAATTGAATGAGAAAGTTATGCTGGGACGTTGGGAAGAGTGACTTAATTTTTTTTTCTAGATGAGCTCCAGATAAGCCTCTTTGAATAAAATTTTTCTTACCATTATCTGCAGTAGTCAACTTCTGGGCAGTTGAATGGTGATCACTAACAAAAGTCCAAAATCTGTCAGCGGTTAAGATTTTAGGAGATGGGAGGAGGAAACAGTGAAAGCCGACTTTCTCTTGATTTTATAAAATTATTTTTATACAGTGGCTTGACTTAAAGTTTAAAATGCAAAAGTCAAGTATCATGATACAAATGTGTTCTAAACAGAAACATTCATTTTGACTGCACCTCTGTCTCATTGAAAACCCTTCTGTTGATTTTTATATACAAACCCTTCTGCATGTGTGACAAAATTTTTCAGATGCACTTGTGGTATTAAGTTGTGTTAAGGGTGTTAACTTTGGTCAAAATCCTTCTTTTTTATTGATTTTTGATATTTATTGAAGGCATTCTGACGCAAAACCTATTTAAGAACACTCTCAAACACATAAAGTACATTTGTGTGAAATTTCAAAAAATCTGCACAGCCGCTTCAGCATAGGGAACAAATGCACACACATACAAAAAAGTGCCTTTTATATATTAAGTAGAGATAAATTGGGCTTGTGGTTTTTGTTTTGGAATTTTCCGGGTACAATGAAAAGGGATGACCACAGCTGGTGCAGCAAATGCACAATGGCATGTTCATATATTGCTGCCATGCTTAAAATATTTCCTTTCTATTAATGTCCAGCGCAGATGCACATCCCACAATATTATTGCATCACTTTTTGTTCAAACTGAAACATACTTATCTAAGTGCTTTGGTTAATGTAGTTTTTGAATATATCTAGTGCTTTGGTTAATGTAGTTTTGAATATATCTAAGTGCTTTGGTTAATGTAGTTTTGAATATATCTAAGTGCTTTGGTTAATGTAGTTTTGAATATATCTAAGTGCTTTGGTTAATGTAGTTTTTGAATATATCTTAGTGCTTTGGTTAATGTAGTTTTTGAATATATCTTAGTGCTTTGGTTAATGTAGTTTTTGAATATATCTAGTGCTTTGGTTAATGTAGTTTTTGAATATATCTAGTCAGATGAACTTGGATCTTAGGGTTTCAAAATGTTTGACTGGTAGAATAATTATCTTCCACACTGATGATTCCTCAATAAGGATGATTCATGTGTGTATAAAAATTCATTGATATTTTTTGTAATGTGATTGTAAGTAAACAATGCAACAAAATTTTTAAAATCCACACACAAAAAAAGATTTAACAATAAACAATTGTCCTATTTTAATTGTGTTCTTCTTTTTTTTTTTTATCAGTTTGGCTGGACTCTATGCAAATTTCTCTTCCAAATTTTTATGCATCGCACAGGCTACTTTTTTGTTCTTTATATTGGAAGGATTGACTATGTCCATAATTTATATATGTTCCATGAATTCAAGTTTCAGATACAATCATTTCTGAGATAATTTGGATTTTTATCCGCGCTGTGTCTAGACACAAAGTTCAACGGCAAAACATAGCATAAAAACTAGAGTATAATTTACTGTCAGTTGTACAGCCACTCAAAAGAATGAAGGATTAATAATTATAATTCACTTCTAAAAACATCTACAACTTGGATGTCTTCAAGTCCAACATAAACAAATTCTTGATTAATCGCCCCCTTAAGACGCTTTATCAAATCTCCAATACCAACTATTATTACGATATTATCCCATCGATTATTGTACACAAAATAACCCTTATCCCCGAGTGGCTTACAGGCCTTGATAAGTGGTGATCCCCATGTAAAAAAAAAAAAAAATACATTTTGTTCTGTATAAGAAAGTAGAAGATAAAATTTAGTTTCACTTTAATTTTGTGCTGAAATTGTTAAAATTATCCTTTGCATAACCAAGTTTGCATATAAATTTCAAAAGTAGACTTAAACTGTTATTTCAGTTGCTTTATATTTTTGTTTAAATTTCTTGCAGATAAAGGTGGGTTTAAATTTGAATTTTTTCAAACTGAACATAATTTTTGAATCCCTGGTAATGTATTTATTTGCCTATTCCATGTCCCATGTTAGTTCTCTAACCTTCTCCACTTTCTGATAATTCATCGTCGAACGTGTGTGTGTATTACTAACATTTCATCTTATTAATGGCACGTTTAATCTCTCTTAACTAAAATTTATATCCTCATAATTACAACAGATTTATTTTACCCAACCTTTTAATAATCGTTTCTATAGGTTTAAGTTCTGTTGTTCACGGGTAGCTGTTTTCGCATTTCATGACTCGTTAGTGTGGCTAGACGTAGCAAGCACATTAATCCTGATGCTACTTACGACCGATCATGACCCACTAATGTCGGAGTCGTTGTTGTCTGACTGTAGGTGGAAGAAATATAATTTTTTTTAATGAATTTTTATTTTATTTAAAAAATTTTTTTTTTTATTTAGTTTTTTTAAAATCTTTTATTCTATTTTAAAAAAAAAAAATTTTTTTTTTATTGAATGATACTGATAATGGTGAGGTTTCAATTCTTTTTATGGCATAAATCTTGCATTACGCAAGAGTGCTCCACCTGTAGAGGAGGGTATATGTTGTGTGGGTGTGAAAAAAGACAAAAGGAGAAACAAATACACGGATAAATCATCAAAAACGAGGTTGTTGCTCCAAACGAAACTGGTAAAGCTTTCGTTTCTGATGATCTATTCTTGTATTTGTTTTCCCTTTTCTTTTTTTTTTACACATATCCGGTCTTCATAACATTTCATTTGATGATATATTGTGTATGTTATCATTTTTATATATATATATATATATATATATATATATAGGGTGGGCCATAAATCGCGCACCAAAGGATTTGAAATAATTCTGATAGTAATAAACGTTATTTATCAAAACCAAATTTAACCAATAAACTGAAATAATAAGCACCAGTTCAACTCGTTCGTCAATTGTCAAATGAATGCCTGAAATTAAAATAAACAATTTTTAAAAGGCAAATTATAACTAAAAAACTTTGATTGAAATTAAATTTGACAGTTATAGCAACTGATAAATACAACAAAAAGTTTTATTACTTTATAAAAATGTATCTTATGCCGAAAGAAAAGAAAATATATTTTGCCCGGCAGATTTTACAGTTTCATATCGCTTAATTCTTTGGTGCGTGACTTATGGCCCACCCTATATATATATATATATATATATATATATATATATATATATATTATATATGAATAAAATAAAGCAAGATATAAATAATGCAAATATAATCTATTTAGAAAAATTCTTATAAGGGCTATATCGGGAAAGTAGATATATTATTGAAACAAAGGGTTACAGTAAGCTTTTTACACTTCAAGTATCAAATACTAAGTGGAAAAGGATATATTGTCAATTAGACATTATAAAAAAAAAAAGATGTAAAAGGAAAAGCATATATTATCAATTAGACATTATAAAAAAAAAAAAAATATAAAAGGAAAATTCCATGAAATTAAAGAAATACTAGTGGGGTGGGCACTCAGCTTTGCCCGACCGTAAAACACGCTTAAATATATTTTAATTTGTCTAGATTTTGTATATATTATTATAGTCGTGATTTCAAAAGTAAAAAAAAAAAAAGTATTTGGGTACAATCGGATAGAATCGAAAACGAAAGTATTCAAAGCTGGTGATGTTACCACTGTACCAACGTGACACGCATATGAACTGATTAAAAATAAACTAAGATGAATGTACAAAATGTGTAACGATATTTTTCAATTTTGACGCCTTAAAAACTATTTTAACCAGCTAAAGACCCATAAAAGAACGGTCCGTAAAAAATGCAATCATTTGAGGCCCCTAACACTGTTAGTTTCAGAAGAGATACAGTTTGAATATATGGAGACAGTCATATAGTCTTTTCTATATTAGATAATAGTTTTAAATCGAACATAAAATGGAATAAAGAATTTTATAAAAATTGCAAATTTTCTAAAATAAAATAATGCTAATAACAATTATATACATATGCGAATTGTCCAATTGACTTGAAATGTGTAGCGGTGTGATGTTACTGTCTTGTTTTGAACCCCTGTGCAGCGTGAGATGAGAGATCGCTTGTAGCTCACTTGACTTCAGGCTCAGGATGTCGTATTTAGTAGATCAGACACCGCACTGTAAACTATTGAGACAAACCTATTGATCTACCCAATTCATCCTCGGCAGGGGACGACCATCCGTTCATCCATGACTTGCTTAGCAACAATAAGGAAGGTGGAGCAAAGATTCCTCCTGCCCCCAGGGCTGGTTGAAGTTGGTTGTATTATATCATACTACATTACGGTTGTAAATAGAATTTAATTATTTGACTTGTACTCAGACGCTGTATTGTTTATTCAGTTGTAAATAAATTCACTATAATTTAAACAAGGCTGATGGCCATCATCGCGTGCTCTCGTGTAATGAATGAATGCGTGAATGTAGGATTGACATGAAATTCTTAAAGATAAATTAAAATGACCGAAAAATTGGCTGAAATGACTTAAATAAATAAAAAGTAAATGACTTAGAATGACTTTAATGATGAATTGAATGACGTTAAGAATGACTTGAATGCTTAAAAAATAACTGGAATCATTCAAAAACAACTTGAATGATCTGGAGAATGACTTGAATGGCTTTGAGACTGACTGGTTATAAAGTGGGAGATCATTTTACATTAAATTAATACAGAAAAATGATCCCCCACTTTATATCACAAAGTTAGACATAAGTACAGCATGTAGTAAGGACAGATACTACACTTTAATCTTGGCCAAAAGGCTAAGAAAAGGGTCTTTATTTGCTGCCCCACCGAGCAAATTAGGCACAAGGTCGATTTTTAATGTGAGGAGTGAAGGGGGTAATGGGGACCAACTCCCCGGGGAGTAGGGGAGCTGGATAGTGACAATTGGTATGAAGAGTTGCCCCTACATTGATCAAGGTCTTATATGTGGGGTCGCCCCCACATATGGTCTTTGCTTTCAGTATCTGCCGGCCAGATACTACACTTTGATCTTGGCCAAAAGGCCAAGAAAAGCTTAAAAAGCTAAGAACAGCATCTATCAACAACAGACCTTTGATCTTAACCAAAATGGTCAAGCACCAGTGTTACGGACCGACGGAATGACTTAGTCGCTTGCACGTGACTAAAAATAATCTATAACTAAAAGAAACTTATGAAAAAACAACCATGCATCAAAAAAGAAAAATGTAGGATCAACCTTTTAAAACAGGATGTGAACATGAAGTCACAAAATACGCGATTAGAATCCGTTTTCACTCATCCAGGTGGATTGGTTGCTGATTTGGGAGGGGGGGCATTGTGCAACATTTGCTTCACAATTACATGCACAGGCATCCATACAGGAAGTATCCATTGTCTCTCAAGACTGAATAGAGGCCATGTATGGTATATAAGATAATGTATAATTTCTAGGAAAATGTACAGTGTATGAGTCGTACATTTGTATAAAGGTGGAAGTATCAAGGGTAGTTTTTAGTGAATTTCGGCCAGCGTGAATAAATGCAACGTCTGTTAGTGTGACATCCACCTGGGTCCTGTAGGAGGAAGTTTCTAATGAATTAAATTCATAGGCATTCTGCAGTTGTATGTATCTGTCGGAAGATTTTTTTCAGGGAGGTATAGCCATCCTCCCACATAAAGTGCCTGATATCTTCAAATTGACACCTATTTGGTATTCATCAGGCTCAATGTTGTTTAGGTGATCTAATGAAACCAGTGCATTAATGTTATGCTATATATTGTGAGTGTGCATTGTATGCAGTGTTTAGGCTGTCAAAAAAATGGTGCAATTCTTCTGAGTGTAAAAAAAGTTTCTGATTAGTGATAGGAAAATTCCAATATTTTTCCAGATTCCGATACAATTACCAAAATTCCTGCTTCAGATATAATTACCAAGTCTGTTCTAAATTCCTTGTTCCAATACAAAAAACACGCTTTATATTTGCATATTTTTGCAAATATAAAAATACATTTGTGGATGGGGGTGGGGTTGTCAACTATAGATTTTAGTTTTACTGCCAGTTAAAAATCAAATTATCACGAGTATCAGTAAATGAAAAAGTTTGTTTTTAAAAAAAAAATTGTTTTTTGATGATGGGCACAAATTTTTTGATTGCAATAGTCTAAAACATTCTGATTATTTGTCCAATATACGGCACAATCACGTAGACACACCGGTTTTTGCCAGATCATCAAAGGTAAGCAACAATGAGCCTAACCAGTACCAGATGAGTGACCATTAGGGGAAGACTAGCCTCTGTATGCACCGTACAGTCGTAGAAATTTCTAGGTTGCACGTTTAACTCTCGGGGGGGGGGGTCAAGACAGAAAGCAATAGGAAACTGCCGCCTTTACTTGTCTTTCTGAAATTACCATGGCTCTACAATTTGAAGAGCTGTGGGTGCGAATGCTATCAAAACAGCAGAGCCAATGCATGCAATTGTCCAAGGCCTAGTTGAGATATCGATTTTATTTCTGTATTAACAGATTTGGATATACTCCCTGCACATAGAACAGGTATTCAATGGAAGGGGATTTTGTCACCTTTCATCTTTTTAATTTAAAAAACAAATGAAAAAATTAGATTGATTATCGAAAATCGAAAAAATCATTTCTTTGAGAAAGATATTTGATACTACATGTCTGATGATTCTCCAAGAAAATCCTTTCTTAATATAATATATTACCATTGACACAAAAAACCCTTTAAAACACTTAAAATTACTTTTACTAAAACCTTTTTTTTTTTCAGAATTGGTAAGTGAAACTAACATGATTTATTTTAAGTTCGCCTTTTCATTTCTCATGGTGCTGGTTTCTCTCTCGAGCATTTCTCTCCTACCATTTATTTGGTGTTTGAGTTTAAAGAAACAAAAAGTTTTTATGGCTAGAATTTCTGAGGTTTCTTACCAAAGAAACACACCTTTACGTAAAAAAAAAAAAAAATTCTTAAAATTCAATTTCATACTTAAGCTGAGATTTTTCTGGATAATGCAAAATATTAGTTTGTGGAACAGGAAAACCAATAACCCACAGCAAATAAGTTTATTACTATTCCTATAAAAATAGTGTCCATTGTATTTTAAATATAAAACTGACCTGAATAAGATAAATTAATAAATACTAATAAATACTCAAAGTAATATTATGCTACATAGTTCAATACAAATAATCAAATAACACTGTAAAAGACAATCTTTAATTTATTCCTTCAGTTCAGCACTTATTCGCAGACAATGTTTTCTTTTTCCCCTGTTTCTTTTGAATATTCCCTTTTCGCCGATTTCTTTCTTTGAAGAATCACTGCATGTCCAAAATTACAAGTTCCTTTCTCATTACATTACAACAATCGGCATATATTATCATTATAATATTTAAAAAAAAAACGAGGCTATATCAATGGGAGATCACTCTCATATTCTTGTCTAGGATTACCAGATTTGTTTTTATAAATTTTGCAAATTTGGCCTTTTTGGAACAGTTTAGTCTTAAAAAATTGTATTTTGCCTTTTTGAAAGCGTAACATACAGACTAAGGAAGGAACAAGCAGATTATATAGATTAAAGCCAATTTTTTTTTCTAAATAAATTATTTGCATTAATGAAATGAATGTGCAAACTTTCAATCATATAAGGTCCTTCTCAAGCATTTCTTTTTGTTGCAGATATAATAATCTCTCAAGAATTAACGTCTGATCAGGTGTTGATCTCGAATAGTCTGATCTTTTTTTGTGGTTTACGTGACGCGGTTAATACAGGGTGGTCACTAGAAAACCAGGAAATTTGTCAAACAACGATTTATTTTTACAAAGAATAAGTTTTACAAAGACAAATGTTATATTATACTCAAAATGTTGTCCATACACTTCACTGCCGTGTCAAACAACGATTTATTTTTACAACACTCACACAGCACCAACCAAAAAATAGCATTCATGCATTTTATTCGTGATCTAAGCTGACCTTCAAATTTCCCACTTTTCTAGCGACCACCCTGTAGAATAATATTGGCACTTTTGAGATTTGAGGACGATACATGATCAACACCTTATTGGACTTCCATCCTTGATTGAAAAATGGTTAACAAAGAAAAAAAAATGATTGAGAAAGATCTTGTATTAATTGATTTCTTCGGACTATTGTTTTCATCTTGAGTGTTATTTGTGCAATGTTTCGGTCAATGTAGCTTTCGACCTTCGTCAGGCATACATTGATCGAAACGTTGCACAAATAACACATAAGATGAGAACAATAGTCCGATCAAAACAAGTAATACAAACAACCCTCATCTCTAAAATTCAGAACTGAGAAAGATCTTGTACGGCTAAGTTTGCTTATTCATCCTTTGCGTAAATAATTTATTTGAAAGAAAACAATATCGTTTTTGGCTTTGTTAAATTTCATAAAATATCTTTAATTTCAAATGGTATCTCATGTCTATTTAATTAAAAAAATTGCTATTTCAAATTTAAACATGACAAATGTTGGACAAGTAGAACCTTCTAGAAAGTTATCTAACATGTTATGTGAACTTAATCATGACCGATAGAAAAACAACAAAAAAAACTTAAGCATATCAAACTGATTTACTAACGGATTTCCTCTGAAAGAGATGTTCAGATATTGCTAAAAATTTGATTCCTTTCTTTTGGATTTTCCTTGCATTTTATTTTTGGCCCTTTGTCTAGTTATGAAGAGCATTTCCTTTCTATTTAAGAGAAAAAAAACAAACTTTCAGCACCATTTCTATTTGCCCATAACGCATATTTGACGTTACGTGAAGCTGACTCTATAAACAATAGAACACTTTTCTTTCTTTTCGTGCATTCCAATCATTACTTATTAGAAACAACATTTTTAAGTGGAAATTATTTAGTTTTTAAATTTTTATATTTTTAGTTTAATTTTATTTTTAGTTTATTGTAACTGCCTATTATTGTATGCTTGTAATTTATTACTAAAATATGACCCTTACAAGAAATGAATATAACAAGAAAGTGTATAGTATGAGATTTTATTTAGAATTCAATACGGGTGCCAGCATTTGTCATCAGCATCTCAAGCCACATGGGAACCACATCAACTGATTTCTCTTTTTTACTTATCAATGAACCAGGGAGTGAAAGTTATATGGTTTTCCTCTATTTTGTTTTCTTTAATTTTCACATTGTGTGAGTAATGTTCCTGACAGAGGGAAGAATTGCTATTTTCTTGGTCGAGTGTTTTGAGTGGGTTCATTATGTGGAGATTTTCAATCATTATTCAATCCTTTCATAGTATTGTTCATTATTCAACTGTTTCTCATTAACTCTTATCCATAAATGTGAAATAAATGTGATTAGTAAAAATTGTGAAATCGGTTGATGTGGTTCTCATGCGGCTTAAGAAGCTGGTGACAGATGCTGGCACCCATGTTTGCAATTATTTTACATATTCACTTCCCAAAAGAAAGATGCATTGTAAATTTAGTTTCCATATCAAAGCGGGAATCTGTATTTGTTCTGATATAGCATTTTAGATTTTTTTGGACTTAATGGAGAAATTTTTCTTGAGTCGAGCAATTTAATTTTTGTTTCAATCCAGAGTACCCCCGACCCCTACCAACCTTCTTGGGAGCTGGATTTTTCCTACATCAGAAACTGTCCTCATGTCTAACTGTGCTCTTTTGGGGTGGGGGTAGGGGGAGAGTAAATAGAGACTTTGCGAAAATTTTTGATGCTCTCAATTTTCCAATAAGAAAACATACACATATATATATATATATATATATATTTTTTTATCTATTTTTTTTTCTTTTTTTTTAAGTAAATATATTTTTTTCGGATTTTTAATAATTAAAATATTCTGGAATGAAGTTTATTTGAAAAATACTTTTTCTTGTTTACATTTTTTAAGGTGTATATGTATCTTCTATATTATTACGATTTTTTTTTTTTTTTTTTTATTGGAATCCTTTGAGATGAGTAATTTGTCTATTTATTTTCAGACTATTATCCTCGTCTTCATAGTTGCTGTTTGAAACAACACTATGAAGATGAGGATAACAGTTTTATTCCCTTTGAGGGCAAAGTTAGATCTCGGGTCAGTTTTTAAAGTAGGAAAAATCCAAAAGATAATAAAATGATATCAGTTCAGAAGGATTTCTCTTTCACTAACCAAGGACAGAAAAGCTATGGTGTAGTATCAGAACAGATACGACACTCTGCTCTAATCAAAAGGCTAAGCAATAAAACTAGGATGCCAATATGTTGTATAAAAAGCAATTCCATTTAATATGGACATAATTAGATGATGAAAATTCTTAGTTTTCTAAAAGACACAAATTTGCATGTTTTGAATAAAAAATTCCTGGCAGATGTCTTCACTGCTAACTGTTATTTTGTCGCATAACTTCACATGACACAAGTATTTGTAAACAAGCTTAAAAGACAAATAGCACTTAGTAGGTACAAGTCCATATCCCTACTCAACTCCATAAATACTAAAATAAAAAATCTTTATGGTGGACGTACCATTACAGGGGGGGAAAAAAAAAAAACAAAAAAAAAATCACATGAATTTATTGAATAGTTTTATTTTTTAAACAGCAAAATAAATTTTTGAGGCTAAACAACGGTTTCTTGATGCTCTTTTGCAAGATAAGGGAGATAATTTCAAATAATTCAAACTTTGAGACTTTGGAAAACCATTCTTTACACGGGGAAGGGGTGTATTGGAAAAAACTCAAATTTCGCTTAAAAATGATTTTCCTTATAAAAATAAAACTACTTTATCAATTTACATGATTTTTGGTGTATGATATTTTTATGTCATGGGTACATACATCATCATAATTCTTTTATTTTTGTTTTTTCTTGGAGAAGGGTTTTAGTTATAAACTAGCACCTCTCATGTTTAATATGCTTCAGATTTTGGTGTTGGGGTGTGTATGCTTATGCAGGTTTTCTGTTAATAAGTGACTTTGTATAAATCAATGTACGAGTTGTGTTAAGTTAAGATCAAAAAATTAAATTTGATTTTTTTTATTGATTTGAAATGTCAATGCCAGCCAGTGTCTAGTTCGTTCAGGTCAGAATGAATGGTCCTATTTTAGCCCTACTTTTCCAGATTTTGTTGCAGCAAATCATCCCATCTTACCAGTTAGTTATTCAGAAACCACTCTGT
The DNA here is from genome assembly GCF_053919585.1 of Euprymna scolopes. NCBI lineage: Eukaryota > Metazoa > Mollusca > Cephalopoda > Sepiida > Sepiolidae > Euprymna > Euprymna scolopes. The sequence goes on along the minus strand of NC_136496.1, from coordinate 11,855,469 downwards.
AATTATCTATATTCATCCATCTTTCAAAGAAATATGGCAAGTCCACCCCTTTTTTTTGACTTGTTGGCCAAACTGATAGTCTGCCACTCGCAGCTGCTGGTAAAAGACCAGTATTTCCAGTACATTCTAACCGTGCTCAGCGACTCGGTTGACTAATGCATCTGATTGGCAAAACTGATAGCCACCTAACATGCAATCTCGAATAAATTAAAATAGAATTTTAATCAACAGAATGGAAACTTAGGGAAAATTCTTCAACCCCCATGGACTCTACAGTGACAGAAAAATGCTGTTCATTGCTAGTAGTAAATGGCTACTTGGATGGTGACATCTGGTTGTAAGGATGATCCTGATAGTGATGTAGCAATTGAAGTTTTTGTATCTTCACATCTCCTAGTTACAGTAAGGTAACCAAATAAAACGCAAACAACATTCTTGTTTAACGGCTTGTTTTTTGTTTTCATATTTTGCCTTCTCCCTTCAGAAGTGAATGAAGATATAGCTTTAAAGTTAGCTCACAGGCCGCAGAGGCAGATCTTTCTCTTTTTGTCATGCTTCTTTTCAGACTTCTTGTCCATGACATAATATCTTGATACATATTTCTAGACTCTAACTTTTCTTCCAATGGAATTTTTTACTCTCTGCTTACTTTTAACCTTCCATAAAAAATACCATTTTGTTCATTATTTTCATCTATATATGATCTTGCTTACTTAACATGAGTATGTGTTCGTACAAGTCAGGGATACGTCCTCAGCTCTGTTAGTGCAGCTGTGACTTTATTGTTGTTGGACTGAGGTACGGTTCTATTTAATCGCAAGAGGTTCACTCTCTCGAGCATTAACTTCTCTTAGAACGTGTTACTTATTGTTAATCGTCTGCCAGGGAATGCCAATGGAACTGCTCAGGTATTTTTTGTAGGCCAGAGTATATTTATCTTGGTGCATTGGCTTTTCAAAACTACATCTGATCTTGACTAACTTCATGGAGAGAAGTTAGATAATATTGCTAGAGAATTTCATTTTTAGTCAAAGAGTATTTTTTTAAAACTTTTTAAATAGCTTTATGTCTCGTAACGCCAAAGATTGTGGTGAGCACGAATGTAAATATTCAAACCCAATTTTTGACTGGTGACTTCGGATAGGAATATCCATTTCACTCCTTATTTTTTTAATCTTTTATTTTATTTATTTATTTTATTTACTTTTTTTTTTTTTAGATATATAATATCTTGAATATTGCAACAAAAAATAAATCTGTCAACAATTTATAAAAACTAAACATTTCATGAATTCTCCACTTTTAATTAAAATGACTGTGCAGCGGATGACCATTTGTCAGCACTTCCATTTCAGGGATGGCCGATTTATGCAACTGCCCCCCCCTCCCCAATTTATGGTAAGAGAGAAAGAGAACCGTTTTAGCATTCTTACGCATGCACATCTTATTCTTTCCACCTCATCTTTGTTCCGATTGGGTTGAGGTTAGCTTCATCTCACTTTGGTCATTTGGATGCTTTTTAAAAAAATTTTTTTATTTTTATTTTTTTAATATTTTTTATTTCTCAATAGGCAGCTACCTTTTTACATATCACTTTGCAGTAATAACAACATCACCGGTTAAGAGCATTCCTCTTCACACATTTCCCCACCATTTATTTGACATGAACCAAACGATTGAAATGTTTTGATCAATTCATGTCTCTATGTACTATCTGTTATTGTTATATACAAACATGAAATATCAAATTCTCAGAATAGAAACAGAAATGATTTGTCTTGATTCAGCAACCATGACAGATCTTTCATATACATCCTTATAAACTAATTAAAAGTCTATCTTAAAACTTTATTGCAGTTTCACAGTTGGTTCTATCGTTGGAAGCCTAGTCTTATTCCAGTCTTTTTATAGTATATTTAAATACATGCAGACGTGTAGAACAAGAATATTCTGAAGATCGGATCTACCATGAAAGTGTTCGGATAAACTCCTTTCAATTGTTTGTGTATATAATCATTTTACAGTTAACATTAGTTTATAAAAACTTAACAGTAAGAGAAAATAGGTGTAAAGGGTTCAAAGCTTCTTTCTTAGAACTGCATGCCTGTGGAATTGTCTTCCGTTTTCCTGCTTTCCGGCTGACTACAATATGGTTGTGTTCAAGTCTAACGTAAATAAGTTCTTGATGAGCTGTTCCATCTAAGTTATCAAATTTACTGAATTTTCATTACTAATGATTACTATATTGTCCAATTTCTACTGTACACTCTTTAACCCTTATCCTTGAGTGGCCTCTTGGCCTTGATAATGTGATTCCTGTATAAAACAAAAAAAAAGGGGGGGTTACCCTCGCTGGATAATTTGATATGTCAAATTGAAAGTACTTGCAAATATGTAGTTTAGAAATTCGACTTTGGAAACTTAAAGTGGTTGAATAAATCTTAATGCTAATATTTATAGGACTATCTTAACAAGATAAAAGTGCTCAATATTTGAGATAGAGCGCCAGTATGCGAAGGATGTTAAAATTTTGTAAATTAGAATTTAAATATTTATTATTTGAAATGAGGTATACAGTTTAAATTTTTTTTTTTTCTTATTCTATTGAGCTTCTAAGAATGGCTCTTATCCTCAGAGGAAAAATAAGCCATTCTTTGAAACTTCATAGTATAAGGTAAAATTTCTTATTCGAAAAAAGGGATACAGATTAATAAATGTTGTAAATTCTAAATTGCAACATTTTAACTTTTTTTTTTTTTTATAATTATTGTATAGTTTTAGTTTTCTAGATGTAAATCCACTGAAACTTCTGTGTTTATTAAAGAGTACTCAATGGCTGAACAGAGCGTAATATTTATTTATATAAACATTATTGGCTACATATGTGCAGATATGTTTCTGCAGTATCTCTTTTAAGAGATATTGCATCTTCAAACGGGTGTATTAATTGAGATCAAACTCAAGAACCTCGAGTTTGATCTTTATGAATACACACTGGCCTTAAGACATGCTATAACCAAAAGCAGAAACATGTATGCACATATGTAGCCAATAATATTTGTATAAATAAACATATATATAATGGTGCAACATAATGCCCTTTTTAACTGTACTAACCTGTGGCAATACATTGTTTGAAAAAATAAAGAATAATCAAAAAAGACTTTTTATTACATTTAAACAAAAGGAGTTTTAATTTTTTTTAATTCATTTTATTTTAATATTTTTATTTTTTTAATTTTTTAAAAATATTTTCAATGTAGTTCATCAAATTATCAGGCATGAGTTAATCTTGATAATTATATTAGTATTTAATTATATGAAGTTTAGTATCTGCCCTATTTTTCTGTTACATGCCTTTTTAAATGTTGTAGGTAATCAAACACTATACAATCAACATATTCGGATAGCAAATATTTCGTCTTTATTAATGAAGACTTCATCAGAGTTTAAGTTTTGCAAAAATTAAAAAAAAAAAAAATAAATAAAAGCAACAGATGTGAGAAGGCCAAAAAGTTGGAAAGAAGGAAGGTCAACAAAAACAAATAGAAAACAAAGATACAGTAGGATATTTACTAAAACTAGACCCAATATGGCATTTGTGAAATTTTTGTTTCTGTTTTTCTGACTTCTTCCTTGTCTTCGAGTAGTTTTTGGCCTTGATAAGTGGCAACTCCTTAATAAAAACAAAGCAAAAAAAAAAAAAATCTGCTTTTTACTTATGTCTGCTGCCTTTTACGTCATATTCAGTTTGACATCTGTTTTCCATGCTGGCATGTGTTGGACGGCTTTGAGAAATTGACTTCCAAACTAACCAATTTCTGGCTGATGCTTTTTCTCTCTAATTCCTCCTCATCACTTCAGCTTCCCATGTTTTTTATGTCTTTCACTCCTGCGAATCAACCCTCAACTGTTTAATATCTACTAACCCCTACTGTGGCCATACCAACAAAGTCTCCTGCTCTGCACAAAGCTCTCCTTACTCACTAGATTTAATTTTCCTCAGAGCTCATCATATTGAACTCACATTACACATTTACCACATAATTCTCCTATTTCTCTTTAGCATATATCCTCAATATTTATTGGTTAATTCTGAATTTTTGAGATGAGATGTGAATGCTTGTGTTATTTTGATTAATTGGACTATTATTCTCATCTTGGGTATTATTAGCACAACGTTTCGGTCGCTGCAACTTTCTTTGGATGCTTCTTTATCTCTACTAAGGAAAAGAAGGTTGGCTCTGCGTTACAAGAATTCGAACTATAGGAAAGCCTTTTAAAAATATCTTAGTGACCCCTGAAGATTGAACCTTCTTTATGATCTACAGACCCACCTTCAACCCCACGGTTTGAATTCTTGTAATGCAGAGCCAGCTCTTTTTTCTCTAAGGAAAAAAGAAGCATGTTTTCAATACCCTAAGAAGGTCACAGGTTGCAGCGATCGAAACATTGTGCTAATAACACTCAAGATGAGAATAATAGTTTGATTAATTAACATAACACAAGCGTTTATTAGCTAAGATTTGCTTTCGCACAATGCCTTTCAGAAATTTAAATTTTGATGAAGTCTTTCGATTTAATAAAAATGAACTGTTAGCGATTTGCATTAGATGATTGTTTTTTTTGTTTTTTATCTTCTATAATGAAAATGGGATATGTGAAAGAAAAAAAAAAAAAAAAACTAGAACAGAAATGTTTTGAATGCACATGAAAATCCGTAAAAAAAAAACCCCAAAACATTTCCCTTTTTTATTAAAAAAAAAAACAAAAAAACTTTAAAATATTTGTAAAATCTGAAGAAGTTTTCACTTAAAATTTCTATTTATTTGCAAAGTTAGATACTGGGTTTGCTTTTAATATGAGGAAAATCTCCCCCCCCCTCCCATCCCAATAAAAAAGAGGATACTTGATACAAAACAGATGCTTCAATCTAGCAGGATCTCTCTGGTTACTGTAGATAGAATAGATACTACACTTTGATCTTAGCATATACTAAGATTTTTTTTTTTTTTTAATATTCTTGCATCTAATACCTTTTTTCATGATGCAAGGATTCCTTGCTATGGCATCAGCTATCCTCAGCTAGTTGAAATACCTGTCCCTAGATGGGTTCGCAATAATGAAACGCACTTAAATTGTTCAGCTTCAAAAAGTCATGCCACAAATTCTTAAATCAATCAAAAACATTGCAAACATGATTGAAGGTGTACATTTTGGAAAATGTTGTGTTAAGCACTTATTAAAATGAATATGAGGATTTTATGCTTTCTCTGGAACTTTTATAACTAAATTAATAACCCCCTCCCTCACTCCTTTTGCTTTGTCTTATGACAATCTGTATAATCAGTGTATTCATTCCATTAAATATCGAGTTTTTGAGTCTTGTAGAATAAAATAAGTTAACGAACCTGCAGACGTACATCCTGCATGATTGACTATCAATTTATGAAGTGTATTTTTTGAGGTTCTTTCATATGACTTTTTTCTTTTTTTTATTTTTAGGTTGAGATTAATATATAAACATTTATGTAAATGAAAAGTCTTTTCATTATTGTAAAATAAGTTGTCTTTATTAAAAAAAAAAAAAAATACTTAAAAAATAAATTGAAATTGTACAGAGTAATGGTTAAAATGTCACCTTTTTCTGCAATTCAATCATATTTGGGGCAAATTAACTTCTGTCTCTGCCTGACATGTCCACCAGATTTCCGACATGAATGTCCAACAGTCCTTGTTCTATTATTCAATGATAAGATGCTGCTGACTTCACTGGTCACCTTAGGTGTGATCTTGAATGGGTGTCTTCCTTACTGAGCCATATCACCCCCAGCTCCAGATTTTTATTTGTGAGTTTAAAGATAATGTCTATTGAAACAATTTCTGGATTATTTCTGAACTGACTAGGGCCCTCATGTCCAAAATAAGGACGATGTCAAGACAGGAGTGTCAGTTGATAATTTTGCATACTGTATCAAGTTGCGTTCATCATTGAAAGACTGTTGAATATTCTTGCCTGAAACTTGCATAGACTGAAGTTTATTTAAAAAAAATTTTTTTTTTTTGCAAGGAAGTCACCACTTATCAAGGCCTGGAGGCCACTAGGGGATAAGGGTTATTGTGTGTATAGTAATCAATGGAATAATATCGTAGTAATAGCTAGTAATGGAGATCTGATAGTGTCTTACTTAAGTGGGCGGTTCATCAGGAACTTGTTTATTTGTACCAAATATGATTGGATTTCAGAAAGCATTGTGAATTTACAAATGATTCCATGGGCAACCTTTGGAGGGAAGGGGCTCAGTGTGGATCCTTTCCAAATTATTTTGTGAGAAATTGATATTTCATGAAACCATATTTAAATATTTATTTTTTATAACTGTTTTGAAAAAAAAAATGAATGAAAAAAAAAAAACCTATTAAAAAAATGAATGAAAAACCCATTAAAAAAATGAATGGGAACCCCTTAAAAACAAAATAAAAAAAGTGTGATTGTCCTGTTTTTTTTTTTTTTTTCTTTCTGTATTTGTAATGTGACATTCTGATTCTCTATAGCCACGTCTAATGGTGAGCTTTTTTTTTTCTTACTTGCGGCCATTTAGCGACAGAGGCCATACTTCTTAATGACAATGGTATGTCCACTGTTCACTTTGTCTTTTCTCATTTTCTTGCTTGACCACAAAATCATTCATTAAATGAATATCATTTTTTATTTTTTTTTTTATCTCCATTTTTGTCCAGCTGATTTGTTACTGTTGCCTTTCTATTATTTTTTATTTATTTATTTTTTTTTGTTTTTGAATGTTTTTATTTTCTCTGCTGATGTCTTGAATGATTTGTATGTCTGCATTATGTCATGTTTGCACTTGTTCCCCTATCTCCCTCTCCCTCTCACCCCCTGACGATTTTTATTCTATGTAATATGTGTATTGTGTGTGATTATGGCATACTTAAGTATAGTGCAAATCTAAAAAAAAAAAAATGGAAATAACATAATTTAAAAATTTTTATTAAATTTCTAAATTTGGATTACGTTGGTTTTATTATTTATAAAATATTTTATCTAAATATTTTAAATATTTGAACGTGCATAAAGTATATCCATGGACACAGGTTTCTAAATATAACCTGTCGTCGGCATAGATCATTCAACAAAAATCGAACTCACAACTACACTATCAGCAGTCTAGCATCTTATCAAAGAGCCACGACAACCTCTAACCTTCTGCTTCATTTTTAAAAACTTGTATCTAATAGTCAAACCAGGGAGCATATATATAATTTTAAATCGAACCCTTTGATTTATGGGGGTAGAGTGTTATCACTTGATTGTGTAGAAGTTAGTGCTGGGACTATTAATTGGAAATCGAAAAAATCTTAACTTTTTGGGGTATTGGAAAAAAAAAATCCTATTTTCTGATGCCAAAAATGATTTCTTTAATGAACTTTTTATTTGATTTTGTTTAAAACCAATTCTTCCACTGTTGATGGTAATGATTATATAATAAATAGTTATTGATTTTAACTATCAATAAAACTAAAACTGATAAATCATCCTCCATAAATGTGTTTTTATTTTTGATAAAATATCTGCACATTTAACGTGTATTTTTATGGTAATCGGGAGGGGGGGGAACAATTTCATAGTGAAATATTTAGAGATTTATAAAGAATTGGAATCGGTAATTGTATTGGAATCGGGGGGGGGGGGAATATTGGAATCGTCCCATCACTAGTAAAAGTATTAATTTAAATTAAAAAACAAAAAAAACAAAAAAAAAACAGAAATGCAACAAACAGAAAGTAATTTGAATAGGATAGCAAAAATAGTGACAAAACATCTTGCCATATTGGATATTTTTTTTAAAATATGGCCAATGTAAATAAATTGTGTGAGACAGGAGGGAAACAAAGTTATTTGTATTATGCAAGGAAAATAACCCACTACCTTAATTTAAAAAAAAAAGAAGAAAAAGAAAAGGTGAGGGGGGTATTTTCATTGCTATATAAGACAAACAATTATTTCCCTTTAGACTTGGTATTTATTTACATTGGCCATATTAATATAATGTAACAAGATGTTTTTTTAACTATAATTTAGTAATTTTTTTCTCCAACAAAAAACGTAATAGTTTCTATTAATTTATTTATTGCGGACTATTATTCTCATCTTTCTTAGATGTTGTTTCACGGCGCTTTGGCCAACTATACCTCTGGCCTTCATCAATCAGGTGGTAACCACGATGGATAGGAACTCTGAATCTCCTGACTGAATGCACTGCCATCCGTAGTTGTTGTCGTCTCCCCACATTTTTGGCCAAGTAAACCTCTGGTCGACTTTGTGTAAGATTGAAACCACTATCTTCAGATAATTCTCACCTTGAACCGTAGAGATTCAACATCTCTATCAACTGCGCCACAGACCCTTAAGTGTCATGAAACATCTTAGAAAGATGAGAATAATAGTCCGCAATAAATAAATTAATATCAATAATACACATCTCAATAATGAATTTCAATAAAAATAATATACGTAATAGTTTCTATATAAATTATTTTTAAATGATATTATACAGCATTTTTTATTCATTTCTTTTTTTTTTCTTTTTTTTTTTTTAAAGATTCCTCTAAAATTGATAACCATTTAAATCCTCATTCATTTCTCATTGTTAAAAAATATTTGGTTCTTGTCCAAAATTTCCCCTATATTAAGAAAAATCTGCATGATGTACATAGTTGTGACGAAGCGAAAATATTGTATTACAAAAATCACGTGAATTGATAAGGGAGTTTATTTTTTTTTTTTTTTTAAGAAAATCAAATTTTACAATCAAAGAGTGTTAGACATGTTCGCCATTTTGAAAAACAATCTAAGAGAAAAAAGGGAGATAACTCAATATTTTCAAACTTGAAAGATTTATGTTATAATGTCTATGAATTCTCATTAATCGTTTCAATATCATTTCCTTTATAAAAATAAAACTACTTGATTAATTTACGTGATTTTTGGAATATGTTTTCATTTCATTAGAGCTACATACATCAATACAGATTTTTGTTTTATTTTTAATACTGTGGAAATTCTTGACAAGTACTAAATCTTTTTATTTTACATCGGTTAAGCTAAGCTCAAATACTGATCTTGGTAATCATAGTAATATATAAAATTATAACTTTAATAAATATTTTATTTATAAAAACTACTTTAGTTTTTGGTCATGCTAAGAACAATTATGTTTAACCAGGTGTCATTATTTCCTATTTTTTTTCTCCATTTGTGCCATTTTAAACTGTGCCATTATTATCACGCATGCATATGTGTACACCTATTAATTTTTTTCTCTACTAATTGATGCCATTCTCTTGAGCGAACAGGCAAAAAGGAAAATTTAAAAAAAAAAAAAAAAAAAAAAAATTTTATGGATAAATATTTCTGGTATTTTTAATATTTCCAGAACGACTTGAAGGAAGTTTTTATGGAGGTAAATTCATGTTCACAATCTTATCTTTATTTATAGTCTACATGAACCCCTGGGTGAGGGAGGGAGAGAGAGAAAGATAGTTTCTATTAACAAAACAATTACATCTTTTAGATCGATTGTTCTGTGCTTTTTGAAGCTTGGCACAAAATTCTGTATTCGCTATTCTACCTTAAAACACACACACACACACACACATACTAGCAGGCCACCTGGTGTTGCCCAGTTATAAAATATGTATAAATATTATATTTTAATTAATACAGAAACGGAGACATGTGCATGCGATTGTTTTTTTTTCTAAACAGTTCACTTCTTGTAAGTAAAAAAAAAAAATACTTGTGATTGAAACCAAAACCTAAAGACAGTGAATCAAGTACAATAACCATTAAACCAGCTTGACACGTTCAAACCTACTTATTAACATAAGTAATGTCATATTTCACAAATGCGCACACGCAGTTGTGAAACAGTTGACAAACAGATAAGTCTGGTGACCCCCCCCCCCCAAGTACCAATTTTTCAATTTCGCTTCCTTAGCAGCCTGTTTTTTTTTTTTTATGAAACCCAGTTCAAAAGTTTTCCACATGTTTGAATACCGTATATACCAAATTTCAAGTCTGTAGATAAAAAAAATTGAGTATATAGGTTGAGAATTGTCCTCACACACACACGTTATCACTTTTATAGATATATAGACTCACGGGACTGAAAATAGGGAAAAAGAATCGAAACAAATGCTATACCCATAAAAATAGAAAAAACTAAAAGGAAATATGCAGATTTAAGATTAGTGCATTGATTAAAAATAATTTCTTCCAAATTTACAAGTTATTTGTGCAAATGAATCCTGATTTTGTAACTTGTGTACAGAATATGATGCGGCGCTGCCATGGCTTTAAAAAAGGAAATAAAAAAAAAAAACAACCTAATTATAAGTGAATTGTCTACAAGAGAATTAATCATAGATGGTGACTTTTTATCGTTTGCTTGTTGTGTTAAATGTGTACGTATTTTCTCAAGTGTAAAAATGCACTTGTGGGCAACGACCTATAGATTATAGCTTTACTGGTAGTTTAAAATCAATAAATATTTATTTAATATTAATACCAGCAATGGAAAATTTTGTTTTAAACAAATAAAAAAGGATAATTAAAAGAATCGTTTTGGCATCGGAAAATATGCTTAACCGCAAAAGTTCTGATTTTTCCGATTCCGATTAGAAATCTACAATCGTTTCTGCAATCCAACCATATTTAGGAGATAAGATTCATGCTATGCCTGACTTGCCCAATAAGTTTCAGATGGTAAAAGAAAACCAAGATTGAACCTCCAGAAAGGACAAAAAAAGAAAAGGCTTCAATATTTTAAAATTAATTCCATTAGGAAACAATTCTACTTTAAAGATATAATTGGCCAAAATATAAACTTGTTGACAGTTTCAGATCGCCACTTCAGTAAGTGTACTTAAACAGTGTGTGCAATTTCTGAAGAGTTTGTCATTTGATGGTTTATGTTATAAAACTTTGAAACAGTCAATAAAAAAAGTTTTTGGGGCAACTTTTTACTTATGAAACTTCATTTAAATAACATTTTAAATTTATAAACTTGTATATTAAGCTCTATCACATTTAATATTGAGCTTCCACTCTTCGCCACATTTGTTTGGATAGCTTTAAATGAGATTTTCTATACATATATAAAAATATTTTTTTATATAGTTTATATATTATTATATACTAGCATGGGTGCCCGGCATTGCCTGGGTATTTGGAGGTGTATGTTGAGCAAAAAAAAAAAAAAAAAAAGCGGTCAATTTTTTAAAAACTTTGACGCCTATTATGGCTCCTTAACATTTATTGTTTTGGGCTCAAATCAAGTTATTAAGTTAGATCCATATCCAAGGAACCTATATCTAAAATTTCAAGTGTGTAGACCCAAAATTGTCGGAGGAGTTTGGTAGAGTTCTCAAAGGTCAAATCGTTGAACTTTGACCCCTTAATAGCCAAATTTCTGGCCGAAAACCGATCACATCGATTTTCCCAAATCTCAGTACCCTGTATATCAAATTTCGAGTCTGTAAACTGAAAATTGACAGTTATTGAGTAGGGAAATGTATACATACACACACACACACACACACACACACACACACACACACACACACACACACACACACACACACACACACACAGACAGACAGACACTTTCACTTTTATAGATATATAGATTAGTGCCTTTTTATAGGGCTATATCCTTTAAATTTCTCAATTTTAAATATCAATTTAAAGGCAATTTTACTCCCCTTGTTTTATTATTATATACAAATATATATACAGTAGTAAAGAAAACTAAGCAATCTACCCTGTCCATAAGTAAAGGTGTGTGTGTGTAGGGGGAGAAAAGGGTGATGTGCTAAGGTAATTATTTTTGTTGTCTTGTTGCATGGCATGCCGTTTCGCAACATTCTGTATTTTTATGTCCAGAGTATGATAATGATGATTAGCCTCTGCTGTGATTTGTTGTCAGCATTCAGTCTTATATTTTGCTGGTCAAATAATTTCTTTTTCGATTTAAATGAAATTTCCTTTCGTTTTAATTCAATGAGATTTTATATTTGCTTACATTATTTCATAAAACAATTTATTAGATTTATTGTTTGCAATTCTTTGTGATGAGTCGTACTTAACTATAAACAATTTCATCAGTTGTACGTGTACATTTGTGGACGTACTTACTTGTTGGTTTTACTTCTCTTTCTTTCGTGTGTCCGAGGATAGGAAGTTCTGCTGTCGACCAGGTCCTAAATTCACGGTTCTTGATCCATTGCTTGTTCAGGTTTGAGGCCGGTGCTCTTCAAATCCCTATCGATGCTATTGGTCCATCTTTTCTATGGTTGGCCTTGAGGATTGGAACTAAGGATGACAATTATATCAATTTTTATAGGCCACACTATGATCCATGCGTTGAAGGTGTGTGTATATTAGAAATTCAATTTCAACTCTGCAAATAAGAATTGACAACAATTTATTATTTAGCAATGAATACAAGTCAAAAACGTAACATTTTTTTCTTATTCCATGCAGTTTAAAAAAAAAAAAAAATGGTTCTTATCTTAGGAGGAAAGTAGTTTGCGAAATAATATTCATAGTCAAATGCTCTATCTCAAATATTGAGCTTTTTCATCTGGTAAGGATATCCTGTAAATATTAGTATTAATATTTATACTTGCTTTAAGTTTACAGAATTATTCAATTTGTAAACTTGAACTTTTTTGAATCTGTATATATATACAGGGTTAGTCACAGGAAACTGATGTTTTACGAATGCTCCTTGCTCTTCGTTAGTGAAAGTGGAGGCTAACTTTAGAAAGCGGCTTCAAATTTGTGCTTGTGAAAACAGTATTAAAAGCGGTCTCCTGTATGCCAGTGAGACTTGGCTTGTTGCAGATGAAGGCATTACCAGACTAACTCGCAACAATCATGCTATGATACGATGGATGTGCTCATCAAAGCTTGCTGGTAGAACTTCTTTTGATGAGCTGAGATTCAGGCGTGACCTCAGTTCAGTAGATGAGCCCCTATGTTGGAATAAACTGAGATGGTTTGGCCATATCTAATGCATGGCAGTCAACAAGTGACAAAAAGGAGAATCATTAACTTTGTTGTCCCTAGAGCCTGTTCAAGAGATTGACCTAGGAAAAGGTAGAGCGAACATCAAGCAAGACTTGAAACATCATAGTTGAACAGAAGCAATGGATCGAATCAAGTCTAAAGAAGACATTCTACCAAGTTGAAAACCCAAATGCTCTTCACTTAAATCTGAACAAGTGATGATAAACGTGTAGCAGCAGTAGTAGTACAGCCAAATTTGAGGATAGGAAAATGGTTTCTTGAATTTTTCTTTCATGTAAGTCATGAGTGCTAAATACATAAAATATAATATATACCCTTTTTTAAAAGAAAGTCCAGTTATCAAAAGTACAAAAAGGTATTTTTAGGAGATATATTGAAATAAAACTAACAAATTCATATATATCAGCATGTAATATACAGTCAGCAAATTTTTTCAAAAACTGCAAATTTAAGCTAAATTTAATGTAATTTTTTAAATTGACGTGAACACTAGAATATTTAAATTAAAAGTCAAATATGAATAGGTAAAATTAAAGAGTAATAAAAGGTGGATCAAATGAGGTATATAGGTTGTTTAAACAATTACATTAAATTTAACTTAAATTTGCAGTTTTTGAAAAAATCAAATTAAAAAATTTCTTTTTGCCGGCACTGTATGTCATAAGATATTGTCTCCACATGAGCTTTGAATTTATTTTCTTTCTTTTTTGCGGATGGGTGCATATAAACACTCCAACAAGTGTTTTTTTTATTCTAATATTTTTGCAAACTTTACATGTCTCCATTTCCTTTTATCAATATTTTTTCTTCAAGTCTTTTTTTCATTTCGAGGAAGAAGAAAATGAAAAACAAAAACAAAAACAAACTTAGCAACTGTTTTCCAAGGAACATACATTTGTCTCTGATGATTTGTTTAGTGGGCTTTTGCTATTCAACAAAACCTGTGTAAGATATACTTCATAAAAATATGAACAAAATATTATGTGTGTGAATTAAATTCATCTTCTGGTTTTGGAATGATAACTAATGATATATATGTGTATGTGCAGATGATTTGATTGAGTCGATTTTCACAACTACCTGACTTGTAGAAGCAGATTGATGCATTTACCAAAAAGAAAAAAAGAGAATAGTAAAGTTTGACATAAATAAATGGTGAATATTAACTGTTTCAATTGATTACTCATAAAAATTACTTTTGTTATTTTGATACGGTCTATTTTAAAATTTCAATAATTAAAAAAAAAAAAAAAATGAATTGTCTGTTACTTAAATATAGAAATCCACAAAAAAAAAATTATAGGTTGTGTCCCCAGGGTTAAATAGGTTGAGCATCCATGATTTAAGACGTATCTTTATATGGCATAATCACGTTGACACACAGATTCCCGTCAGATCACCAAAGTTAAGCCACGTTTAACCTGGTCATTGCTAAATGGGTGACTATTTTGGACTTCCAGGTGCTTTATGTACTCTCTGCTTATCTCGGCATTGTTTCTAGTTGTCCTGGACTTCTCCTTGCCACTGGACTCGAACAATACCGATTCAGGAAGTGTGGTTGGGATTGCGCAACCCTTGCCTCACAATTACACACGCAGCTGCCCCTACAGGGGTTATCCCTTGTCTTTCGAGACTGAACGGAGGCATCAATCTTTATATATCTTAAAGCCACAATTCACCCATGCATGGAGTTTTCTTGCTACATCTAGGCTGGTGCATCTACCACTAGTTTCTCAGTCTTAAACAGAGTCCAAAAAGAGTTTCAAATCTAATCCCATACAAACGATGTAGCTCCAACCTCTATTCCATCGCAGCAATGTTGCATCCTTGTGCCTGTTTTACAAATACTTGAATGAAATGTGCACTGATGAACTCGTTGCACCTGTACCTCTTCGATGTACATACTCATGACTAACCCAAGAAGCAGCAAAATCCCACCCTTGTACTATTCCGGTCCCTAGCCTACTTTAATAGTTTCTACCCTCCGAGTACTAGACTTTGGAATTCCTTCCCTATTTCCTGCTTCCTTTACTGTACTAACCTGCAGAAATTTAAATCTAATGTCAAGTCGTTGCTTAACTCCCCACAGCTCCTATTGACACAAGATCCTTAGATCCTTACGTTCCAAGTGGCAATATGCCTTGTTTGAGGTGAAAAATAGTAAAAAAAAAAAAAAAAAAAAAAAAAAATTTGAACAGTATCAGTGTTGTAAATAATCCGATCATACAATGTAATTATAAACAGTGTCTCAAAAGGCTGTACACACCTTTTTGAATTACTGCGAAGCAGGTGTTTGTTAAAATTAATTACATTTTCCAAATGCATTAAAATATGCAAACAGTAACATTACTGTATCGTCACTTGATGTTCTCAAAATGACACCTGTTTTGGCTGAAAAGCCTTTTAATTGCATTTTCGTACTTCCGATAGCATTTTATAATTGATTTCTTTTCGTCAAAGTTTAGTTGCGCCGCCATCATTAACATCGGGATTTAAATTATTCCGCTAAAAATGACTGGCATTGAGTGTTCTAACAAAACTATTTTTTAATTATCGTAGGCATATCTTTTCCAGACGCCGCATGTAGTTATCATTCCAAAAGCAAAAGATGTATTTAATTCACACTTTTTTTTTTAATGTAGTATGTTTTACACGTGTTTCATTTAATAGTCAAAGATTCCTAAACAACTCGGAAACAATGTAAAAAAAATTTTGCGGGATGAAAAGGGGTTTGGTGAAAAAAAAAGCTAAAAGAAACTAGAGATGTGTGAAGTCTGCAAGAACATAAAAAAAAAAAACAACTTATTGCAGTGTTAATAGCTTCCCTCCCTAAAAAAAATTGAGAAACACGCGTGGAAAAAATGTCGGCATGAACATGCATATATTCACATGAAACACATTCAGCCAATTATATTTTATTATTTATATAGATTTATCTGCTGTTAATTTGGTTCAATTTACATTTTTAGATTAGAAAAGCAATAAACCAAGTTAGGTGTTCATCAACATTTGATTTTTATTGCAAAACTTCTTCTGAATGAATGAAATTAAGAAAACAAAACACCAGCACAAATATTTGGAAATATATTCTTGATGTAACGAAATGTATGTTCCATTTCATAATTGAAAGGAGTTGTTGGAAATTCAAAAAATGTTATTCAAATATGGATGGGTAACTAAAATGAAATGAGTGTATTTTTATATGATTTATTGACTTATTATATATATTAATTATTATAGTAGGTGTATCTATTTTTATATATATATATATATATATATATATATATATATATATATATATAAATATAAATTCTATATTTGCATTATAATGGACATATTTGTTCCGAAAAGAATATGAATTGAATCATATCTTTTTAAATATATTAACAACTATATATTAAAAAAAAAACAAAAAAACTCTTTCACAGCACTGCCCCCCCCCTCCTCCCGAATTTCCCATGACTTTTTTTGTTTCTAAAATGGAACAGGGTCATATATTTTCAAATATTTGTACTGGTGTTTTGTTTTCTTAATTTCATTCATCCAGAGAAAGTCTTGCAATAAATACGAAACGTTGATGAACACATAACTTGGTTTGTTCCTTTTTCTTTTATTTCGTTGGTATGCTATTTCCTTTATTCTCATCATATATATATATATATATACACTCTAGCAGGGCTACCAGGTGTTGCCGGAGACAAAAGTGCAATAATATTTCTATTAAAACTTCTCTCTACCTTTCTCTTTCCCTCTCCTTTCCTCGTTCTCCCTCTTTCTCCTCTAGTTGGACGTACAGACAACTCGCCTTTATATAATAGATTCCTCGTGGAATGATTCAGCATTTGCTTTCCAATGTAGTACATAACACTTAAAATACGACACTGATTAAGTATACTATACCAATTTTGTGGATCTTAGTTTTGTAGTTTTTGACCTTTTAGCTGGACATAAATACACACAGACACACACTTCCTTTTTATTTATCTATCTATCTATATATATTTATAAAAAAAAAAATTAAGTCTTACCATTTTACTTTAGTTTCATGATAAATCTGATGGTTAGAAGCATATTTTCGGATTTGATATTTGAGCTTGGATTCAAATTTATACAAACCTGTTGTAATTGACATTTAATATCGAATTTCCTATGCATATCTTTCAATTCATTCAGCAAACAAAAGCGATCTTCATTTACAGCTTAGTTCTTCCCCAGAACCGCTAGACTTTGGAATTCCCTGATGGGTCCCTGCTTCCCCAACTGTACTAACATGCAGAAGTTCAAGTGTAATGTGAACCGACATCTTGCTACCCAACTCCCTACATAATACCCCTGATAGTATCCCCCTACATCAAAGTGGCAATGTGCCTTGTTTGGGGTGAAAATGTAAAAAAAAAGAAAGAAAAAAAAAAAAAAAAATGTAAAAAATAATCTTAACACCATAAGTGAAGATTTCCGGCATATTCTTCAAGACATTTTATTGTTGGGTTACTTCCTCTGTTTTCTAGATGGTGATAGATGATTTAGTGTCCCCGACGAAATATCTTCCAACAGATATTGTAACCGAAGGAATTTATCACATTCTTAGAAAAATTATTATTAGTAGTAGTATTTCTGTAAAAAAAAAAAAAAATTAATTACTTTAAAGTATGTTTCACGTGAAAAAAAAAGTTACAAGAAATAAATACTACACATTTATTCAATAAAATTAAGAATTGTTCACATTGTTCCACTTATTTTTATATAAAACAATAAACATAAAAAATATATATATAAGGTAAGCGTGGCGTGCATATTTTTGTATGCCCAAGAAAGGTTTTTTTCTGGGGAGGGGGTGGGCTCTTGATAGTTTTTTTTCTTTTTATATATATATACTTCCTAGATTATAATATCTACGATTTGCGAACGAAGGTCGTCTCTATCTTTTATTTGAGCGACTTTTACAAAATTCACGCTATTCCTTCCTCTCATGTTTTTCGTATAAAAGCGAAACTAACTGAAAACGAAGGCAGATTCTTGGCTTTCATTCCAGGGACGTCCAGAAGCAATTAGCTTTGATCATGGTGAGGGGAAATCCCTCGTATCAGACAATTGCTATTCATTTGGATGCTTTTCCCCTTTTTTTTGGGGGGGTGGGGAATGACCTCTTGGGGAAGAAAATAAATGCCACGAGAGAAAGCAAAAGCTTGACTGGCCATAGGCCAGGTTTAAAAGCCACTTTCATGTCTTCACAGACTCCTATGATTCTAACTTAATTATCATTGAGTTGGCAATTTTTTCATTGACATTGCTAAATTTGAACATTTTCACTACCTGTGGCATCATAGCGTACATGTAATATATCAGTTTTTCTTTCACTTTCTTTTCCCCCTTTGCATCACGGGTTCAAGCCTGTCTACTGTTGCGGACCAGGATATATAATACCCTAGCTTGCTACAAGAAAATAATGAATGGAATTGAAGGAAACAAAGACTTAATTGATGGATAAGATAAACGTCGTTTATTTACTGTTGAAAGCATGAACGTTTTAGTTATAACATGTGTTCATGTCCGCGCGTGTGTAACCAATGTTCGTTGCGGGACTGGTGTTGTAGAAAGAAAAGGAAATTTGTGTTTATCTCAAGTTTGGGTCACTATCGTTTTTTCGCGCGTGGGAAGAGAAGTGAGTAATGTAATAGAATGAGAAATGGCTGTCCATCGTGTAGACAAAGAAGAGGATAGAGGGTTGACGTCAGTTAGCTACGCGAAGGTGTTCTCAGAGAACAGTAGTAGATAGAGAGAGAAAGAGTGAGAATGTGTACATATGGTCTGTTGGTACGCGTGTGCGCGCGACTGCCGAAATGGCGGCTAGCGCGCTGACCAACCACCTAAGAGGCGGCTAGTCTCGAAAAGGCAGAAGCCGCTAATGTCTCTTTCTTTTATACTCGTTTCCGGTGGTCTTTTGCGCATGTGTGGATTTCCATTGAAAGCGGAAGTGACGTCGTCCATGTGTGTGTTCGCGTGCGCGTACATGTGTGTACGTTAGCGTGTGTGTGTATATACGTGAATGTGAGTGTATGTATGCGAACGTGAATATATGTACGTGTGTGGACGTGGGTGCGTATGTTTGCGTGCGCGTATGTATATAACAAGTAATATAGCTTGAAATGTGAACGTTTTTGTGTGAGACTAGAAAAGGCTCGCACACTACTACCATTTTTTTTTTTTTTTTTTTTTGCTCAACACACACCTCCAAATACCCGGGCAATGCCAGGCACCCAGTCTAGTAAGTACTAATTCAGTACATCATATTGCTGAAGAATTTTTAATAATACTAATTATAAATTCAGTCAAGGAATGTTTGATAATAATATTAATAATTCGTCTAAGAATGTGATCATTCCTTTGGTTAAACTATCTGTTGGAAGATGTTTCGTCGGGGATGCCAAATCAGCTATCACTGTCAAGAAAATGGTGAAAGCAATGCAACAATGAAATGTCTGGAGAAATATGCCGGAATGCCAGATTTACTATGTGAGATAACATCATGGCGAATTTATTTTAATAAGGATGTCAAGAATATTGTATTGCTTAAAACTGCAAAGATAATTAACTATCATGTCATAAATTACCAATTTTTACTTCCCTCCAAACTATGCCAATCCATTTGTTTTCATATTCAACGAATTCTTTGAAATATGGTGATTCAACCTGGAATAACAAGTTAATGAATTACGTGCTAAAACATTTTAGTGGTTGAAAACAAAAACAACTTTTGTTAATCAATTATAATAAAAATAGATAAAATGGTAATGGATTATGTAAATAATTATAATTAAATGAATGTTGCAAATTCTGTTTAAAACAAATGAAGCCGTTTTGTTTTCTCTCTCTCTCTCTCTCTCTCTCTCTCTCTCTCTCTCTCTAAATTTTTACCTTTTAACATTTTCTTTACTTACAAGTTTTGAATAGTTTTATTTCTAATTTTTATATGTGTTTGCGGCAATCATCATTAGATGCTTTTTTTTTTTTTTTTTTTACACCACTTGATTGAAATACTCCTACTCCTCTTCACCTAGACACTTCACCTGCCTCTGCCGCTTAGGCGAATGCCATTTTAACACCATGCTCCTCTCACATGTCCGGATGATAAGCAATATTCTCGTGACTAATCATCTTGTATTATTTAAGGCATGATGATAATAATTGCTGTTTACATAGACTTTTATATATTTCACCCCCCCCTTTTTTTTTTCTTAGTATAGGTGGTTAACGCACAAAATAATTATGTAAATAATGTTAAAATAGAAACAATTGCTGTTTACGTAGACGTTTCTAATTTTTTGTTTTAGTATGAAGAGTTAAGCCATAGATAAATCTTGTAAATAGTGTTAGTATTTCTTTCTAAATTTTCACCTTTTTTTAAACATTTTCTTTCACTTGCAAGTTTTTATTAGTTTTTCCGATTTTCATATATTTGTTTGGCAATTATTATTAGATGCCAAAATAGAATATCCACTGTTTAAAAAAAACAAATCACTGTTAATATTGGAATTTAAAATGTCATGCCTTAAACGATCAGAAAAATGCATATTTTTTTTTGTTTTTATAACCTTTCTATTTATTAAAATTAAATTAAAATTTTCGACCAATAAAAAGGTTATTCAGATAATTTTCTTTTTCGTACATCTCATTATTAAATTTTTTTTTTTTTTTTTTTTTTTTTTAACACCACTGTGTGCCTAAATCTAAGCGAAAATTCCAAGAGTAGTTTTTCCTAGAACTGTCTGAGGAATATAATACCACAGAGCTTCTTCCCAGCCGACTATGACCTGATCGTTTTAAATTTCAACGTGAACAGGTTCTTGAAGAACTGTCCTTTTTAAAAGAAATTTATCAAATTTCCATTCCGGTATCCATTAATCCTTATCCTTGAGTGGGCTTCGGGTCTTGATGAGTGGTGACTATACGAACTAAAGCAAAAAAAAAAAAAAACACTTTCTACCTAGACATGTCACCTGCCGCCTAGGCGAATGGGATTCTAACATGCCCCCCCCCCCCCCCCCGCATTTTCAGAAAAAAATCCATCTTTTCTTGACTAATCGTCTTGTACATTTAGCTGTATAATAACAATTGCTGTTGACATAGGCATATTTTTTGTCTTAAACAATATATATATATATATATATATATATATATATATATATATATATATATATATTTCTATGGAAATATTCTTTATTCACTTATTTCCTCATAATATATGACAATCCTTATGTAAGAAGCTTAATGTAATTAGAGAACATATAATGAATGACAAAAGTCTATATTCCAAATTTATTGACGTTGACCATCTTACAATTGCTTTAATTCAGTTGACACTTACAATTCTTGACTACCTGTTTTGTAGCACAAAATCACGTAATTATTATATCAATCAGTGAATCTATTTTGCCCTTAACTCATCAGAAGAAATAGTAAGAATCAATCCACCAAAAGAAAATAAAATGCGTTCTGACATAATTAAAAAAAAATCCGAAAATTGGAAAAGAAGCTGAAAATACCTTATAGTTTGCTTACATTACGCCATTTTATTTCCCACACCCGGGTTGCTAATGCTGTTTTTATCCTTGTTTTAGCTCTAAAGGAGCTCATGTACATATCTTTGCTTAAATGGACCTTGTCATACCTATATATTTTTCCGGTATGCTTGTAGATTGGTCCGCTATTGTAGTTTCATAAACAAGGGATTCAGCTTTACAGTTGCCCTCCAATGGACACTTATTTTTGATCCTGCAAGAGCAACCTGCATTGACTATCTTTCCTGGTTCCCTAGATATGATACACTTGATCAATGGTGCTGTCAAGTAACTTACTTCAACAGTGTTCCTATTAAAGATTTTGTACAGTCTGTGCTTATCTAGAAGTCTACGGAAAAAAGCGTCCAACTCTAGTTTTTGTATTAAGTGAGAACGGAGGTGAGAACCAAATTATATTCTGTCTCTTTTTCCTTTTTTTCTTTTGATCCTGAGTCTGTTGGAATTTTATGTTTTCACTGAATCCACTTTTATGCAGTGCCTCGTTATAATATGGCGCTGCCTGTTCGAACAGTTCGGCGTTCGAAGGAAGTCTTGATATTCTTTTGCTAATATTATCTACCATATTTTAAAACACTGTGGTTGGCTGGCATGAACCCTTGTTTATGTACACGAGTTTTTCATTTAATTTATGGAAGTGTTTACATTTTTTTCTTGACAGCACTTGTTTCATAGCGCAGAGTCATTCATGTAGAAATTATGTCAATTTTTGAATTTATTCTGCCCTTACTCATCAGAATAATAGGAACTCCTCAACTTTAAAAGAAAATAAAAAAAAATATGGACAGTGTAAAATATAATTGAAAATTGTATCGATTATGTGCTTCCATACCTAAACTGAGAGATGCAGGTGCCAACTTCCGGTGTGTTTAAAAGTTCCCGGCTTCTTTTATGCACCACTACGATATGCTTTTATATAGTGATGTGGTTCTCGGTTGATTAACTGTGTCTGTGTCGGATATATATTCGAGAGTCAAAACAATGAAAAGAATATTCTGTTTTCATAGCCCTATTTAATAAGATTTCATTTAATTATCTAATCTTAGATTTTACTCCTTTATATATATACGGGGTGACCCAAAAAACGGGCTCCCACTCTAATTAGGCTTCGTTTCTTAGTGTTTTGTCCGAATGAAATGAAACTTTGGTCATAACTAGTTTATTATATTTAAAACATCACATCAAAACACTAGGGTCTTTGGCCTTTTTTTTTCTCCTTTCTACAGCATATGTTCTAGATATACTTTCTATGTTTTTTGCCTTTTTTGGATCACCCTGTATATATAGTCTTTGAAGTTTTTAACCTTTAAAACTATAAAAAAAATAAAAAAAAAATTTTTTTTATCAATCGTTAGAAAACCATCTAGTCAGCAAGTCATTTAATCACTGCATCAACTCTATCTATCTATCTATATATATATATATGAGAGAGAGATTAGAACCTCTAGATACGAAATTAATTGGTTCTGGCTTGGCTTTCGTATCTTGAAATTTTTGTATCCTGAAGGGCATTTAACACTTTAATTGTCTAATCCATTCCAATCCCTATGCAAACATTCATTAAATTTTACAATAAGTACAAAACCAGAATGAAACAAGAGCCAAATATTACTTAACCTAATTGTTAATACCGTTACTTGCTATTTATTCTTTTACTTTAATTTGACATCCAAATTTAAAATTCTATTGAATAAAAACAACTGAAAGATATGACATAATTTTTCAATCCTTATTTTAATCATTACTCATAAGGTAACAATCTCGATCAAATCTATGGCATGCAGGTGCTTGGAAGAAAAAAGGATTCATAGTGAAATGGATTATTTACTTTTCTCAGAGAAATAATAAGAAAAAAACTTCTCCCACCTCTTATAAAAATTTCAGACAAAAATTAAAACAAATCTTCATTGTTATGTTCCTCACATTTGGTAAAAATGGTAATACATTAATTTTTCAATTATTAAAATAATTTCAATTTGGGGGATGGAGGTAAATAGAAAAAATAAATTCAAGTACGAGAAAAAAAATGTTTACTAGATTAAAAAAAAAAAAAAAAAAAAAAATCAACACAAATATTTCCAGAAAATTACAAAAATTTCTTAAATCGAATAAAATTCCGATTTAAAAAGAAAAAAAATTGGTACCTGAAAAATAGTTTTCTGTTACTTGTATCTTTCATATTTAAAATTTTTTTGTATGCAGGGATAAAAATAATTTTTTACATCACATTTTGTAAGCATAGTCTTTCGTATCTAGATGTTCCACTGTGTGTGTGTGTGTATATATATATATATATATATATATATATATATATGTGTGTGTGTGATGAATACATTTTTTTCCACATGGTTAAATCCTCAAATGTATAGAAACGGTCTATTATAAAAAGTTACCTGAATCTATGATGTTTCCAAAATTTATACTTTAAAATTATAAAATTCAATATGTATATATATACATATATATATATATATATATATTAATCTAATCTCAAACAAAAAAACTGGATGCAATATCCTGCTGAGGAGCCATGATATAATATACTGTTTTGTTTTTAAATCCCCGAAACAGTGTTTCATGGTAAACAACTGATGATCCCTGAAAACTTTAGACTATTGTGAGTTTGAGAAAGCAAGTTGGTTCAGCGATTGCAGGAGATTAAATGACTTACTAGAAAAATAATTTTCAAATGGAAGACTGAAAATAAAATTAAAGTTTTTATATATAAATTTCAAGGTTAAAAAAACGTTAAATTCTCCACATGGAATACCTTCAGTCCTATGCAGTAAATTGCATCAGAATGATCATGTGAAAGTCCATAAAACATCTACCGTGTTTGAGTTGGATAATGATTGTTTAAGGTGTGAAACCATTGCTCAACACTAATACAAAAAAAAAAATAAATAAATAAAAGAAACTTAATTTATCCAAGTATTCTAAAGCTCTGGTGAGAAGGTATCAAGCACTATATGTGTAAATTCAAATTTGTATTTAAATGCTTCTCTGAATTTTAAAATAAAATTTCCTGGTTTAATTTACTTGTTATAATGAAATTATTTTTTAGAAAATGCAATTCTACTAAAAGCAAGAAAGATAAAACTTCAGAAATTTAATTTTTCTAAATTTTTGAGATGAGGATTGATAATTTGTATGATTTGGACTACTGTTCTCATCTTGAGTTTTATTCGCACAATGTTTCGACTGATATAACCTCCAAGCTTTTTCAGGTGTATCTTGTCAATGGCTTCTATTCGTAAATAGTGGAAAGAATATTTGTACTTTTTTTTTTTTGTTTTTTGCCCGATAAGCCAACGTCGTTAGAATTCCACATGTGTGATGTGTTTATGAAATAGTATCTAGTCATTTCCATGTTCATATTAATTTGACTTTCTATTGATTTGATATAATGTGTCTACACTTTTGAGATAAGGAATGATAATTGGTTTTCTTTGGATTATTTGTTCTCATCTTGAGTGTTATTCACACAATGTTTCAGCCGATGTAACCTCCAAACTTCTTCATTGGCATCATTGGAGCTCCAATCTATGGTTTCCCCCCTGCCAAACTTTCACAAAATATACTCGACTAGCTACAGCCACTACATATGATTTCCCCCGCTCTCTATCTGTGCATAAATCTAAACACAGATTCCATGAACAAAGCTTCTTTTCCAGAATGCCCATCTGTGGAACACTGTTCTGCTGTCCTGCTTCCCAGTTGAATACAACATGGCAGCCTTCAAATCCAATGTAAACAAGTTCTTGTTGAGTTGTCTCTATAAATAATCAAATTCTACATAATTTACACCATTAACGATTAATACACTACTACTTTACATTCATTAACTCTTATCCTTGAGTGGCCTTCGAGCCTTGATAAGTGGTGACTCCCAAGTAAAAAATTAAAAAAAAATTTTTTGTTATTTTTTTTATTTTAGAACTCTAAGAATCTACATGTGATTTTGAATAGAATCTTTTATTTAATCCACAGGATAGCATGGTTTCCTTGTGTCACATTTGTATTCTTAGAATCATCCACATTGTGAATTGAACCTTCAACCTTCAAAGAGTGTCACTTAGGACTGAATTTTACCAAGTACTTAATCCTCAGTGTGGACAATATTATAAATTGAATAAAGGGTTCAGTCTGGACAATATTATAAATTAAAGGGTTCTATTAAAAAAAAATGAGAGCATGCAGGTTTCTGAATTCAACAAAATATACTTGAAGGCCAGAAGTTAGATCGGCTGAAACGTAGTGAGATTAACACTTGATGAGAAATTATTTTTGGTTTGATATGTTAAGACGAAAGCACATTTATAAAACTATATTTTTTTTCGATCTTGATCTTATTCAGTTTTCCCATTTGTTTTTGAACTGTGTTACTTTCTTAACTGCTTTAATTTATTCGCACCACTTGGTCTGAAGAAAAGATAAGGTTTTCTTTTCTTTGCTAATCGTAATTGACTCCGCTCTATTGAAGCTAAAAGAAGACGATGAATAGTGAAAGGATGTCTTTTATTTAACCTTGAGTTTAAGCTTTCTGTAAAGTTCAACCTGATCCAATCAAATGATGGACTGTTAATCTTCAAATCTATTGAAATGCTCAACTGAAATGAAATGCTAAAGACCAAGTGTGAAATCCGATCGCTAAACACTGAAGAATTAGTTTTTTTGAATGACATGAAAAAGTCGGTTTAATTCCTGGTTGTTGGTCTTTTTAATACTTTATTGGCACAGTCTTGGATTTTACTGTAAAATAAAAATAAACAATCAGATTCAAAGTGTGTGTGTTTTGTGTGTGTGTGCTGTGTGTGTTTTGTGTGTGCTGTGTGTGTTCTGTGTGTAAAGGCGAAACTTTTCAACACATTTAAGTCTTGTTTGTATATTTTTGAGATGAGATTATTTTCTGTATTATTTGGATGGTTTGGACTATTCTCACCTTGGTTGTTTTGCTCACAACGTTTCGGCTGATGTAACCTCCGATCGTTTTCAGGTGCATTCACACTGGATATTATTGGTAAATGGTGAAAAATGTTTTTGTTTTCCGACGAGCAGTCATTAGAAATTAGAAACACAACAACAAGTCTTTTAAATAAATCCGGGTCTGTTCCAGTTTTTTTGGTATGATATTTGTATATTTTTGAGATGAGAATTGTTCGGACTATTGTTCTGATTTTGGATATTTTTTCAATGTTTCGACCATCTTCAGGTGTATTAACACTGGATGTCATTGGTGAATGGTTAAAAATGTTTAAGTGCACTTAAAGTACCTTGCAGGTTGTCCATGCAACTGGTCTTGATATTGCTGTTATATTTTTTGAACATATACTGCCTCCTAGAAAATGCTTATCAAAGTATAATATCGTGTTTTAGATCATCTGATAGTCACTTGGGCGTAAAATAAAACATCTGATTCAAAGTCTGTTAAGTTTTTGTTTAAAGGTGTAAATTGCCACTTGATCATAAGGAGACACTATTTGAGATTGTGTCTAATGGTATTGTGAGGAGTTGAGCAGTGAGATGTCTGTTCACATTAAACTGAAACTTCTGCATATCAGTACAGTCAGGAAAGCAGGAAACGAATTCTGGCAGTCTGAGAGAAGAAACTATTAGAGTAGGTTTTCCAGTGTCTATGACCTTAATAGTGAAGGGGTAGGATTTTGCCGCTTGTTAGGTTAGGATAAGGATAACAATCAAAGAATAAACTATAAAAAATAAGAAAAAATTTAAGTGGTGTGTCTTTAAATTATGTTTCATTTCACTCAACATTCCTTTACTTTTTCCGCTTGAGTGATCAATTAGCTTCTACGTGAGCGTGCAATAAGTAATGCCCCTGACCCACTTCCAGTTGTCTGATCTAGCTGAAATCTTGCATGTGCAATGATTTATATCTCTACGGGTTATGTGGCAAATTACAGCTCTGAACTAATTGTGGTTTCTGTTTTACATGTGTTTGAACTGAGTCAGGTGTGAAATGGAGCCTGTTTAATGCCGAGCAGTGATCCGGTTTTTGTATTTGAAAGGACGCACACCACAGGAGACTTTTGATGAAATGAAAGAAACTTATGGTGATAATGCCCCATCATATGACCTTGTAAAACGCTGACATTGTGAATTCAAACATGGCCGGAAGTCTGTGGAAACAGCTCCCAGACCCTGTCGCCCCCTTCTGCCATTGATGAGGCATCTGTCCGTCAAGTTGAGGCTGCCATTTTGGAAGATCGCCGTATTACTATTCTGCAAATAGCCCAAGATGTCAAGATTACTAATGTACAGGGTCTGTGGAAACTATCATTCATGACCATTTGCATATGCATAAGGTGTCTGCCAGATGGATTCCCAGGTTGCTCACACCGTTCCAGAAGCGAGAACGTGTCGAGTGCTCGAGGATGAATTTGGAGATGTGCCAAGAAGATGAGTCAAAGTTTTTCAAAACTGATTACACAGGATGAAACCTGGGTCCATTACTATGATCTAGTCAATGCAGTGGAAGCACTTGGACTGACCACCTCCAAAGAAGGCAAGGGTGCAGCCCTCCGCTGGCAAGGTCATGCTCACAGTCTTCTGAGACCAGGACGGAGTAGTGATGACAGATTTCCTGGCAAAGGGTACCACAATTACAGGAGCCTATAATGCTTCACTTTTGAGGAAATTAAGGGAAGCTATCAAAATCAAGAGGCGGGGCAAGATCAGCAAAGGTACCCTCCTCCTGCAGGACAGCACTCCGGTTCACAACTCGCATGTCGTCAGATCAGAAGCACGAGCGTGTGGTTATGAAATCCTTCCCCATTCTCCCTACTCTCCTGACCTTGCACCCTCTGACTTTCACCTCTTCCCAGCCATGAAGTTGTTTTTGAAAGGGAAGCGTTTCCCAGATGATGCAGCCTTGATTTTTGAAGTTACATCGTGGTTGGAGGACCAACCTGAGGTGTTCTACAAAAACTGTCTCCAGAGCTGCATCCAACGATGGGAGAAATGCATAACTGAGTGGTTCCTATGTAGAGAAAGACTAATAACTGCCAAGTTTCGTTGCTCTACTGCTATGGGAAGTGGGCCAGGGGCATTACTTATTGCACGCCCCTTGTATTACAAGTTTTTGTCTCATATAACCAATACAACAATCTCTGTTTACATTGTACTAGTATCGACTGTGTTTTACATAAATAATGAGTTGGAAAGAAAATGAAATAATTGAAAATGATTGGAATTTTGTTTTTCTTTTTGCGTGTGTTTTGATGAACTTGCATCACTTGTCCTTCCCCTCCCCAGTGTAAAGACTCCCTACTAATTCAAAGTAGCAAAATCTCACCCCTTCAGTTAATTTTCCTAGATGCCAGAAAATCTTCTACTCTAATAGTTTCTTCCCTTGGCCTGCCAGACCTGGAATTTCTCCATTTCTTGCTTTTCTGACTGTACTAGAAATTTAAATTTAATGTGAACAAATATCTTACTACTCAACTCCCCACAACCCCCTGTTAGACACGATCCCGAATAGTGGGCCTTACATTTAAAGTGGCATTATGCTTTGGTTGGAGTTAGAGTAAAAAAAAAAAAAAAGACTGGTTAGTAAGAATAAATTAGCGATTTGTCATCTGCAATGCCATGTAGGTTTGACTTGATAATTCAGCTAACTTTGTATATTAAATGAGCTTTTTTTTTTTTTTTTTTCAATTTGGCAAACAAAGTTATTTTAAATAAAGTATTTTTATTTTCTTTGTTGCTTTTGATCCACACACAAAAGACACCACTTGTGCACCAAATCTTTGTATCAAGTTAATTTAAAACATTTTCTTCCACTTTTTTTTTTTCCCAATTTCGTTTTTTCTTTTGAAACACAAAATTAAAAACACCACTTGCATCCGGCACTAAAAAAAAAAGTCACTATAAAAAAAAAACAACTTTTTTTTTTGATTTGTAAAATTTTAAAAACTTTTTTGAAAGGCAAAAATAATTCACTTTCGTTTTATTTCTTCAAATGAAAAACATTTTTGTATTTATTTTATTATTGGTTGTTAGAAAATAACTTGGCCTTTTGGTCAAGATCAAAGTGTAGTATTTGTTCTTCAGATGCTGCACTTCCATTTTTTGTTCTCTTTCGGTGGAGGATCAGTCCTTCACGACTGAGACAATTTTTTATTTTTGTACCTTTTCTCCACGTTAAAAAACGACCCTGGTGTCTAACTCTGTCCCGTGGGGAGGCATAGTAAATAGGTACAGTTGCAATGTTCCGACCAATGTAGTCTCCGACAGTCTTCAAGTGCATCTTTTTAAACTTTGGAATCTTCTAGCTGGCTTGGGAAATTATTGTCTCTGACAGAATTTCAAGCTGAGCCTATATTTTTATCACAGAGGTAAATTATTCTCATTCAAATAGGGTTAATTTTATGTTCTTAGTTATCATCGCCTGTACCAAAGATTGAACCTTCAACCTCAACTTAAAACTGCTTGTGAAACAATGCAAATAACCACTAGGCCATGTATACATGTGGACAATTCAGGAATGAATTTTTGAAACCTTAAGACTTGTTTTGATGTTCAGCATTTTTATTTATTAACCTTTTTATGACCTGGTTGAACTAATTTGTTCATTCATAAATAAATGAATAGAACGGCATAAATAAAGTGGGAATCGATTCAAACACGCCTTGTACATATTAGTTCAGTATCTGGGTAGATGTCAGATACCTCTAGATTGCAACTATCAATTACTTACATTCAATATGCCGCCATCTAAAATTAACAAATATTTTTTTAATCTACATCATAATTCAGGTCATAAAGGGTTAATGGCATTGCCTGGTCATAAAATGTGCTTAAATATATATTATTTCATATAGATTTCGTATTTATTATTACAGAGCAAATTCTTTATTGAATATTATATGTATATAATAGTTTAGTCAATTCTCTACTTATATAAAAGCCAAGTACGTCCCAGGATGGAGTACTGTTTCCACATCTGGGCTGGAGCTGCTAAAACGCTCTATCCTGCCTTGACAGAGTACAAAATAGGCTTCGTGGCTTGGTGGGGGATGCCCCTTTTCACTTCCCTGCAACCTCTCTCCCACAGGAGAGACGTTATGAGCCTGTCTTTGTTTTATCGTTACTTCCATGGCAGGTGCTCGTCTGAGCTCTAATCCTTGGTCTCCCCTCGCCGATCATTCACGAGAAACACCCGTCTAGCTGAAATCACTGTCAAAAATTTTCCCCACTCTTTATCTGTGCCAAAACCAAAACGTAGATTCCATGAACAAAGCTTCTTTCTTAGAAGTGCACGCCTGTGGAACTCTGTTTCGTCTGCCTGTTTCCCACCTGACTACAACTTTTTTACCAGCTAAAAACCAAACCAAACCAAATTTGTTCCACAGGCCCAAATTCCCTATATATGAAGTTTAAAGTTTTAGATTAAAAATTGACAGTAGTTTGGTAGAGACTGCTCCTCCGACAGACCATGTCATTTTTATGTATTTTCTATTTTTTTTATTTTGCTGTTACTTGTATTAGAATTTTCTCGTGTTCGAATTGGATTTCTAATTATTAATTAACATATTCAATTCTTGTGCTATTGTTATTAAATGTGTACGTGTCTTTGATATGTCTTACTTTAAACTCCTTCCTCCGATCAAAATGTTTTTTTTATTTTTTTGTTCTAATGCATGTATTGGCAAAAAAAAAGAAAATTTTTTTTTCTTTTTTTTTTTTTTTTTTGTATTTGTTTGAAAATGAAATTGCTTATCTACATATTAACGTCTGTTTAACATAATTTCGATTTCTTCATTTAAAAAAAAAAACATGGCTGCCTCTTTTGAGGCTTGCCTCCGAGAAGTTATCTTGGTTTGTATGTTTTTGGCAATGACAATAATTGATATTGATAATGTTTACATATATATGCACTTCCAAGTTAGTTGTCAAGTGTCATTGGGTCATGTTATCCCAATGTTTTGTAGATTTTTTTTTTTTTTTTTAAATGGAAATCGCCCCAGACAAGTCATGAAGCCACTTGATGTAAAGCTTTTAAAAGAAAAAGCAAAACATCACGTAAAAAATTAACCAACAATACGTGTTAGATTCCAACCTACAAAACAGCAATTCTTTCCTTATCACAAACTTCGTTCATGAAATGTGAGAACTAAAGGAGAGCAAGAATTAGTTCTACTTTTCTACTCTCACTAAGAGGAAGCTTCACATGCCTCCCTGCAGCGATTTAGTCCACAATACATTGTAGTCTAGATTACACTGTGGAGAACCTACTGTTGATTTTATAGAATCATTTTTATGCAATGGTTTGAATTAAGGTTTAAAATGCAAAATTCAAGTATCACGGTTCAATTATGTTTAAAACGGAAACATTTATTTTGAAATGGATTGCTTTATCAAAGAATGTAATGTTGATTTTATACGTTGGGCTCTTCTGCTTGTGCAATCATAACACTTCTCAAATACTTTTGTGATGTTTTTGTTCAGATCAGACTGTTCTTTCTTAAATCGGATTTTTTTTTTTTTTTGATTATTGATTTTTTTCTATTTTTCAAAGGCATTTTGATGAACACTCCCAGATACATAAAGTACATTTGTGTGAAATTGAAAAAAAAAAATGCGCAGCCGTTTTGGAGTCCATAGGGAATGAACTCGCACACATTTTATATATGAGATAGATATCGAAGTGTTGTCTTTGCAAGACTAATCATCACCCTCCTTCTCTTTTCTTTGTGATATTGATAGCAGTCATCTGGCTCTCTCACTGTGATAACAGCAATAACATTCTTGTGCTGTTGCTTATGAAGTTATAGTATACCCCAAAAAGTTTTTTTTCTCTTTAAATTCCTCTATAGAATGTTATGCATGGGGGAGAGGAGAAATGTTGCAGACCAAAAAAAAAAGGGAAAGATTTTATTTGTGTATTTGTCATCTCTCTCTCTCTCTCCAGGCTTACTGAGACAACATTTCCTAAGACATTAATTTCTTGTGGAAATTTTCTATTCTTGCTTAATATCACTTCAAGTGGAAATTTACTTCTACATGATACCTCTCACTGATCATATTACTGGACCTTTTTTTTTTTTTTTTTAATTAAAGTGAGAATCTGTTTAGGTTTAACATAATTGGTACAATGGCTGAAACGTTTTAAACATGACAAAGATGAGGATAATAATGGGAGTAGTGTATTATTTTTATATTCACTTGGTCAGCTGATCTTTTCACTTTTTTTAAGCTTGTAATGCTGGGTATGGTGTAGTCGAACCAGCTGACAACATTCCTCTGCTTTTTATTGAAACCAACCAAGAGCTCTTTTTAGTATCGTCATTGTTTTTTCACTAGTATGTAAATGTTGGTGTCGTAGGGAAAATTATTTTTGTTATTTTTCCTTGGATACGACCCTTATGAGATTTTTTATTCCTAATTGTAAACTAGTTGACTTAAACCTGTAAGATAATGGCACAAGTAAGAGAAATTATGTTGTGGCAAAGATAATAAATTTTGTTTTTCAATATGCTTTTGCCTTACAGATTTTGGTAAATTGTCTTCATTTAATTTTTAGTTTTTTTTTGGTTAAAATGCACTCGGGACCCACCTGAAGACTTACCTTTAAGAAATTGATTATGGGAGGTTGAAACTAAGAAAATACCTTTGGAATAAACATTCTCCCCCCCCCCCCCAACCTCACCATGTTAAGAATGATTTTCGGAATAAACACCGTTTGCAGGCTGGACAACCAGTGCACATTGACCATCTTCGAGTGATCCCCCAGTACAGTTTCACCTTTTTTTTTTTTTTTTTTTTTTTTTGTTTATAAAAAAACCCAAATTGATTGCAAGTTTTTTAAATTACAATTTTTATTTTTTGCTAGGATCCAACAAGTCTGATGACTTGGAAACTGGGAAAGGTGGACAGAATGTGTGGGATAACGAGGAAGAAGAAGTAGCCTACAGCTATTCCTTCTTTCATTTCATGTTCTGCCTTGCCTCCCTCTACGTGATGATGACCCTCACAAATTGGTTCAGGTGAGTGCTATTGGACGACGTTCTTTTAGTCTTTTTGTAATGTAGTCTGGATCTTCCATTAAACAACGATTCATGTGCCGAGTTGGCATTTTAAGCCATGACGTTACAGAATGGAAAACAAAGATCAGAAAGAAAGGGAGGTGAAGAGAAGGAAAAAATTCATGGCGATTGTACAAACTTGCAAGTCTTATCCTCTAACCTCTTAGAAAGTGAGCCGACCGACCTGGCAGCTGTGTCTGGTTCCGTATGCTGAGAGCCACCGGTGTCTGTTTCCGTGTGCTGAGAGCCACCGGTGTCTGTTTCCGTGTGCTGAGAGCCAGCGGTGTCTGTTTCCGTGTGCTGAGAGCCAGCGGTGTCTGTTTCCGTGTGCTGAGAGCCAGCGGTGTCTGGTTCCGTGTGCTGAGAGCCAGCGGTGTCTGGTTCCGTGTGCTGAGAGTTAGCCAATGTGGTGATCAGAGAGAACAACGGTACACTTTTATGTTTCCATATTTTAATTCTGACTTGCATTAAACGAGAGGATTATTTGAGTAACATTTTCTCTTTACTCTCATCAAAAAATCAAAACTAGAAGATACTATTTTTTAACTATAGGATGATTGGCTCATTTTGATTCCTTAGATTCCACAGTCCAATAAATAGAACACCAAATAATTTCTTTTAAAAAAATCTAAAAGATAATACATAATAGCAGTGTTTACTGCATAATTACTCTGAAGAAAGGATGAATTTATCTATATTCATCAACTTGTCTTTGAGAGTTGTTGAAATCCTCGTAAAAATTCTTGTAAAATTTGCTGAAATTTTGATTTGTTCAATTATGTATGAACTTGTGTGAAAGTGCATCCATTGCTAATCTGTAATATAAATTAAGAATTGGTTCACAAAACTGGATGCAAAAGTTATGTTTGATTATTTGCACAATATATGTCGAAACATTGCTGTCCTTTATGTATGATGGTGTGTGCATGTTGCCGGCTGATTGGCTGAGGAACGCCATGGCGATGATCATTTGACTTGCTTGCAAAATCAGGGGACATCTATGAATACAGCTACTTAATGTGTCAATTTTATCTTGAATGTATAGACTCTTAGTTTCTAAAATATATATGAGCTTATTTAGAATTACACTTAATTAAAAAAAATACAGAAAAATCTTTATGATGTATGTACTCATCATGGAACAAAGATGTCATATTCTAAAAATCATGTAAATTGATCAAATATTTTTCTATTTAAAAAAATTTTTTTTTTTTTTTTTTAAGAAAATCAAATTTTATGATTTTTAGCAATTAAAATGTCTTTTTTTGAATACAAAGAAAATCTGGAAGTAAAATTTAATTGTCAATCTTGAATTTTTCCAAATGTTAAAATATGGTGTCTAGTAGCATATCGTAAAATTTGATTTTCTTAAAAAAAAAAAAATAGCTACTTGATCAATTTCCATAATCTTTGGAATATGACTTCTTCCTTCCAGGAGTACATGCAGTATAAAGATTTTTTTTGTTTTTTAAACAAGTGTAATTTTAAATAAGCATTTATATTTATGGGACAGTCAATATTTCACTTTCTAAATAAAGTAACTTTTTCCTTTCAATTTGTGTATTTTGATGAATTGGAATTTTTTTATTTATTTATTTTTTTACATCCACTCACGGATAAGGGTTATTGCGTGTACAGTAATCAATGAGATAGTATTGTAGTAATCATTAGTATTGGACATTTGATAGTGTGTCTTACTTAAGGGGGCGGTTTTTTAGGAATTTGTTTATGTTGGATTTGAAGACATCCAACTTGTAGTCAGGTGGGGAAACAGGCAAACGGAAGAGAGTTCATAATCGTGCACTTCTGAGAAAGAAGCTCTACTCATATCGGAAGATTTCGGGGAATCGGTATTGGAATCAGAAAAATTGATACCTATTTTCCGATGCCAAAACGATTCTTTTAATTGTCTTTTTTTTTAAAATTTTATTTTGTTTAAAGTAAAATCTTCCATTGCTGGTAACAATGATAAAATAATAAATATTTATTGATATTAAAATACCAATAAAACTAAAATCGATAGATCATCCTCCACAAGTGTATTTTGACATTTAGGAAAATAGCTGCATTTTTAACTTTTTTTACAAAAATCAGAGAAAATAACAATCTTATAGTTAAGTAATTACAGATTTATAAAGAATCTGAATCTGTAATTGTATGGGAATCGGGAATTTAGCACAGAATTGGGGAAAAGTATTGGAATGGTTCCATCACGAATTTCAACCCATTTTTAGTCATTATGGTTTCCATTCAACAGTAACAAATTTTGAAACTCTGGTAGTTAATGGGTTATAGTTGGTAGGCTTACACTTGTGTACAAACCTTCAGTTGATACATACACTTTATCCTTTATCAAAAAGTTGCATTTTTATTTTTATTTTCTTTCTTTCAGACCAAGTTCTGACTTGAAAACTCTCAACTCTAACACAGCCTCCATGTGGGTTAAAATCATCTCCAGTTGGCTGGCCCTGGCCCTCTACGTATGGACACTAGTTGCACCGATTTTACTCAGCAACAGGGACTTCAATTAAGAATGACGAGCTGCGGAAGGAGGTGGAAGGAAGTTTTGAGTAGCAATGTGATACAACTTTAATTAAAAAAAAACAAAACATTATACAAAAGAAAATTCTTTGATAAGATTGTGAAATTAAAAACTTTGACACTACGTTAAGATTTTGTTGCTAATATTGTGTGAGGCTGATGGTGGATCACTTCTTTCCACAAAACGCTTTATGTAATGGTTCGAAATCAATAAAATTCTAGGAATGTGTACGTTTTATTTTAGCAAGTATTAGTTTTTTGTTTCTATTTATTACTATTATTAGTATCTATTTACTTGCCTTCCTGCAAGGACAAAGTTTGACACAAGGTCGGTTTTTAATGCACAGAATAGCCAGCTCCCCCAAATTGGGGCACACTGAATCGAAAGAGATACCACATTGTAGGTCTCAAGTTTAGTCTAACTGTATAGTCAATGTCGGTGCATCGTTGATAGATTACCGCGAATATGCAAGCTCGTGAATATCCAACTCTCCCAAAAGGGCGTTCTGAATTTGTAAAAAAATTAATAACCTCCCTAGTTGACAAAGTAAAAACAGATACTACACTTTGATTCTAGACTTAACTTAAACTTAGGAACTCGTGCATCCTCCGATGCATGAGGCAGTCAAAGTATACTATCGTCTTTGGTCTAAAGCCAAATCCACAGCGTTCCTCCAGCTTTTTCTTGTTGCAATCAAATCTCTCTTGATTGCTTGCTTCCAGTTCATTTTTGGTGTTTTTTTTTATCGGGGGTCTATTGCAGAACTTGGTTAGTAATTCTCTCTGGGGCCAATCTTATAGCATGTCCAAGCCAGTCAATATGTTGATTATTGATGTATCACCTGTTGCTGATGCTAATCTGATCCATAAAAAATATTAGCTGTACTTACCCATCTTAATGGGTAGTATTTGAATTTGTAATTTTTTTTTGAGTTATGCTGTATTTTTTTTTTTTTTTTGTGTCTAAAATATTTTGACAAGCAGTTATGAATTTTATTATTATTATTATTATTAGGATGGTGTCTCTATGAAAATTATTCTGCTCCAGTCAAAGATTGGCCTGGAAAGAATTATAATCTAATGAAAATTTCTAATTCATAACATGAAGTACTGATCGACAAAAAAAACTGGCTAACCAGAATTGATTTTGCGACAAGAAAGCTATTGATGACAAACAATAAACTGGCTTTATTTTATTTATTAGATCATAATCCTTAATCAAATAAGGAGAAAAAAATTAAAATTTTAAATACAGCATCTAGTTTATTTTTTTTTAGTTTTAGTTTGCATTCTTAGAATGATATTGATTTCTGCATCTTAAGTGTTTTACAGAATTGAACTAAACTGATCAACAATCGATCTATATTATATTAGTAGCATGATTTAAAAAAGGGTAGCATGGAAAAAAATTCATTTATGATGACAACACTTAAACACAAAATTTGCTAATTGCATTTTTCATGCTTTTGAAATAAATTCACTAATCTGTTTCTTGTAAAGAGATAAAACAAATTCTCAATAGAAATCTTATGACTTTTTAAGGCCTTCTGTATTTACCATTTTTTATTTGATTATCTCATCAAATGTGTTATCTTCATCATCAGTTTCAGCTGAATTAAAACAAGAAAAAACTTTGCAACAACAAATTAAAATTTTTAAAAAGTTGTCTACCCCTCCTTCTTCTTCCCCAACCTTGCAACTAATTCCTGTTTTTTGTTCTGTTTTTGTCTGAAGAAATCATTGTGTTAAGGCAAAGAATGAAAAAAAAAAATTTTTTTTGAAAACTTTATATAGCAAGTTATCTCCCTTGGAACTGGCGTTGTCTTTGCTTAAATTTTTTTTTTTTTTTGTGATAGGTTTTCATATCGAAGATTTTTCTTTTAAAATTTTTACATTAAAAAATTTCTGTTTTATCTTTGGATTTTGTTTTTATTGTGGCCTAAAGGAGTCTGATTGAATGTGACGGAAACAAATGATTGTGAAAAAGAAAATTTAATTGGCACAAAAGACTTTGAAAGTAAGATGGAAGAAATTATATGTATTTTTCTTCACCCCCTCCCCTCTTTGTGCATTATTCTTGTCTATATATAAAATCTGTAAAACTTGATACAAATGGTTTAGCTACTCTTGTAGCACGTTATTTTTGTTTGTTTTTTTATTTTTCTTTCCCCATTGTCTTGAATAAACAGTGGTCACAGTCAAATTGTGTTGATTTATTCATTTTAACTTGGGTATACCAAAAGTATATTTGGCTACAAACTTTCTAATAGACATGTTTGGTGCTTGTGTAGTATAATTGGATTTCAAAAAAGTGCATTTTACGTAAAAACACGATTATGTACTTGCATGTCATGTAACCCACCCTCAGAAAAAGAGATGAAGTAGAAAAATAATTACAATTAAAAATAGTTTGTTGAATCACAGAATTTAATGTAGAGTTCTTAAGATCCAGGGTATATACGCGATATACGCTTTATAATAAATTGCTAATTCATAATAGAAAATAATGGATCACTAATGTTTTATTTCATTTTTTTCTAGTAGATCTCCTATTCGACAATTATTTGTAACTTTTGGAATTCTTACTAATTTTGACATGACATGTAAATACATAATAGTATTTTCACCTAGGATGCACCCGCTTGAATGGACACTGTCTAGTTCTTATCTCTAATATATATCTTGAGTTATTTGCTTCTGAGTGGTTGAATGGTGACCACTAACAGAGGGCCAGAATTTAATACTTCCAATCAGCAATTCCTACACTTATGAGAAGAATGACCAATCACTTTCCAGATTTTTATTTTGATGGTATATAAATAAACATATATATGCTAATAAAATAATGTTTGAATTTTTGAGTGCGTAAATTGTGTAGTAATTCCTGGCTGAATGCCGTTTATCTTGACTTTTTAACACATGTTCCAATGTCCTGTAATTAGGTCACCCAATAAATTTAATAATTATTAAAATTTATAACATAATATAGAAAAGTATGGCTTACTGAATAATTACTCTGAAGAAAGGATAAAATTCATCAACTTTTCTCTGAGAGTTATAGGAACTCTATGAAAAATTCTTGTGAAATTTACTAAAATTCTATTTGTTCGATGATGTATGAACTTGTATAAATGAGTCTTAAAATAGTAAAACACTAACTTATTACTAAAAGCACAATGTAACTCTTTGTGTTAACTGCTTTGCTCCTTACCATAATGTGTAAATTATGTGTAAATTTATGTGTAAATTACTTTATAATCTTCTCTTTTTGTTTCATTTTACTCCAGATAAAGTTATCAGAAATCAAGGGACCTCCTTCCT
Organism: Euprymna scolopes; assembly: GCF_053919585.1. Lineage (NCBI taxonomy): Eukaryota > Metazoa > Mollusca > Cephalopoda > Sepiida > Sepiolidae > Euprymna > Euprymna scolopes. The sequence goes on along the minus strand of NC_136496.1, from coordinate 11,815,873 downwards.
AGGACTAAGATTTTTATACGAGATGCATAGATATTTGAATATTTCATTAAAGTTCTCCTTTAAACATTGAATTAGTAAAGAAGTTGAGAACATAACTATTCTCTTCCCAATTGACGATTTAAATATGTTATATCTTTCTTTTGGTCTCTTGATATTACTTGATCCCAGGACAAGAATTCATCTAGCCTGGTACAGTATCCAGCTTTGAGCAATTACTCAAGGTAACATCATTTAGAAAAGATGTACCATTCCTCAAAAGCCAACGAAGGTTAGCCATATTGAGATTTTATTTGGGTGGCGAATACCATGTTATTTTGCATATTCAGTCAAGATTTACTTATAGTGAAAAGTATTCCCATATCAAGTTGTTCTGACAAAACCTTGTACGGAGGATAGTGTCTAGTAGGCATTCAAGTTCTTTATAGCCTCTTAATTACTAAAATATATCACATGTACTCAGTGTTCTATTTATAGGAGAGTCGATATTTCACTTTCGAAATTTATATTTTCCTTTCAATTTGTGTATTCTAACCCATTTTTAGTCGTTACACAAATTTTCAATTCTATAATAAACAAGCCAAAAACTATATGGTCCCCTGACTGATGCCTTGAATTTTAGGATAAAAATTAGCCCCTAAAAGGTGTCTTTCACCCCTAAAATACCCTGAGGCTTAAGCCCCAGAATTTTCCCAGAGTTAAATATTATGTTTCCACATGTATATCCGTGTGATCTTGCTTTTGGATAATTTTCAGCAAAATCTTACGCTCGTAAAAGATTCTATGTCCCGGAAAGTTCTATTTTTGGCTATTTTGACCTCTTTAGACCCCCTGAGGATGCAACCAGAACTTTTATCGAAAATCCAAAAATGTTACATTCCCCCCCTTGGGTAGTTGTAACTTCATGCAAAATTTCAGAAAAATGTAATGAATAGTTATTGAGAATTTTGGGAACGAACGAACAAGAGTGAATTCTAAAGTCCAAATCCAACTAAGATGGCGGACCAAAAATTTAGATAGCTTAGGATTTAATAAGTTAACACTTAGTTCCGTGCCACATTGAAGATTAAACTCCTGCAATTGAATTCCAAAGAAGGCGTCACAGTTAGAGGAGCATTTTTTGCTGTATACAACGAAATCTATTACACTATGCCGATCTGTTTTTTATCCCTGTTCTGTTTCTGGCCTATATTAACAACATAGGTGCAACCTTAAAGAATGCCACGGCATAAAAATGTGCAGAAATGGTATAAGAATAACAAGACGAAAATACGGATATGAACTTCCAAATAATACAAAAAATGTAATTGCAAAAAATGATGAAAATCTTGTGAAGATTTCTTGAAAAAGTAGGAAACACATTTTTTCTTTTTTAAATTTTTTTTTTTTTTTTTTTTTTTTGACTGGGGGGAATTTATCCAGATTTTTTTTTTTTTTTTAAATTTTTAAAATTTTTTTTATTGCATTTTCACCCCAAACAAGGCACATTGCCACTTTGGTGTAGGGGGGCTACTATCAGGGGCAACAACTACTGGGGCACTATGTAGGGATTTGGGCAGCAAGATGTCTGCTCACGTTACACTTGAACTTCTGCACGTCAGTACAGTTGGGGAAGTAGGGACCTGGAATGGAATTCCAAAGTCTAGTGGTTCTGGGGAAGAAACTACTGCTTTTACATCTAGGGATCTTTACTGTGTGGGAGTGGGATTTTGCAGCCTGTCGGGTCTGTCGAGGGTGTTCACGTCGTGGGGGCACAAGTGCTTGCAGTTCGTTAGAGCATTCACCATTAAAATACTTGTAGAACAGGCAGAGGGATGCAAAGTTTCATCGATAGGACAGAGGATGAAACTTAGATTCCAGTTCAGGGCCTATCAGATTTGCGACTCTCTTTTGAACCCTGTCAAGGAGCGAGAGACTAGTAGCAGATGCACCAGCCCAAATATGACAGCAATACTCCATACATGGGCCAATGGTTGCCTTATAGAGGTACAGGATACTTTCAGGTGTTAGTAGTTTTCTAGCACGGTAGAGAGAGCCCACCTTCCTCGAAGCGGCCCTGGCAATACTTTCAATGTAATTGTTCCATTGCTATAGGTAGTAGAGAAGGTTTCTTGTAATTGAATGAAACTAGTTTAGTCTTGGCAGCATTGAATGTGACCATCCATTTTTGTCCCCATTCCACTAAAGATTGGAGGTCATCCTCTAGTGTTTCTGCCATTTCTTTAGATATATGTTCATTTGTTTTTCTGTCATGCCTGTTACAGAGTGTAGTGTCATCAGCATATATACCCATCTCAGAGGCAATTTTGTCGGGGAGGTCATTAATGAATATGAGGAACAGTAGAGGTCCAAGAATTGACCCCTGAGGCACTCCCACATTTATATCAGACTGTTTAGATGTACGACCGTCGAGGACAACCTGAATTTTTCTCTTAACTAAGAAGGATTTAATTATGGTAAGTATTCTACCAGTGATACCGTATGATCTAATTTTGCTGAGGAGACCCTCATGCCATACCCTGTCAAAAGCCTTAGATATATCTAGAGCTTCCGCTCTGCCCTCCCCCGCTTTGTCCAGTGATCATTATAGAGTCTAGATTTCATAAGTAAAAGAAAAAAAAAAAAGTATTTGGGTGACATCAGCTACTGAAATCAAAACTGTAGCATTCAAAGCTGGTGACGTTACCACAGTATGAACGTGACACGCATATAAGATGGTGTTTATTTGCTCCCCCACTGAGCAAATTAGGCACAAGGCCGTTTTTAATGTGAGGTAAAAACCAGCTCCCCTAAAAGTAGGCAAAAAGGGGGCACTCTGGTTACCAAAAATAATAATTGTCCCAGTATAGAGGGTTTCCCCTCCATTGACTGGTACAAATTATCTTAAGTGCAGCATCTGAAGAACAGATACCACACTTTGATCTTGTCCCGAGGGCCAAGGAAAAGAAACGTGACACGTATATAAGATGAATGTACAAAATGTATAACGGTTTTTTTAAATTTTTTTTTTTATTACCTCTTAAAAACAATTTTAACTGGCTAAAACCCATAAAAGAAGAGTCCGTAAAAAATCCAATCATTCTTTTCTGCGATTTTTAAATTTTGGAGGAGATAGTTTGGAAACACAGACAGGCAGACATATAGCGTTTTATATATTATATATCAAAAAACTTTATTCAGTGTTTTACTTGGATGTCTGAAACTGACCAAATTTTCACATTACCATGTGAAACCATGTGCAACCATGTGCTCCTCAACTTGACAACCACAACCCCAACGCTGCATGTTGCAGCTTTCTTCTGTTTTCTCTTCCATTTATTCTGGCCGTGTTGTCATCTCTCACACATTTGTGACAGCCTAGGACTAGCATTTGTTCACATGTATAAAAAAAATAAACAGAGATACAAAAAAGAAAACTCTACTCTTAGAATATTGAGCACTTTTTGGTTACTGTATACCACGTTCTATCCGATGCAAATCAATTATCTTGAATGCTGCTTCAATTTAGAAAGATTAATTTTCTCTTTCCTGCAACCTCTTTTCCACAGAAGAGACGTTGTGAGCCTGTCTCTGCTTCATCGTTATTTTCATGGCAAGTGCTCGTCTGAGCTCGAATCTTTGGTCTCCCTGGCCTGACTTTCACGAAAAACACTCGTCTAGCTGAAACCACTAACAATAATTTCCCCCACTCTTTATCTGTGTCTAAACGTAAACTTATATTCCATGAACAAAGCTTCTTTCTTAGAACTGCATGCCTGTGGAACTGTTCCGTTTTCCTGCTTTCCAGCTGACTACAATATTGTTGTCTTCAAGTCCAACGCAAACAAATTCTTGATAAGCCATCCCCTTAAGTAATCCAATTTACCCAATTCCCACTACTAACAATTACTACATTTTCCCATTGGCTACTGTATACTCATTAACCCTTATCCTCGAGTGACCTCCGGGCCTTGATAAGTGGTGGATCCTATAAAAAAAATCGTCCAAATATCCTAATGACGGTGCAAATTTAAAATGGAAATAGAATAACATTCAGGCTGCGTAGATTGTAATTGTTAAGAAAGCTTTATGGTCCGTTGCAACGGACGAGTTACTTTGTGGGTGGTTATCTCAGCACAGTACGAAAACTTCAAGAATTTTTGTTTTTATCTCTCCTTGAAAGATAGGAGAGAAAATCTTTAAAATAGCGCAAAATGAAATTAATTTAATTCTAAAAATAAAAAAAAAGAATGTTTTTTTAAATTTTTTTTATTATACTTGCAGATGAGTTTTGTTTTAATTTAATTATTTTTATCGTGCAAAAATTTATTTAAAAAAAAATCCACTGATGTCGGCCCACTGCTACGAATTTTGAAAAAAAAAAAAAAAAAAAAATGCCAAATAAATACTACAAAGTACAAAACAAAAATATTTAAAAAAATCTTTTAACCTTGTTTATATGCAAAAGAAAAAGACATTCGCTGTAAGACGGGTGCGAACCTAAAAACTCTTAGTTATGAGTCAACCTAAAAGCAGCTACGCTGAACATGACGTTGCACATTTTTGTATTTAACGCATGCGATAGGGAAATAGTGTTCACGCATGCGTAGATGTTAAAATCGTTTCGAATGAGAGGATTTTACGTGACTCCCTCCCCAGATTTTGCAGTCGTTAAGATAGAAAAACATAAATCTTTTTGTCTGAATTTTCGATATGACACGTCTGAAGGATTGACGGTTCCGACAATAGCATATTCATGATTACCCGTTTTATGTTTCTTAATTTAAGGCTGCACATGCAAACACACTAATAAACAGTTGAGATTTATACAATATACTAGCAGGGCTACTCGGCGTTGTTCGGGACCGTATAAACAATGAAAATTTGATGCTGATTTTGAACATATCTGTTAGATATCAGGATAGAGGAATTTTTAATGTCTATGTATCATTTGCTATTTCGAGCAAATGAATATTTCATCTACCCTAGGACGGGCATTACACATGTATGAAATAATTGTACCTTTCCTAGGATAAGAAATTTACAGCGCGTATATGTGTAACCCGACGTGTGTGTGGCTCCTCGACAATCGCCGACTCCCAACGTCGTGTACCGTGGATCTTTCGTTCGACTGTTTTTCTTTTGGCCGGATCGTCCTTTTCCCGTTGGTGACTATCGATGAGAACACGCGCGGTTCACAAAATAGAAATATGAACAAACAAAGGAAAAAACACAAACGCCAATGTTTATATATAAATTGACTGTTGGACTTGTGTGTGTGTGTGTGTGTGTCTTCCCCCGTTCTATCGATGTTACATTTGTCTATCTCTGTTTCACAATCAACTCCAAAATTGTCCACGTCTTTAGTTCACAGTCAACTCTATAACTGTTCAACTATCACTGTCCAACTTCCAACCGCTCTCTAGCGAATCTAGATCTCAACTGTCACTGTCCAATTTCCATCCGCTGCGACGGGCATCTAACTGTCAACTGACTGTTCAACTTCCATCCGTTCTCGAGCGCATCTCGATCTCAACTCACTGTCCCCTCTACGTTGGTATCACTGGTCGCTCACCCCATCCTGGTTACCGGAAGCTGCCCTTCCCTGTTTTATCAGTAGGTTTCTATTGTTATGGTTGGTTGTAGGATATTTCCTCTTTGTTTGTTTTTCTAAGCCATTTCCTACCCCTTTGTCTATTTTAGGATATTTCCGATTTCTTTGTCTACCCCCCCCTCTAAGCACTTAGTGGCTCAAATCCACCCAAGGGCCACTTTATAGTATCACATATGTAATAATTTAACATTCGTGAGGACGATTAATGTACAACACATATTTAGATTTTCCCTACCCTCGGACGGGTAATTTAAATACATATATGAAACAATTTAATATATTCGCAACAGGTATTTTACAACATATATGAAATAATTTCTCTTCCCAGCAATGCAACCATAATTTAAAAAAATGAAGTCATTTTTAATAGATGGATCATTAGACTTTCCAAATTAATACATAAATACATTGTCTTTTTTTTTTTTACATAGGCATCATCACTTATCAAGGCCAAGAGGCCACTCGAGGATAAGGGTTAAAGAGTGTACAGTAGAAATTGGACAATATAGTAACTGTTAGTAATGGAGATTCGGTAAATTTGTTAACTTATATGGAACGGCTCATCAAAAACTTGTTTACGTTAGACTTGAAGACAACTATGTTGTAATCTGCTGGAAAGCAGAAAAACGGAAGACAATTCCATAGTTGTGCAGTTCTAAGAAAGAAACTTTGCTCATGGAATCTACGTTTAGGTTTAGGCACAGATAAAGAGTGGTTAATTCACTATGAGCAATTTTTATTTGGCTGGGATTGTCTTATATAAAAATGTTACCGTTCCAAAATATTTTATGAGACTTGATATCACAAACTTTAATAATTTGTGATTTAATTCATCTTATTATTCTGATATGTGTGTGTGTGTGTGTGTGTGTGTGTGTGTGTGTGTGATCGGGATATGATTAAGAGAGTTATAATAAGTAGGGTTATGACAACAGTATATTCTTTTCCTTGTTTTGATTTTCAGGTATATATCCATTAATATATGTTTTTATGTAGAGTGATGTGGTTCTCGGTTGATTTTATCTGTGTCAGATATATTCTAGAGAGTCAAAATAATGAAAAGAATATTCTGTTGTCCTGGCTCTAATAATAAGCTATCAAGTTTAGTGTAATGCAATGTTCCGGCATCTGGTGTTGAACGTCATCTGACTTTGATTTCGATTCTTGTCTGCTTGTCTCGATATATATATATATATATATATATATATATATATATATATATATATATATATATATATATATATATATATATAATTTATTAATAAACAGATCCACTGAACCTATATAATTTTTTTTTGCCGGACCCATTATATAAACAAAGAAAATTGCTCCAGGAAAATGCTTACTTCGGACTATTACCTTGTGATGTGGATTACTCCAAATACAGTTTGGATCATTTTACCACATTGCTATCAAAGACATTCACTTCGGATTTTACCATGCAATTTCGATGTGAAAAAGTCTCTCACGTACCAATGTTTCAATTTCGATCTCTTAGCAACCCTTTTTTCGGGAGGAACACCGATATGCTAGACAGAGCAAATAAAAAAAAATTAAAGCTTTTTATATTTTAATTTAATTCAGAAAAATATACTTTTCCCCCCCCCCAAAAAAAAAATTATTTGAACAAAGAATATAATATTCAAAGTAATTTGTTATATCATTTTATTTTCATTAAAAATAAGTGAACTAAAAAAACAAACAAAGAAACTGAGACATGTGCATGCGAGTATTATGTTTTTTCTAAACAGTTCACTTCTTGAAAGTAAAAAAAAAATATGCTCGAACTGAGATCGAAATCAAAACCTAAAGACACTGAGTCAAGTACGATAACCATTAGGCCAGCTTAACACGTTCTTTAAGCAGTGTTTTCAAACCTACTTATTCTTAACAAAAGTAATATGTCATGTAAACGATTCACGCATTGCGCAGTCGTGAAACAGTTAAAAAACAGATTAAAATCCGATGTCTCTCACGTACCAATGTTTCAATTTCGATCTCTTAGCATCCCTTTTTTTCCGGATGAAAACCGATTAAAATGTTTTCCACGTGTCTGAATACCCTATATACCAAATTTCAAGTATGTAGTTACAAAATTCGTTGAGTATATAGGTTGAGAAGTGTCCTCACATACACACATTCTCACTTTTATAGATATATAGATACAGGTATAAAGTGTTTTTGGGTACATCCCAAAACGTGATATCATTTTCAACAATCGCACGCTCCTTTTCACCCCGGGGAGATGAACGGGTTAGAGGGAAGGGATAGTGTGTGATAAAATTCCGTTGAATCCGAAGTCTATCGAAAAGAAATTTGCAATTAAGTGGACGTTTTAACTACATCCGCCTCGCCAAGTCTGACAATCATTTATATCGACCGATTGGGTCGTCTAGTCTTTGTATTAAGTACGTATTGCTGACAGCTATTTTATTTTTCTTTGGAATTAGGTGGATAGGATTAGAGGGGGGGGGGTCATTCGACCACCCCTAAATAAAACGGAAGTTTTTATTAATGTTAAGTGCATGTCAACATCTCTTTTTAGGCGGGCTAAATTAGAGCCCGCGGTGTAATATGATAAAATGCAGATGTTTTTATTAGAAGAATGGCTGAGTATACTTTATTCTTGGAGATTTATAAAAACCGGTGCATATTAGACTTTTCATTAGGGAATACATTTTTCTTTTAATACCAACGGAAGACTTCGTACAGTTTAATAATGTAACGTTGTCCGGGAACCAACGGCGTGGGCGCGCGCGCGCACACGCACACAAACACACACACACACACACACACACACACACACACACACACACATCTCGATCAGATACAACCGCTATATATGATTTTCCCCACTCTCTATCTGTGCCTATATGTAGATGCAGATTCCATGAACAGAGTTTTTTCTTTTACAAAGGAATCACCACTTATCAAGGCATAGAGGCCACTCGAGGAGAAGGGTTAAAGAGTGTACAGTAGTCAAAAGGACAATATCATAGTAATCGTTGGAAGTGTAAATTTGGTAAAATTGGATTACTTAAGGAAAACGTCTCATCAGGAACTTGTTTACATTGGACTTGAAGACGGCCATATTGTAATCAGCTGGAAAGCAGGCAAACGGAAGAGAGTTCCCCAGGTGAGCGGTTCTAAGAAAGAAACTTTGTTCATGGAATCTATGTTTAGGTTTAGGCACAGATAAAGAGTAGGGGAACTTCTTGGTAGCGTTTTCAGCCAAACGAGTGTTTCTGAATGTTTGGAGAAGGGGGACTATAGATTGGAGCTCAGGCGAGCACTTGCCATGAAAATAACGATAAAATAGAGACAGGATCGCAACGTCTCTTCTATGAGAAAAAGATTGCAGGGAAGAAAAAAGAGCATCCCCCACTAGGCTATTTTGAACTTTGTCAAGGCAGAATAAGTCTTCCTGCTCAGACGTGACAGCAATGCTCCATCCTTGGATGTACCTGGCTCTGATATATCTACTGGATCCATAGAAGGATCCTACCATTTTTCCAGCGACCTTGGCAACGGATTTGATGTACGTGTTCCATATTTTCTTTCTCAGAACAGCCCGCCTTTGGAACGCGGTCTACTGGCCTGCTTCCCGCTTGAATACAACATGGTAGCCTTCAAATCTAATGTAAATAAGTTTCTATTAGGGCGTCCTCATAATCAAACAAATTCCACCCAACCTTTTGGTCAAAGTGATCAAAGTGTAGTATCTGTTCTTCAGATGCTGCACTTCCATTTCTTGTTCTCTTTCGGTGGAGGAGAAATCCTTCACGACTGAGACAATTTTTATTTTTGTACCTTTTCTCCACGTTAAAAAACGACCCTGGTGTCTAACTCTGTCCCGTGGGGAGGCATAGTAAATAGGTACATCATTAGCGATTACTTCACTACCACCTTACATTCATTAACCCTTATCCTTGAGTGGCCTTCGGGCCTTGATAAGCGGTGATAACCGCAAAGGAGATAAAGAATAGGAAAAAAACTTCAACTCGCCTTTTCTTTGTAACAACAATATTTATTTCTTCATTGTTACGCCCGTGATCTATAATGTTTCCCCTCTCACATGACCTCGAACGTTATCTCGTTCATCATCCACGTCTCTCCCGTGATCATCGTCTTTCTCCTTTTAATAGTCTGTTTCCTTGACCTGTGGAATCATTTCGCATGCAATTCCATATATTACAGTAACATGTCACGGATAAATATATTGTCTTTATTTGCTGACGAAAACTTTTATTTGGATTGAAAATTTGAATTTTAAATAAATCTATCTATCTATCTATCTATCTATCTATCTATCTATCTATAAAAGTGAAAATATCTGTGTGTGTGTGTGTGTGTGTGTCTGTCTGTCTGTCAGCCTGTCTCTCTGTATACACTTCTCTACCAAATAACTCTGTCAATTTTCGGTCTACAGACTCGAGTTTTGACATAAGGGGTATTGCGATTTGGGAAATATTTTTAATCGATCTTCGGCTAGAAATTTGGCTGTTAAGGGGTCAAAGTTCAACGATTTGTCCTTTGAGAACTCTACCAAACTCCTCTGCCAATTTTGGGTCTAAACACTTAAACTTTTAGATGTAGGTTACTTGGACATGGATCAAATATTTTAATTTAATTTGAGCCCCAAAGAATACATGTTAAGGGTTCAACATTAGAGTCAATTTTTTAAAAAAAGGTAGTTAAGGAAGCCTATTATATAGAAAGGCATTACCGTACATATTCACACTTTTAAATATATACATATGCACATAAAGTTATGAACAGTACATAGGGCCTGAGTAAAGCCGGGCGGAACTGCTATCTATAAAAGTGAAAATTTCTGTCTGTCTGTCTGTCTGTCTGTGTACACTTCCCTACCAAATAACTCAATTTTCGGTCTATAGACTCGAGATTTGACATAAGGAGTATTGAGATTTGGGAAAATCTTTTTAATCGGTTTTTGGCCAGAAATTTGGCTGCCAAGGAGGTCAAAATTCCACAATGTGACCTTTGAGAACTCTACCAAACTCCTCCGCCAATTTTGGGTCTAAGCACTTGAAATTTTAGATGTAGGTTACTTGGGCATGGATCAAAGTTGAAAGAGTTGACCATTGCATCAATCTTTTTAATCAGTTTTTGTGTGAAAGTCTTCCTGCCAAGAGGTCAAAATTTGAAAGAGTTGACCATTGCAGACTCTACCAAACTCCTCTGTCAATTATGAATTTTAGATGTATATGATCTGGACATGGGTCAAACATTTTAATTTGATTTGAGTCAGAAACAATAAATGTTAAGGGGTCAAAATCGGGGTCAAAGTTAAAAAAAAATTGACCTCTGCTGTCTACCAACTTTTCTCTATGGTTATTAAGGAAGCCTTTTATATAGAAAGGCATTACCGTACATATGCAAACTTTTTAATATATGTATATGTACATCAAGTTATGAACAGTACATAGGGCCCGAGCAAAGCCGGGCTGAACTATTAGTATATTTATAAAAGCTAAATTGTCTGTGTGTGTAGCTCTCTGAGTGTACATTTCCCAACCAAACTACTCTGTCAATTTTCAGTCTACAGACTCAAGCTTTAACATAAGGAGTATTGAGATTTGGGGAAATCTTTTAATCGGTTTTCGGCCAGAAATTTGACTTTCAAGGAGTGAAAGTTCAATGATTTGACCTTTGAAACCTCTACCAAACTCCTCGGCCAATTTAGGGTCTAGACACAGTTGAAATTTTAGATGTAGGTTAATTGGGCATGGATCAAACATTTAATTTGATTTGAGCCCAAAACGATAAATGTTAAGGGGCCAAAATTGGGGTCAAAGTTTAAAAAAAATTGACCTCTGCGATCTCTACCCAATTACTCAGCCAATTTTTGGTCTAAACATTTGAAATTTTATTTAAAGTGTATTCAGACATAAAGCAAGCTTTTTAATCGGTTTTTGGGTCTAAACACTTGAAATTTTAGATGTAGGTTATCTGGACATGAGTCAATTTTTTTTAATATATATATACATATGCACATAAAATTATGAACAGTACATAGGGCCCAGGCAAAGCCGGGTTGAACTGCTAGTATATATAAAAGTAAGAATGTGTGTGAGGACACTTCTCAACCTATATACTCAACGAATCTACAGAATTGAAATTTGGTATATAATGTATTCAGACATGCGGAGAACTTTTTAATCGGTTTTCATCCGAAAAAACAAAAAAAGGGCTGGTAAGATGGAGAAAACTGAAAAATTGGTACATAGATTTGTACATCGGATTTTTTTCTGTTTTCAACTGTTTCACGAATGCGCATGCGTGAATGGTCCACATGACAGATTTCTTATGTTAAAAATAAGTAGGTTTGTAAACAATTTTTAAAGACCGTGTAAAGCTGGAATGATGGTTATCGTACTAAACTCTCTTTAGGTTTTGGTTTCGATCTCAACTCGAGTTTTTTTTTTTACTTACAAGAAGTGGACTGTTTAGAAAAAAAAAACAATACTTGCATGCACCTGTCTCAGTTTTTGTATTAATTGAAATATAATATTTATGCGAAACGCGGGGGGGGGGGGCTGCTAGTATGTTTAAAAAAAAATGAAATATGCATTCTTATTGGTCTATGAACGGTTTTTATATTTTTCAATAAAGATACTTTCAAACAGTGGAAATACTTATAAAACTTTACTACTTGTGCTACGAAGGCACTAAACCACTGTTCAGGCATAAACAAAATTCAGTCTTCAGTAGCAACAGAAAACCTCGTACGGTTTCAGAAAAACATGCCACGTAAAAAAACATGTCTGTATTTCCTGATATAAAATTATATGGGTCGAAAATTTGTATATTAAAAGGATAGCGTATGTGTTATTTATTATGTGTGTCACGCGTACATCCGAGTGACCGTCGTTTAATTATGGACTTCCATTTCTTTTAAAAATAATTTTACCAAGAATTCTTCATAAGTTTTAGTTTCGGTTTTGATTAAAGCTGATGGCACTCAAGTCATTTATTTTTTAAAAAATAATTTTACCAAAAATTTTTCATAAGTTTTCGTTTCGATTTCGATCATAGCTGATGGATCTCCAGGAATCTATTTTGTTTTTATAAATAATTTTACCAAAATTCTTCATAAGTTTTGGTTTCGATTCCGATTATAGCTAAAACAACTCAAGCCACACACACACACACACACACACACACACACACACACACACACACACACACACACACACACACACACGCGCACGCACGCACACACACACACGCACGCACGCACGCACGCACGCACACGCATGCGCGCACACGCACGCACACGCACGCACGCGCGCGCACATGCACTCACACATACACGCATGCACACACATACACACACACATATTTGACGTTAATGCCTGAGCTATGAAGACATGTTTGCTGCAAGGCTAAAAATTAAAACATGAACCAATAGCTATTACGTTATGCATGTATATTCTTTAATTGCCATAATTTTACACAGATTTCCCCTGGCTAAAACCCAAATATAAAGTTTTGCATGGGTTCGAATACCCTATATATCAAGTTTCATGTGTGTAGACCAAAAACTGACAGGATTTAGGTAGGCAAAATATTTAAACAAACATATATACGCATACATAAATATATATAGAAAGAGGTTTGTATTTAATAAATGTTTTTACGCAAATATTACGCAAGTATAAATCATGTCGAATATCTGTATGAATATAATTATATGTAATAGTTAGCTAAAGATGATCATCCCATAAAAACTTATAGGGAATTAATTAAAATAAATGTTTAAAAGAATATGAAAATTAGATAGATTTTTGCTAACGAATCCAGTTCGGCGACCCACATATAAGAAAGTTGTATTTTCTTTTTAAATAAATAAAAAAAAAAGAATTTTTAATTTGAATATCAATACACAGAAAATAAAATTTATAGGATTATAGATAGATAGATAGATAGATAATAGAGGTTTATTATTATTTTAGTTTGCAAACAGTACCCATCTACTTGGGCGAATTACTTTGCTTGACCATCTGCTGACCATCTTCTGAAGACAACATCTAAGACTGTCTCCATTCCTCAGGCTTACCTGCAAATAACACTGGATATTGTTTTTCGCACAAAGATCCTAGCAGAACTTTTCCCATTCACTGAGGTATTTTTTTTCTAATTTTTACAACAAAGAGAATATCTTTTTAGGTGGATGGGCTGGCATAGATATTTTCGGTTTCTCTGTATCTCCCCCCCTTCTTCCTCTACGCAAGCATGTATCATTGCACCGTCCGTCATTCACATGCACTAAAAAAAACTTTGTGTTGCACAGCACATTTTTACATTGGTAAACATTAACAATAGCGTCTAAAACTATTTTCATTGTCCCAAACAATTAATTTTGCTTTCACTACATATTGTATGTAATTCACATATTGTAATTTACATATTGTAATTCACATATTGTAATTTACATATTGTAATTCACATATTGTAATTTACATATTGTATGTAATTCACATATTATAAACTTCTGCTACTCTAGCAAAAAATGAAAATAATTTCTAACACGTAATTAATAAAGCGAAAAGACAAAATAAAAAAGTGATGAAAAAATAAAAAATAAAATAAAAATATTCCCGTGCAACGCCGGGTAAGTATCTCTACTTATATATATAAGGCACTGTGTGTGTGTATGTATGTGTGTGTGTGTGTGTGTGTGTAACAGAGCGTGTACGAGCGCGTGTGAGCATATCAGCAGCAGCAAGAGCAGCAGACGATGGATGGATGGCTATCGAAGGTATTAGCAGCAGCAGCCACTTTTGTTACGTAATGTTATGTGGTGTTATTATTATGATGTATATTCCGTATTGCTGTTCATGTTTGTGAGAGTCTTTGAGACTTATCTGGAGATTATCTTAAGAGTGCTCATGTGTTGAGTGTTCATATGTCTTAAGATGTTCATGTTGTAAGAGATAGCATATTGGAGACAATAACAGGTATATATAAAGAGAGAGACAGTTCTGTATATATATAATAGACAGTGTACATGTTACTACAAGAGAACCAATTCAATGAGAGGAGATTTATGAATATCTTGATAGATAGACCGAGAGATAGTGCGTTTGACATTTACGTTTTGACAGTTGTGCATATAATATAAACACGTTACCTTTCTCGTTGTAATGATGAACACAGAAGATGCAGATACACAAAGATGATGACGTCCTTTATTTCATGACCGGTCCATGATTTCGCGTGAGGAATTCAAAGTTTCTTTACATGGTTATTTCTAAAACCCTCTCACTTCTAGAGGGTGTCTTGATTCTAACGGAAAATCGGTCTGAACCTCTCTGCTTCTCTCCGACTCTTCTCCCAGACTCCCAGACTGCATCTAAAAACTCTACCTACATTGAGAACTTGTCACGTCATCGCATGATTAAACATGCGCTCATAAAGCACGTTGGTGAACATGTGTCACGTTGTCAAACTTGACTTGACCCCGAGTTCAGTAACCTATTTTTCAAATAACATTTTTACAAAACATGTTTACAATTTCAATTGACGATTAAATTCCTTAACAGAAACAGATTTCATTATTACATTCCTTTTCCATATACAGATATGTAAGCTAAACAATTGCAATTCCTTATTTCAATAACATTCTGTATTTAACTTATGATTGGAATTTTCAATTCCAAATCTAGCTTTGACTATCCTATTTCATATTTACATTTAACTAATTCCCTATTTTTTTACTTACATGAAAAGGGGACAGTCCTTTTATCATGTAACACTTTGAGCACATATGCAAATTGGCAAGTGTGCGCAGGCTTGCATCAGAAGACAAAAGAAAAAAAGGAGATAATGATGCACCATATGACAAGGAGCTGATGGAAAAACCCACCGGGTGAGATGGACGTGTGACCCAGTGTTGATGGTGAGAGGTTTTTAAGCTGGTGTCGAGATGGTAGGGTGTTGTTAATCTCATGACTAGACGAAATGAACAGTTAGAAAAAAAAAAAAAACAAAAAAAAAAACAAAAACAAAAACAAGAAACAGCCATTTTTTTAACACAGGAATCACCACTTATCAAGGCCCGGAGGCCACTCGAGGATAAGGGTAAATGGGTATACATTAGTCAATGTGATTATAGCGTAGTAAACACAAGTAATGGGAATTTTATAAATTGGATAACTTAGGGGGACGGTTCATCAAGAATTTGTTTACATTGGACTTAAAGACAATCAGATTGTAGTCAGCTGAAAAGCAGGCAATCGGAAGAGAGTTCCACAGGCGTGCAGTTCTAAGAAAGAAACTTTGTTCATGGAATCTACATTTAGGTTTAGGCATAGACAAAGAGTGTGAGAAATTATTGATAGTGGTTTTGGCTAGACGAGTGTTTTTCGTGAAATCGAGGGGGGGACCATAGATTGAATCTCAGCTGAACACTTGCCATGAAAATAAAGATAAAGCAGAAACAGGCTCGCAACGTCTCTTCTGTGGGAAAGAGGTTACAAGGAAGAGAAAAGCGCATCCCCCACTAAGCTACGAAGTCTATTTTGAACTCTGTCAAGGTAGGATAAACGGCTTCTAGCAGCTCCTGCCCAGATGTGGCAACAGTACTCCATCGTTGGCCATACCTGGCTTTTATATAGATAGAGAATTGCATCAGAAGTGAGATATCTGCTGGAGCAGTAGAAGGATTCCACCATTTCTCCACCGACCTTGGCAATTGATTTGATATACGTTCCATTTCAGGTCAGAAGTAAACGTCCAGCCCAGAAGCTTGTCAAGACATGAAGCCTCCCCAAGCCATTTATTTCAACCGATGCCAGCTCGGCATCAGAGTATAGATGGTGTAGAGATAGAAGCTTTGTTTTAGATGCATTAAAAGTAACCAGCCACTCCTTTCCCCATTGTACCACATTCTCAAGGTCAGAGGAGAGAGAATCAGAGAGAACTTGGTCGTTTACGGTCTTTGATGTTCTATCATAGATTTTAGTGTCATCAGAATAAATATCTACAAATGATGTAAGGATGTGATTTGAAAGATCATTAATGTAGATCAGGAAGAGAGTTGGGCCCAGGATTGACCCCTGAGGGACTCCAGCATTAATGCTGTGAGCTTCTGATTTTTGCCCATCAACTACTACTCTTATGAGGGCCTCCACCATATCATACTGAGAGCTAGTGATTTCAACCACTACTCTTATGAACCTTTCAGAGAGAAATGATTTAATAATTGAGAAGACATTTCCAATTATACAATAGCTGGAGATCTTGT
Organism: Euprymna scolopes; assembly: GCF_053919585.1. Lineage (NCBI taxonomy): Eukaryota > Metazoa > Mollusca > Cephalopoda > Sepiida > Sepiolidae > Euprymna > Euprymna scolopes. The sequence continues at coordinate 11,799,011 of NC_136496.1, read as the reverse complement.
GAAGTAGACCTTTATGCCATACCTTATCAAAGGCCTTTGATATGTCAAGAGCAATTGCCCTAGAGAGGAAGCCACTGTCGGGAGATTCGCTAATCCTATGTGATATAACTGTAAGCATATCTGCTGTAGATCTAGCAGAACGGAAACCATATTGCATGTCACTAAGAAGGTTGTTTTTGCTGGGATGGTTGACTACTTCTCTGTTTAACGCAGATTCCAGCAACTTACTCATGATGAACAGGAGACTTATTAGCCTGTACTGAGAGGGAGATGATTTATCGCCTGAATTCTTAAATACAAATCATACTGATGAGATTTTCCAGGGTGTTGGGAAGCAATTCTCCTTAAGATAACGCTTAAATAGCTTTGTAAGTATGGGCGCTAGTTCTGGTTGAAGCTTTTTGAGCACTATAATTGGAATGCCGTCAGAGCCAATTGCTTTGCTGGAATCAAGGTTTTTGATTAGCTTGGCTATATCACGTACAGATATTTGTATATCGCATAGCGTGTTTTCAGATACACGAGGAAATATTGGGGGTTGGCGGCCTTGATCATAAAAGGTAGAATTTGCTGCAAAGATCTTGGCAAAAAGTTTTGCTTTGTCTGATGCTGACAAGATTACCTCAGATGCATTGATGATAGTTGGGATAGAGCACGCACTTCTGTTTAGGATTCTGTTTGCTATTTGCCAAAACTGATGAGACCCTAGCTGCTGCTCAGCTATTTTGGACTTGACGGACTGAGCATACAAGTATCTCACATTCTTTTTTACTTTTTTACAGCCTGAAGACGGCCTTAGTCTCAGTAGATCTATTACGTTGGAAGCAATGGAAAAAGTGATTTCTGTATGCAATGGCAGCAGCACATTCTGGAGAAAACCGTGGCTGGCTGTTAGGTTTTTGTTGGAACATTTTCGAGGGTATGAAACGGTCTATACCAACAATTAACTATTCCGTCAGGTCTGATACTATAGAGGACAAATCCTTTTAAAACATGGAACTCAGAGGTATATCTGATATAAATGTGTGGAGGCTATCCCAGTCAGCCATGGAGTATCGATGGAAAGTAATGAGAATAAATGCATTTTGCTAAAACAGAAAAAAAACAGACCCCCCCCAAAAAAAATGATCGGATTTATTGTTTGTTTGTTCCTTTTCGACGGTGCCAGATGGTGTGGGTGTCCGAGAGAGGTTTGAAGCGTAACGAACTCGGTTCGAGCGTAACCACCACGTTACATGTGTATGTGTGTAAGTTCTTTCCCTATGGACTTCGAAATGGCTGGGACAATATTGTTTTGAAATTTCACACATATGTACTTTATGTGTCTGGGAGTGTTCTTAGATAGGCTTTTATCGAAATACATCCGATAAGTATCGAAAATCGATAATCGAAAAGAAAATCCGATTAAAGAAATAACCGTCTAATATCCTTATACAGCCTACCAACACGAGTAAACCTTAGAAGTATTATCACCGCAGAAGCAGGGGGCGGCGTATAAAATCAACAATAGGTTCTTTAATAAGACAGAGGCGCATTCGAAATGAATATTTCTTTTTAGAGCACACCTGAACCATGATAGTTGACTTTTGCATTTTAAACTTTAATTCATGCCATTATATAATATTTTTTAAATAAAATCATTAGTTCTTTAGAGCAGGTATGTCAAACTCAGAGTCACCTAAGGGTCATAGGAGTCGATTTGCATTGTCATGAGGTCCGCAAAGGTTTAACAAGATAAACAAAATTTTTGCTATTTTCTTTTTCAATCTAAAAACATACAGACAACTTCATATAATAGTATACATGTACTTTAAGAAAAGAATATAACGAAAACTTTGACAATCTTCATCTATTTCGATCCAATAGCAAACAATGCATTATACATGAATTGAAAATTGGCATTCATCAACAATTCATCAACAAGAATGTTTGCCCCGAGGTTTGACATTTCTTTTTGTTGACATTTGACATTTTTTGAAAACTCATTACTAACTAAAAATGAAGAAGGTAGCTCTAGTAACTGAACTGCGAGTCTTCAAATGATATTTTATATAATAATGATGATAATAATAATAATAATAATAATGATAATAATAATAATAATTATGATAATAACAATAATGATAATGATAATAATAATAATAATGATAATGATAATAATAATAATAATAATGATAATGATAATGATAATAATAATAATAATGATAATGATAATAATAATAACGATAATAATAATGATAATAATAATAATAGTAATAATAATAATAATAATAATAATGATAATGGTAATAATAATAATGATAATAATAATAATAATAATAATGATAATGGTAATAATAATAATGATAATAATAATAATAATAATGATAATAATAATAATAATAATAATAATAATAATGATAATAATAATGATAATGATAATGATAATAATAATAACAATGATAATGATAATAATAATAATAATAATAATAATAATAATTATAATAATAATAATAATAATAATAATAATAACTAGCGGGACCTGTGGAAATTCCACAGCAGCATTTTTCCTATGTAATATATTATTTCTGGGCATGCTGTGAGCGTTCTATTCAGCATGAATGAAGGCACAATCATATTCTAGTTTTTTTATTAAAACTGTACTGCCCCCTTACTAAAATAATAACTTTGATATATTTCCTGGGCTGATTATTTCATTACAAACACACCGGTCAATTAACTCACATTTTATCATTTTTCATAATTATTGAATATGTTACTATGTTCGACAATAATTTTGCATAATTTCAGCGCACATTATCGCTTCTCCCTTTACTAAAATATTAAATTTGATATATTGTATCGACTGATTATTTTATAAAAAAAACACAACTATTAATTAACTCACAATTCATCATTTTTAATAATTCTTGGATATGGTACTAATTTTGAGAATAATTTTTCATCATTTAAACTCACCATATCGCACACCTTACTAAAATAATAACTTTGATATATTTTCTAGGCTGATTATTTCATTACAAACACACACATCAATCAACTCACATTTCATTGTTTTTCGTAATTCTTGGATATGTTACTAATTTTGACAATATTTTTTTATAATTTAAACCAGCGTTGTCGCCCAACAAAAATAATAACTTTGATACATTTGCTGGGCTGATTATTTCATTACAAACACACTAATCAATTAGCCTCCATTTCATCATTTTTCATAATTCTTGGGTATGTTACTAATTTCGACAATCATTTTTCATAATTTATACCCACATTATCGCCCCCTCTTAATAAAATAATAGCTTTGAAATATTGTCTGGGCTTATTATTTCATTACAAACACACTAATGCATGAAATCACATTTAATCGTTTTTCATAAGTCTTGGATATGTAACTAGCTGTGGACATTAGGTTGGTCTGAGACATGTAATTAGGTGACGTAAGAGAACACGTGATGTAGTTAGTTTTGGAGAGATTCAGAGAGTTGAGGATTGACCACCAGAGCGGACAAACATCTAGACAGGGGTGGACAGACAGCTAGGAGCGGGCTGTAAGAACAGAAAATTTAGACAAACTGCAGATACTTTGAAAACCATTTGAGACAACTGTAATAAATTTATATTATAAAAATATAAAGAGTTGTTTTAATGGTTTCACAAATAAGAACAGATGTCTCAATTGGATGGTGCTGATCGTTTCATGGTTCGTCACGGAGCAGCGGGAAGATACAGAAGAACTCTTCTAGAAAAAGGTATGAAGCATATATTATTCTTCTTATATATGAACTGTAAAAATATCCCGTGTGATAAGTCTGATCCAACATGATTCAGTTTACACATCAATATCATGTACTCCTAGCTAAACAACATACATACGATTTATACGTTTATTATCTGTCTGTTAAAAGAACAATATCTTACATCCACTAGATAACACATAACACGTTTTAATATATCATCTCCTCCAATATAAACCAATATACGACAATTCTTTTTGGATGTTTCGATCTACTGTTTTCATTTTAAGCGTGATTTTCGCAACGTTTCGTTCGATTTAATTTCTGACCTTCTTAAGATGTATTCTGTCAAACTCAGGAATCTTTCTGTTGAACTCAGAAATCTTTCTTTCACACTCGAGAATCTGCACGGAATTTCAAACGGAATCTTTTATTTCATCCACAGAGGCAGCATGCTCTTGTTCCGTCAGCCATGATTGGGCAGAAGTCCTAAGTAATTTTTAATTGTATTTTAGGTGTTACTCGCACAGTTCACGAGGATTCGTGGCGTAGTGGATAAAGTACTTGGTAATTTCAGCTGCACTCTTCTGGAGGTTGCAGATTTGATCATCAGTGAGGGCGAAACTCAAAATACAATTGCGAATTAATTAGGACTTCTACCCAGTCATGGCTGACAGAACGATAACATGTATAACGGGTTCCGTTCGAAATTCCGTTAAATTCCCGTGTTCGACGGAAAAATTCCCGAATTCGACTGAAAGATTCCATAATTCAACAAAATATATCTGAAGAGTATACGAGGTTATATCAACTGAAACTTTGTGAAAATAACACACAAAATGAGAACAGTAGGCTGAAGAATTCAAATAAAATATGACGATTCTCTGGTGGGGGGGGGGGGGAAATGCTAACGCATTGATTTCTTTATAAAGAGAATTCCCTTGTTGGAGGGGCTTCTTGTGATAGATTCAACGGGTTGGGATTGTCCCTCGCACTGACGATGTATAAACAGGCAAACAAATAGCGAAGAAAAAGATCTTTTATTAAATTAATGCAGATTTATTCGGTTATAAATATGCAGATGGAAATTTCTGATCTCCTCCAAAAATTTGACTACTTGCTCAGCCATCACACCTGGGTAGGATTCTTGACACTTTTGATGTATAAGGTTCCCGTCGTTCATTCCCCCGGGAGATAATTTTGTTTTATGAACCGGAAACTGTTTGGATTGGACTTTATTTATAGGATAGGCAAATTCATCAAGTCTATTTAAAGCTCTTAAGAATATGTCTGGCTCTCAATTCAATGATTGTCAACTGAAGGTAAGTCGATTGTACATTTTTATCCACCCAAAAATACTTCTATTTGTTGAGTAACTTAATTGTTGTTAAAACTTTCTGTTTTCGCCTCTCTCTTTATATATATATATATATATATATATATATATATATATATATATATATATATATATATATATATATATATATATATATATATATATATATATATATATATATATATATAAAAATTTACTTATATATATATATATAATTATTTTTTACTATAATAATTAAATACCTACTGACACTAGTGTTTCATCCTTTCGGGAATCTTCAGTGCAGGGTGTCACGATTAATACCAGTCGAACGATTTGAACCACGCAACACGAGAAATCTCTGGCTCGATTAGCGGAGACCTAATCCATTCGGCTACCATTAACCGCGTGAAATAACATTGAATTTAAACATCTTAATTTTAAATGTTCATTTACGTCAGTCAGACAATGATCTAATCGTTATACGATGATCTATGCATAAGAGCTAAATTGACCGACTTTAATTCAACTGAAAGTGCTCAACGATAAGAAACGAATTTCTTAAAGGGGCTGTCATAATTATTTTTTACTATAATAATTAAATACCTACAGACACTAGTGTTTCATCCTTTCGGGAATCTTCAGTGCAGGGTGTCACGATTAATACCAGTCGAACGATTTGAACCCCGCAACACGATACATCTCTGGCTCGATTAGCGGAGACCTAATCCATTCGGCTACCATTAACCGCGTGAAATAACATTGAATTTAAACATCTTAATTTTAAATGTTCATTTACGTCAGTCAGACAATGATCTAATCGTTATACGATGATCTATGCATAAGAGCTAAATTGACTGACTTTAATTCAACTGAAAGGGGCTGTCATATATATATATATATATATATATATATATATATATATATATATATATATAGTACAAAGTTTTGTTGAAAATTCAAAGACTCACGTTTTCTTTTTTATAACCTTTCCTGTATTTTTCCATTACAGCGGTTTCATTAATGAGTGGCAATTTTACGATTTATGTTTCCGTATATATATATATATATATATATATATATATATATATATATATATATATATATATATAGTATACTGAAATAACTTATGAAGAAGTAATTTACTAAAGCTCCAAAAATTCACACACACACACACACACACACACACACACACACACACACACACACACACACACACACACACACACACACTTACACACACACACATATATATATACATCCCCGTTTTCTATTTGCAAAATTTTAGTTAAAGTTTTCTCTTTTCATCCTTATGTAGTTAAATTCTGTTTTAAAATTGAAGACTTTTGCGAAATCGGCTTATGCAAATGCTAAGTCTATTTCTATTTAACAATTTTAGTTAACCCCCTTTTTTTCATCCTTATATAAATTAATTCTCGTTGGTCATTATAAACTTTTTAGAAATCAGATTATGCAGGTGCTTCGTCTGCGATAGGTTAAAATTAATTTTTTTCCTTCCAGGAATCTAAACTGCATTCTTTATTTTTATTTTTGCATTTTTTTTATTCAAAGCTTCTTTAGACTATATATATATATATATATATATATATATATATATATATATGTGTGTGTGTGTGTGTGTGTGTGTGTGTGTGTGTGTGTGATTATTTGTTTGCTATCCATCTAAACGAATTCAGTTATCTATACGAAAATGCATTCTTACCTGAATGGTAGTTGGGAACAATTTTCCTTCACCAATGTCGGCCCACCAGCGAAATATATATTTCTGAAATTAAAATATCCATGGACACGTGTTTTGTCATTATAATAACTCATCAGTCTGGCTACAGTTCGCTAAATTCAGTCTAGTTGCTGAGTCGTAAACGAGGAAACACGTGTCCGTGGATAATTTATCTCTCCCTCCCTCGTGTCTCTCTTACTCTGTATCTCTCCCCCCCCACACACACACATATATATATATATATATATATATATATATATATATATATATATATATATATATATATATATATATATATATATATAGTTGACCGCAGTATTGTTTCCAGTCAGTATGAACTTAGAAACTTGCAACTGAATTAAAATAGTGCTGACTCACGAGAAGTGGGGTTAAGATTGTGCAACTCTTGCCACAAGAATTTCAGGTGCAGGCACCCTTCAATAGGTATCCATAGTCTGCCAAAACTGAACGGAACCTTTATATATATATATATATATATATATATATATATATATATATATATATATATATATATATATATATATATATATATATCCACTGGATTGAGCCACTCTGATGAGTCGTAGACGACGAACACGTGTCAGTGGATAATTACATTTTAAAAATAATATGTATGCCGCTCCCCATTTAGGGGGTACCAAACTGGTCAAAGGGAAAATCATTCCCAACTCGCATTTAGGTAAAAATGCACTTTCGTATAACTAATTGAATTAATTAAAAAAAGTATCGCTAGCAAACACACACACACACACACACACACACACACACACACACACACACACACACACACACACACACACACACACACACACACACACATATATATATACACACACATATATATACACATATACACACACACATATATATACACACATATATATATATATACACACACACACATATACACACACACATATATACACATACACACACACATATATATACACACACATATATATATACACACACACATATACACACACACACATATATATACACATATATACACACATACACATATATATACACACACATATATACATATATATACACACACACACACACACATACACACACACACACACACACACACATATATATATATATATATATATATATATATATACACGGCGATTTTATTTTTAGTTGGTGGAGTTATATAATCTCTGTACCTATGTGGCTGTCTAATATTAATTGTATATTATTTAAGTTGTATTAAATTTTTAAAATATTTAAGTTATATTAAATCTAAGTTATATTAAATTTTTAAAATATTTAAGTTATATTAAATCGAAGTTATATTAAATTTTTAAAATATTTAAGTTATATTAAATCGAAGTTATATTAAATTTTTAAAATATTTAAGTTATATTAAATCTAAGTTATATTAAATTTTTAAAATATTTAAGTTATATTAAATTTAAGTTATATTAAATTTTTAAAATATTTAAGTTATATTAAATCTAAGTTATATTAAATTTTTAAAATATTTAAGTAAGTTATATTAAATTTAAGTTATATTAAATTTTTAAATTTAAGTTATATTAAATTTTTTTAAATATTCATATATTAAAAAAATGTTTTCATAGAGGATTGATATTTGAGTTTTAAAGTGTTGGTTGTATATTTTTTTCCTTTCTTTATTATTGTACGCTTTCCAATATCGGTAAATTGATTAGTGAATGCGAAGTTTATCATCGGTAAAAAAAAAAAAAAGTTTCTTTCTGTAAGGGTCGAACGATTCAAATGTTTTTAATAATGGGAAATGGGTCTTTATATTAGTTTCGGTAGTAATTTTTGGAACGGCCATCGCATGTTAATCAAAGTGATTTATTTAGAAATTTCATGCATTTATTATAATATATGTATATATATATATATATATATATATATATATATATATATATATATATATATATATATTACAAAGGAGTCACCACTTATCAAGGACTAGAGGCCACTCGATGATTAGGTAGGTGTGTCAGAAACTAACCTTACGAATGCGTCAAATATATTGAATAATTCGACCCCCTGTCTTTCCAAGCTTATAACTACTCGAAAAAGGTAATTCAAACCCTAATTTTTTTCGTTTAAAGGAGCAAGGACCGAGGTTTCATTAAAAAAAATACTTTACTTTTTTTTGTTTTAAATTTGAATGCATTATTTATTGATCTTTTATCTTCAATTTGTGATATATAAAACTTTAGTGGGTAAATTAATTATTTACTTTTTAATACACATTTCAAAATGGGAGGGGGCGTGAATTTAAAAACGTTTGTCTAAAATATTATATTCAGTTTATTGGAAAGAACATAAAATTTCACATTGACCCTGAAAATATCGTAAAAATTGAATCAATAAAAAAATTTTGATAGAATTTTAAAGTTTAAAAATTTAAAAATACTTAGCTCGTAAAATTCAATTGATTTCATTAATGGGAATTGGGTAAAGATATAAAATTATAAAAATGATAAATAAAAACGATAAAAAGTTAGAAATAAAACCAACCACCGACATAAAGCTAACAATAAACGACGATCCACTGAAAATCTTCATTTGGATGTGTAAATTTAACTTGAAAGACTTAGTTTGTTTTGGTTGAGCAACAATTTATGTTCTAACTTAACAGAGAGGACACTCGTTTTTTTTAGAACTAAAATCACGCTTTAAAATAAGTTAAAACACAAACCAACTTATTCAGGTACGTAGAAGAGTAATTCACTTTGTATTTGGTTACATTTATTTGTTGTATTTAATAGTTTCATTTCTTTTTTGTTCTATTAGTTGTAGTAACAAGTACCTGAACCTCATTCTTCCGCCTTCGAAGCTGTGGGGTGGCATGATGTGGCCCTCACTCTAAACCACACCAAAGACTATGACCGTGACCGAAAACTTTGTTTTCATCACTCTAGGCACGTCCTTGTTAATCGTGGCAATCTAGCGACACATTTTGAGGGTACTGGCAATGTTCCTGTTGCCATAGCTTTATTTGATAGAGAACATGAGTTCTAGAGTGGCGCATCTCCGATTTTGCTCGTTGAACATTATGTTACTTTTAGACATGATAGAAGGCTCCTACTGATCTTAGGGGTTTGTACACAACTGGCCAACTAGTAGATAATCTGCAGCAAAAAAAAAAAAAAAAATGGTTTTCATCAAACGGAAATGGAATCATCTCGTTTTTTCTAGGGCGACAAGTTTATCGTTTCCATCACTTAGCTTAGCTTTATCGTCGACCACTTAGCTTAGCTTTTTGTGCCATGCAGTAATTTGACATTAAAAAACTTTTATTTTTATTTTTTTTTTTATTACAGGTTGATTTTAAAAAGAGCGAATAAAATATCCCGTTTTCAATACAATCTGAACTCTCCTGACGAGTATTAGTACGTCCTAAGAATTTCCCGGAAGTTTTATCATTTGGACAGCATTCGAACATAACTACTACTACTACTACTACTACTACTACTGCTGTTGTTGTTGTTGCTGCTGCTGCTGCTGCTATGGCTCGTAACGTTTATGTAGAACTTATACTACTGTTCCTGATTTGTCATTGTCCAGAAAGAATTACAACTTATATGCCTTACCATCATAGGTACCCTTATGGCTATTTTTCTTCCGAAGAATCTATGGAAATGTCTTCAGAATCTTTCGAAGGAGATTACTACGGCCACTTCCGGCGGACACTGCCTAACCAATTCGACTACGAACTCTTCACCGACTACGCGATCGTCAGAGAGGACTCTCTACGCCCGCTAGATCATTTTGGTGGCCACTCGTTCTTTTGGAGGGCTATGAGGCGAAGTTTTGGGACCTTCGCCGGCAAGAAGTACTTCATAACTCAAGACAACCGCAGTTTCCATAGCGGTAGCGCAGTTTCTCTTGACGGTATTCTCATCTCTGAAAATCGCTTGCAGAGACTGTACGGTTTCGGCCGGGCGCCACACCACCTGCCACTCTTATACGTGGGTCGACGAGGCTACGAGAACGTCTTTCTGATCGGCAAGTCAGATCTGGATGCCCTTACTGGTGGTCTGGCTCCAGCGACAATCGCTACGAAACTGGGAATGACGACGTCTGCTCCACAACGCACAATGACCGTGCCTTCTCGAGATGGTGGGATACCAGGGAGAGATGCCTCGAGATCGTCGAGGTTTTCTCGGGGTTAGGGAATCAAGGAAAAACATAAACAATAATTTTGGGAGTTTAATTGCTTAGAATGAAGAACTCCACAAAAAGTATAGGCAAGGTGATTGGTTGTACGATTAAGAGGGTTAGTATGGTAAATTTAAAGAACTATAGGCAAGGTGATTGGTTGTACGATTAAGAGGGTTAGTATGGCAAATTAAAAAAAAAACTATAGGCAAGGTGATTGGTTGTACGATTAAGAGGGTTAGTATGGCAAATTAAAAAAAAAACTATAGGCAAGGTGATTGGTTGTACGATTAAGAGGGTTAGTATGGCAAATTAAAAAAAAAACTATAGGCAAGGTGATTGGTTGTACGATTAAGAGGGTTAGTATGGCAAATTAAAAAAAAAAACTATAGGCAAGGTGATTGGTTGTACGATTAAGAGGGTTAGTATGGCAAATTAAAAAAAAAAAACTATAGGCAAGGTGATTGGTTGTACGATTAAGAGGGTTAGTATGGCAAATTAAAAAAAAAACTATAGGCAAGGTGATTGGTTGTACGATTAAGAGGGTTAGTATGGCAAATTAAAAAAAAAACTATAGGCAAGGTGATTGGTTGTACGATTAAGAGGGTTAGTATGGCAAATTAAAAAAAAAACTATAGGCAAGGTGATTGGTTGTACGATTAAGAGGGTTAGTATGGCAAATTAAAAAAAAAACTATAGGCAAGGTGATTGGTTGTACGATTAAGAGGGTTAGTATGGCAAATTAAAAAAAAAAACTATAGGCAAGGTGATTGGTTGTACGATTAAGAGGGTTAGTATGGCAAATTAAAAAAAAAAAACTATAGGCAAGGTGATTGGTTGTACGATTAAGAGGGTTAGTATGGCAAATTAAAAAAAAAACTATAGGCAAGGTGATTGGTTGTACGATTAAGAGGGTTAGTATGGCAAATTAAAAAAAAAACTATAGGCAAGGTGATTGGTTGTACGATTAAGAGGGTTAGTATGGCAAATTAAAAAAAAAACTATAGGCAAGGTGATTGGTTGTACGATTAAGAGGGTTAGTATGGCAAATTAAAAAAAAAACTATAGGCAAGGTGATTGGTTGTACGATTAAGAGGGTTAGTATGGCAAATTAAAAAAAAAACTATAGGCAAGGTGATTGGTTGTACGATTAAGAGGGTTAGTATGGCAAATTAAAAAAAAAAACTATAGGCAAGGTGATTGGTTGTACGATTAAGAGGGTTAGTATGGCAAATTAAAAAAAAAACTATAGGCAAGGTGATTGGTTGTACGATTAAGAGGGTTAGTATGGCAAATTAAAAAAAAAAACTAAAGGCAAGGTGATTGGTTGTACGATTAAGAGGGTTAGTATGGCAAATTAAAAAAAAAAACTATAGGCAAGGTGATTGGTTGTACGATTAAGAGGGTTAGTATGGCAAATTAAAAAAAAACTATAGGCAAGGTGATTGGTTGTACGATTAAGAGGGTTAGTATGGCAAATTAAAAAAAAAAACTATAGGCAAGGTGATTGGTTGTACGATTAAGAGGGTTAGTATGGCAAATTAAAAAAAAAAAACTATAGGCAAGGTGATTGGTTGTACGATTAAGAGGGTTAGTATGGCAAATTAAAAAAAAAACTATAGGCAAGGTGATTGGTTGTACGATTAAGAGGGTTAGTATGGCAAATTAAAAAAAAAACTATAGGCAAGGTGATTGGTTGTACGATTAAGAGGGTTAGTATGGCAAATTAAAAAAAAAACTATAGGCAAGGTGATTGGTTGTACGATTAAGAGGGTTAGTATGGCAAATTAAAAAAAAAACTATAGGCAAGGTGATTGGTTGTACGATTAAGAGGGTTAGTATGGCAAATTAAAAAAAAAACTATAGGCAAGGTGATTGGTTGTACGATTAAGAGGGTTAGTATGGCAAATTAAAAAAAAAAACTATAGGCAAGGTGATTGGTTGTACGATTAAGAGGGTTAGTATGGCAAATTAAAAAAAAAACTATAGGCAAGGTGATTGGTTGTACGATTAAGAGGGTTAGTATGGCAAATTAAAAAAAAAAACTAAAGGCAAGGTGATTGGTTGTACGATTAAGAGGGTTAGTATGGCAAATTAAAAAAAAAAACTATAGGCAAGGTGATTGGTTGTACGATTAAGAGGGTTAGTATGGCAAATTAAAAAAAAAAACTATAGGCAAGGTGATTGGTTGTACGATTAAGAGGGTTAGTATGGCAAATTAAAAAAAAAACTATAGGCAAGGTGATTGGTTGTACGATTAAGAGGGTTAGTATGGCAAATTAAAAAAAAAAACTATAGGCAAGGTGATTGGTTGTACGATTAAGAGGGTTAGTATGGCAAATTAAAAAAAAAAAACTATAGGCAAGGTTATTTGGTTGTACGATTAAGAGGGTTAGTATGGCAAATTAAAAAAAAAACTATAGGCAAGGTGATTGGTTGTACGATTAAGAGGGTTAGTATGGCAAATTAAAAAAAAACTATAGGCAAGGTGATTGGTTGTACGATTAAGAGGGTTAGTATGGCAAATTAAAAAAAAAACTATAGGCAAGGTGATTGGTTGTACGATTAAGAGGGTTAGTATGGCAAATTAAAAAAAAAACTATAGGCAAGGTGATTGGTTGTACGATTAAGAGGGTTAGTATGGCAAATTAAAAAAAAAACTATAGGCAAGGTGATTGGTTGTACGATTAAGAGGGTTAGTATGGCAAATTAAAAAAAAAACTATAGGCAAGGTGATTGGTTGTACGATTAAGAGGGTTAGTATGGCAAATTAAAAAAAAAACTATAGGCAAGGTGATTGGTTGTACGATTAAGAGGGTTAGTATGGCAAATTAAAAAAAAAAAAACTATAGGCAAGGTGATTGGTTGTACGATTAAGAGGGTTAATATGGCAAATTAAAAAAAAAAACTATAGGCAAGGTTATTTGGTTGTACGATTAAGAGGGTTAGTATGGTAAATTAAAAAAAAAACTATAGGCAAGGTGATTGATTGTACGATTAAGAGGGCTAGTATGGTAAATTTAAAAAAAGTATAGTCAAGGTGATTACGTTGTATGTGTGCAAATATAGGAATAGTAAATTTCTGTTATATTGCAGGGTGTATAAAATGGGTGTGTATATATATATATATATATATATATATATATATATATATATATATATATATATATATACGCGTCTCTTAATGCATGCCTTACGTATTTATAAAAGGGTTCGTCTAAAAATATTCGTTGTGGGTGCGGATGCTTTTTTATGTGTATGGTTGTGTGTCTGCGTTTAGATACCCCGCAACAGTTCAACAATGAGGGAAAAACGTTACACGAACAGCTCTTTACGTTAGTAGAAAGAATATTAACTGCGTTCATATCTTTTAAAAACGTATTAACGACTATATGACGTTATTAAAAATCTCCCTCTCTTAAACCACGCAAACTTCCCTCCTTTATTGAATTTCCAACGTCTTTTTCCGTTTCTGAAATAGAACAGCGTCACACTTTGCACATGGAACATTTTCAAATATTTGTACTGGCGTTTTTGTTTTCTTAATCTCATTCATCCATAGGAAGTCTCGAAATAAAGACGAAACGTTGATAAACACTTAACTTGGGTTATTCCTTTTTATTTCTCTCTCTCTCCTTCTCTCTCTCTCTCTCTTTCTATCTATATATCTATATATCTATATATATATATATATATATATATATATATATATATATCTACTATTATATAAAAGTCACTGTGTGTGTGTGTGTTTAATGAAACGGCTGAGCTTATCTCTTGAAAATTTCATACAAAAAGTAATTTATATGTCTGGAAGTGTTCTTAGATATGTTTTGTAAAGTAATTCATCCGATAAGTATCGAAAATCGAAAAAATCCGACCTTAAAAATATTCTTTCTTCTCTGATAAATAAAAAAAAGATTTTTACAGGGAAATACACCGGTGAAACCATGCCCGGTGTAATGTAAAATATTCCCCTGTAAAAATTCTTCTTTTTTATATATAAGAGAAGGAAGACTATTTTTAAGATAGTCAAGCCTAAATACCGGATGGCGTGGTATTGTAAACAAACACAGACGGAATCTGATGAACGACATTATCGTTATTGCTATTGTGTTTTTTTTTTTCGAATTAGTCAACTGGTCAAATTAATCCATCGCAACATATAATATTGAACAGAGGATTGATTCTGTAATAAAACATACGCAATGTGTATAAATTAAAATATCATGTTTAAGCGTATTGCACGACCGGGCAACGCCAGGCGTCTAGCTAGTATATATATATATATATATATATATATATATGTGTGTGTGTGTGTGTGTGTGTGTGTGTAGTAATAAGTACTGATTATCATTTACTACTACTACTACTACTACTACTATATACATATATATATATATATATATACATATATATATATATATATATATATATCCAAGGAAATTAAGGAAATATATATATATATATATATATATATATATATATATATATATATATATATATATATATATTTCCTAATTTCCTTGGATTTTACTTGTGCAAATGGAAACTCAATTAACTTTCTTGGAGTTATATTTTTGGATTTTACCGTCATTGGATAATTTACCTGTCACCAGACTATCCATTCACGTGAAATCACCTTTTTCTTCACTATATTCCCTCTGCTTCACTTTTTGTTATCAAGTAACATCTTTGACTTACTTGTAGTTTCATCAAATACTTTTGTATGCAAAATCCGATCCCGCATTTTGCTAATTCCTACCCTCTGATGAGAAGGAACGTATTTCTTCGAAACTCCGCGGATTAAGGACTATCCACTTATCAAGTGTTTCCTTTTCAGATTAAATATGTTTTTAACTCTTTTTCAAAGTGTTTTTTAACATGTTTTATTAACTGTTTGCTCTTATTAGAAGCTTGGTTTTATCGAGCTTTTACATCTGGTTGAGATTACTTTATAAATATTAATTCTTTAATATTTATAATATACTTTAGTTTTACCATCTTGGATCATTTTGGTAAATTTAATTGTAATTTATATATATATATATATATATATATATATATATATATATATATATATATATATATATATATATATATATATAGGACAATTCTAATATTTTTCCCAGTCCGAGACAGTTACCGATTCCGATTCCGATTCCGATTCCGATTCTTTATAAATCTGTAAATATTTTATTATAAAGTTATTATTTTTTACGATTATCGTAAAAACATAAGTTAAATGTGCGGATATATTCCCAAACGTAAAAATACACTCATAAGGGATGATCTATCGATTTTAGTTTTACTGGTATGTTAAAATCAATATATTTTCATCATTTTACTATTACAGTGGAATATTTTCTTTAAACAAAATAAAATATCTAATTAAAAATTTTTTTTTTGGTATCAGAAAGTAGGCACATCTTTTTACTATTCCGATACTGATATCCTCAAATGTTCCGATTTTGTCGTTTCCCGATTCCGATTAATCGTCCCAACACTAATATATAATAATATATATATAATATAATATAATATATATATATAATATATATATATATATATATATATATAATCTATATATAAGTGTATATATATATAATATACATATTATATATAATATATATATTATATATAATATATATATTTATTTATATATTATATATATAATGTATAATATAATAACATTACAATATAATGCATAATATAATAATATAATATATAATATAATAATATAATATATAATATAATAATATAATATGATAATATAATAATATAATAATATAATATGATAATATAATAATATAATAATATAATATGATAATATAATAATATAATGATATAATACAATAATATAATAATATAATAATATAATATATAATATAATAATATAATATAATAATATAATAATATAATATATAATATAATAATATAATATAATAATATAATAATATAATAATATAATAATATAATATAATAATATAATATAATAATATAATATAATAATATAATAATATAATAATATAATAATATAATAAGATAATATAATAATATAATAATATAATATATAATATAATAATATAATATAATAATATAATAATATAATAATATAATATAATAATATAATAATATAATGATATAATAATATAATATAATAATATAATATAATAATATAATAATATAATAATATAATAAGATAATATAATAATATAATACAATAATATAATAATATAATAATATAATATAATAATATAATAAGATAATATAATAATATAATAATATAATAAGATAATATATAGTAACCATATGTAATACTAAATAGTGATAAATAATAATAATAGTAAGATTGTACATCAAGAAAACAAGATTTAAAGCTCCTGAAATTCATACTAGAACTGTCGGCAAGGACCGGTGGATAAATTACTTGGTAAAATTCAGTTTAAATTTACACTCTTCTGGAGGTTGAAGGCTAAATCATCAGTGCAGCCGACACTCAAAATACAATTGCAAATTACTTAGCACTTGTACTAAGTAATGGCTGACAGAACAAGAGCATACTACTCTCGTCAATTTAATAAAGGGTTCCGTTCGGAATTCATACAGATTCCTGAGTTCGATAGAAAGATTCTCAAGTTCGACAAAAAAATTCTCGAGTTAGACAAATTCATCTGAAGAGGTCGGAGGTTACATCGACCAAACGTTGTGAAAATAGCTGTTCGCACCAAGTAACATTGAGTGAGTGTTGTTTTATGTGCATACACGTATTA
>NC_136496.1:11753772-11776272 GCF_053919585.1 Euprymna scolopes | reverse complement strand
CAGGATCATCAATGTGATTGAAAATGCGATGAGAACATGGAGACTAGAACTGACAGCTGATGGACAACACATAACAGAAATTAACATACAAAAAGGCATCTTCTAAGGAGATTCATAATCACCATTACCGTTCATCATAGCCATGATGCCCCTGAACAATATGCTGAGAAAGTGCCAAGCTAGATAAATATATACAAATACAGAGGAAAAAATGAACCACCTAATGCACATGGACGACCTGAAACTTTTTGCAAGGACTGTAAAGGAACTAGAGACACTAATAAACACTACCAGGACCTTCAGTCAGGATATCCAAATTAAGTTTGGTATGGAAATGTGCGAATTACTAGTTGCCTCTTATGAAAGGGAAAACTGGAGGCAACAGAAAACATGGAACTCCTCAACTAAATAGAGATGAGGGAACTAGGGGAACAAGACGCATATAAACACTTTTGGAAGCAAATACCATAAAAGCCACAGAAATGAAAGAGAGAATCGGAAAGGAATACCTCAGAAGAACAAGAAAACTTCTAGAAACAAAATTGTATAGCAGAAACCTATTAAAAGATTACATGAGCGGTATCACGAGTAAGATACTCTGGACCGTTCATAGGATGAACCAAAGTAGAACCGATGCAGCTCGATCAGAAGACCAAGAAACTCATGACCATGAAAAATGCACTACATCCAAAGGACGATGTTGACCGACTCTACGTGAAAAGGAAAGAAGGCAGAAGTGGACTAGCTTGTATAGAAACTGTGTGCATTACGCACACACAAAAAGAACGAGAAAATACATAACGCAACACACGGAAAGGATAATCATGGCAGCGAGAGACACTGATAAAATCGACAAAACAGAAAACAGAGAGATAAAGGATAAGACTAGAATAGAAAAATGGGAAGAAAAACAACTACATGAAAGATTCATAAGGATGACAAAAGATGAAAATAGCAAAAACACCTGGACATGGATGCGAAAAGGACACATAAGCCGAGAAACTAAATTCCTATTAACATCAAACTAAATTCCTAATAAGCAGCAAAAGATGACTCGATAAGAACCAGCCACATCAAAGCAAAGATCGACAAAACACAATGAAACAGCAACTGCAGTCTCTGTGGACAAAGAGACGAGACGATAAACCATATAGTAAGTGAACTGGTTTAAAAGGAATACAAGAACAGACACGACCAAGGGGGAAGGGCATTATAGTGGGAATTATACAAACAACTGCATTTCGAACACACAGATAAATGGTACAAACATAAGCTGGCAGCAGTACTTGAAAACGAGAATCACAAAATCCTATGGGACATGGACATACAAACTGATAAACCCATTCAAGCAAGAAGACCAGATGTTGTAATAATTAACAAGAAAAAAAGTCCCGTCAAATCGTAGACTTTGCTGTTCCAGCTGACCACAGGGTGAATATCAAAGAAAAGGAGAAATGGAGTAAATACACAGAGCTAGCCAGAGAGCTAAAAGGGATATGGAAGATGAAGAAAATCAAAATAATAACTATAATAGTAGGAGCACTAGTAACAATTGCGAAAAACTGAATAGGAGAAATTGGAATCAAAGGAATGACTAAAAAACAAAAAAACAAAAAACAAAACAACAATAATGAAAGCAGCTGAAATATCAAGGAAAACTCTTGAATGTGGAGACTTACACATATGAGCAACAAGCGCGAGCCAGACAAACTGCCACAGAGGCAAAACATTAAACACAAAAGGGAACTAAGAACATTGAAGCCATATATCTATAAGTTCTCTAACCCCACCTCCATCTCCCATTACCACATCACTGCCCCCACCCCCCCCAAAAGAGTAAAAAGAGTGAGACCAAACAGGCAAGTAGAGTCAAGGAGGAAGGAAAGACGGAAGAGAGTGCATGGACCAGACCTCCGCTGGATGAATGCGAAGAGAACTGGGACCTTGAGGATGCTAAGTGCCACTACAATTCCAGTGAAGACGAATAGCCGCTGCCAACGTCAAATTAATGGTAAGCAGCTGTTGCGATAATACGAATTAATTTGCAAATACCATCGAAAGAGGTGGAGAGTACTGGAAATCCGGGGAGACTTGTTGTCACTCAGCTTCCAAGGAACACCGCAGGCTGTTTTCAACGAGAGATATTTGATAACCTGCGTGAGCCAACAACAACAACAACAACAACAACAACAACAACAACAACAACAACAACAACAACAACAACAACAATAAATATAATAATAACAACAATAACAATAATAATAATAATAACAACAACAACAACAATAACAATAATAATAATAACAACAATAACAATAATAATAATAATAATAATAATAATAACAACAATAATAACAATAATAATAATAACAATAATAATAATAATAGCAATAATAATAACAATAATAGTAATAATAATAATAACAACAACAACAATAATAATAATAATAACAACAATAATAATAATAATAATAATAATAATAATGATAATAATAATAACAATAACAATAATAATTATAACAACAATAACATTAACAATAATAATAACAATAATAATAATAATAATAATAATAATAATAATAATAATAATAACAATCAGACAGAAAATCTCCCTCGCAACGTTAGTAGTTTAGTCAATTTTTTATATTTGTAAACCAGGCACAGAAATGCAACATTACGGCGATGTGAAAAGGTTTGAGGTTTGCTGATGACCCTTCTAGAAACCAGCAAAAAACTTTCCATCGACCTGATATTATTTATGCATAAGTCTCGCTGAAAGGCAGTTTTATTTCTGCGTCGTTTGGTCTTTATCTACTGTTACATACGATGAAATAACCGACGACACCAGCGGTCATAAAGACTGACAGGCTCAAAGTGAAACTAGCTTGCATTGCTTTCTCAAAACAACAACAAAAAAAAAAGATGGAATTAAATAGACATTGTGTTTCTATGAATGTCTCGTGCTGGAATATTGAGTTGAAAAGACATTTTGATTTACTTCTTTGAAAGTCAGACCAATCGTCTTTCATGAATAATTTGTATTGAATAAAAATGAAAATAAATCAGACCTTGCAAATGCGAGCAGCCGACAAATATTCCGTAAATATTGCCACAGAATTTTCCCAGGCAACGCCGGGATACGAATGCTGCTGTAGAATGGGAAGACTAAGTCTTATCGTTACATTTAAAACAAATTTATTGAATCATCTTTGTTTACGTGTTAATAAAAAAAGGACTAGAAAAGAAAAGAGTGTTAGTAATGGAATAAGTGCATAGATTTTCCTAGGCAACGCCGGGATACGGATCCTGCTGTAAAATAGAAAGACAAAGTGTGTAAAGAATATAGAAAGACAAAGTGAATATAGAAAGACAAAGTGTGTAAGAAAAGAGAAGTGTTCATTGCTCGCAACACAATAATGCAAAAAAAAAAGAAAAGAAAAAAAGAAAACATATGTCGGCCACAAGAATTACGGTCCATTAGTGACACGTCTTTGTTCAAATCAGTGACCTTCCTAAAATAACCAAGTGATGCATACGGACGACAAATAAAATTACGGAGTACGGTAATAACCAAAGATACAGATATATAATATTTTTATTATAAAACAGGGTTCAATCTTCTTCATTTATGAACAGTCCTTAACGGGCCGAGAGGAGGTGTGAAAACAAAAGAACAAAAAAGAAAAAAAAAGAAAAAAAGAAAAGAAATATAACCATGTTTTTAAGTCATTTAACAAGTTAAAAATTAATATGGATATCATCGCAAAAGAAATATTTTTTTTGCCCAACGGGGATGGCGACGATTAATGGGGTTTAAGTGATAAAGACATAAAATACTGTCCAAAAAGTCACTGAAGAGTTTTGAATTAAAATAGATTACTTATTTTTGATGATACTTTTCTGTAATTTTAATACAATCTGACTAAGACATTGTAAAACTATAAATTCAAACAATCTTTGTGTGTAAAAAATAATGTCTTTTAAATGTTGCCTATTTTCAGCTTCGCATATTTATGCTCTTTCCAAAATATTATTCATGACAGATTGCAGAATCTCTGGATTGCAATTTAACTCCGTTATTTCGTTCCTGATTTTTTCCTTTATTCTTGCAGTGACTTTTCGAACACCTTAGACCCTGCAAGAATTGAAGAAAAGCATCAGGAACGAAATAACGGAGTTAAATCGCAATCCAGAGATTCTGCAATCTGTCATGAATAATGTTTTGGAAAGAGCATAAATATGCGAAGCTGAAAATAGGCAACATTTAAAAGGCATTATTTTTCACATACAAAGATTGTTTGAATTTTGCATATTAAAAACATCTTAATGTCTTAGTAAGAAAAAATTACAGAAAGGTATCCTCAAAAATAAAGAATCGTTTTTAGTTCGAAACCCCTCAGTGACTTTTTGGACACTCTGTATTTACCAAAACTCCAAAATCAAAGTATTAAAATGAAAATATTACTCAAATATCTAAAATCTAATAAATCGCGAAAGTCAGGTATGATCCATATCTAGTTCAATCTATTTTATCCTTTTCCTCCGGTACCTCTCTCTCGTAAATGTGTTGGATAATCCGGGTGCAAAAAATTGACGTCAAAGGAAAGTCGGCTAGATCCTGGATGCAGGTGCCCGAGAATGTCATTAAAGAATCAAAATTGGGGACATTTCAATACAGTGCGTGGTGGAATGCTTTGACGTCATCTGTGCTAATGAAATAGAGGGACAGACAAAGAACAAGAGAGAGAGAGAGAGAGTCAGAATAGATAGATAGATAGATAGAGAGAGAGAGAGAGATAGAGAGATAGAGAGAGACAGAGCTAGAGGCATGGACAGAGAAAGAGATAGATAGATAGATAGATAGAGAGAGAGAGAGAGAGAGAGAGAGAGAGAGAGAGAGAGAGAGCGATCACGACAGGCGAACTAAGCGACACATTTTTTTCCACTGCAACACAACACACAAAACTCCGCTACGAGCGCCGTCACTAATGTCATAACTGTCATTCTGAAACAAAAATGATTATTTTGATTAAACAAAATATTTTATAACCAGCTGTGTATGTTGTATTTTGCTGCTAAGTGTATATATCGAGACAATGACAAAAGTTGATTTTTTTTAGAAATTATATTGACTGAACAATACATTTGACGACTGGCCGCAGCAAATACATAACAAATGTTCCATCGGGTTTCATTTAATTTCTCGTAGTCAGGAAGCAATTATCCGCTTCATTATAATTCCCGTTTCTGCGATTCTGTTGGTCTCCGGTTGACAAATTTCAAGATGATTATTCATTAGTTTTTATAATGCTGCTAAATGCATCATATTTCGCACCCGCAGCATTACAGTTGTTCGTCAAATATAGACATGCACATTTACGTATATACGAGGTGTCTTCAATAAGTTTCCAAACTTTTTCGTATTGCCACTTTTATTGATAGTACACACATGAAACTCTAGTCCTCTTTGAAGTAATCTCATCCGGCTGCAATGCACTTGTTGTAGCGTTTCAACAACTTCTGGAAGACCCAATGGAAGTCCTCTCGTGTCAATGATTCTCATCACAGTCTATTTCATCTCTTCAATGGTTTTATAACGGCAGTCTCTAAGGTTTTCCTTGAGCTTAGGGAATAACCAAAAGTCACAGAGAGCAAGATCTGGAGAATAGGGAGGGTGAGGAACTGTCTTGATGCCCAAACTTCGCATGAATTCTTTTTTTGAAATTCGTCAGCTGTGCGATTAGGCTTTAGTAGGGTGTATTCCAATTCCTGCTTTACCTGTTCATTTGAACCTGAAATCCTTAAAATTGGTCAGTTATCTTATAAGATGTATAGCAATAACATACTGAATTTTCAAAAGTCTACGACAATTTTAAATGTCTGTACAAAAAAAAAAAAAAAAAAAATCTTGAAATTTATCTAAGGCACCTCGTATCTCCGGTTCCGTTACATTTGAAGATTTTTAGGCGGCTTCGCCCTTTTCCGATGTAGCCCTCTCCATGTGACACGATTCAGGCGCACGGCGGGTGATCTTTTTTTGATCCGCTGTGGATTCATGTTCTGAGAGGGTTAGCCCTTTTCACGTCTACCTCGAATGCTGGCAGGGTCAGTAATAATTATTTTAACCTTTTTTTTTCGGCACGTGGCTTGGATTCCCGCCAAACCGTTTCCTAGAATTACGTTACCTTTCTTTCTCTTTACTTTCGAGAAAAGGTGATAGTTTTAGGAGAGAGAGAGAGAAAGAGAGAGAAAGAGAGAGAGAGAGAGAGAGAGAGAGAGAGGGAGAGAGAGTGGAAGATAAAAGTATATTGAGTTAGGAGACTAAGTACGACTATTTGGCTGGATTATTTCTGCCACAGTTTTAAACCGTGCGTATGAGCAATAAAGAAGGGTGACTAACTGTCTGTCTAGTTCTCATAAAATGAGGGGGGGGTTGTGAGAATATCCGGTATTTTAGTCGTGATCCCGTGCCACACTTTCTTTGGATCTCACGCTGTCAATATCTGCAACAGAAAGATGAAACTTTCACGTCATGAATGTAAAATATGTATTTGGCCCCTCTTTACTATCGGGCATGAAAATCGGTAGTTGGAAATGTTTCTCTGAATTGTTAAAGGAAAATTGCGTCTTAACAGCATTAAATGTAACCATTCTTTTTAGTACCATTTTACTAGAAATTGGATGTAGTTTTCTAAGGACTCAGTCATTGCCTTACATGTATAGACATTCAATTTTCCGCAATTAAAATACTAAATAGTTTTCAAATAAACTTTCCATGATAAGAATAGATTTCTAAAAAAATAGCATCATTATTTCAACACGGTCCGTAAATTACACAAGTATCTAAAATCTTTTTTTTTTTTTTTAAATTTCGGACTGTTATCTTCATCTTCATAGTTGTTGTTGTTGTTGTTGTTGTTGTTATTGTTGTTGTTCCCCCACATTTCGGCTAACTCATCCCCTGGCCTTCTTCAGGTGGTTATTAACTGCAACAGGATAGGAATGCTGAGTTTTGTAACTGTATCCACATAGTTGATGTTGTCTCATCACGTTTTGGTCAAATAATTGTGAAACCGCTATCTTCAGACAATGCGCATCTGGAACTGTAGAGACTCAACGCCTCTATCCACGGACCTCGAAAGGAGAACAAGGTTTGATATTTTGGTCTTATAAATCCAATTTTTCTTTCTTATCTGGTATTCCATTGTAGGATCCGTACCGAATGGTATTATATATTATTTTTTTTTTATTAGAATTCTTTTGAGATGAGTAATTTGTGTCTTTATTTATTTACGGGCTGTTATCCTTCTCTTCATAGTTGTCTCACCACGTTTCGGCCAACTATTCCTTTGACCTCCTTCAGGTGGTTAACCGCGACCGACTAGGAATGCTGTGTCTCTTAACTGTATCCTAATAATTACGGCCTTCCATAGTTGTTATTGTCTCCACGTTTAACCACGTTTTGGCCAGCTCATTCTCTGGCCTTCTCCATGTAATTAACTGAAGAAGGCCAGAGGATGAGTTGGCCGAAACACGGTAAAACGACAACAACTATGAAGATGAGAATAACAGTTTGTATTTTGACTTGTTTTCTTTTTTATGTGTATACTTTTTATACTGTGTACACCCACGGCAACCGCCAAAGCGAGAGGCAACAACACGGGCAGAAGATGAAGATGTAAAAGAAGATCACAGGCACAGTGTTGTGTTCGGCAGTTATTTTCAAGCGGGAATCATGTGGTTCCACATTTATAAAAATGATAGAGATTAGCAACATCACGTTTGTGAGAAGAAGAGTATAGAGAAAACGAAAGTTGCGCAACAAGGTTATACGATTTGCAAATTTCATAATAAAACTTGTTTAATTATTTTTTCCGGTTACAGTGCGTAATTACGAGTACCGCGTGTTTTATGTAGGAATTAATTCAATATTTCAATGATGAGACCAATGTTTCCGGGCAACGTCAGAATACGGGGTTGCTAGTTGATAATAAGCGACCCCATTTTTTCTTACTTTGTAATATGAAAAAATCCTTGAACGTTCTTTAAAAAATTAGAAACGCAACGGCAATTGTTAAAAGTAGGCCATTCGCCGCCCCAAATATCAAACATATTTATGTTTTTTTTTTAAATTTAAATTTGTCACTCCAAAATGTCAGCGAAATGATTTGCAAGGATCTTAATTGAGGGCTTTTGTTTGTAGCGCCCAATATGGGAAGGAGATTAGAGGTGATGATCTGTAACCTGGAAAGGCGTGGCTGAAGGGAAGGAAAAGAAAGCGATTGGGGGAAAATACAGAAAGAAAGATCCAAATAGCAATACGTTTGACGTATCGATACTTGATTCAAACTAGATTTTTTTTTATTTCGTTTTAGATTCCAATATGTTATTGGCATGAATGCATGTTAATGCGAAGGTAGAAAGTAAGTGAAATGGTGGGGTGGGAAGAAAGAGGAAATACATGATGGAGTAAATTAAAAGAATGAAGGGGAAATAGAAGGGGAGGGAGAAATAGGGGGAGGAAGATATGTGTGAGGAAAGAATGCAGTAATAAAGGAAGCGAAGGGAGGAGAAAGGAAGAAAGAGAGTAAGAAAAGCAGCGAGGAACGAAAGGAAAGGGAAGATAAAAGAGAAAGAAGCAATTGGTGGTGGGGGAAGGAAAACCAACAATGAAAGAAAGAGGAAATTAACAGAGAAAGTATAAATGAAGGGAGGAAGAAATGTAACGATGTAGGAAGAGGAAGAAGAGAGGAAAGGAAGATAGGAAGCGAGATGGGGGAGGAAGAAAGGAGGAAGGAATATACGATGTAGTAAATGAAATGAATGAAGAAGAGGAAACAGAAGGAAGGGGACGGAGAAAAGAGGAAGGAATACGTGTGTGAGAAAGGAATATAACGATAAAGGATGCAAAGAGGAGGGGGAAAGAGAGGAAGAAAAGGAAAAAGGCAGCGAGGAACGAAGGAAAAGGTAGGAAGAGGAAAGTGGAAGGAGGAAGACAGAAATATTGGGAGGAGAGAAGGCAACGAGGAAAGAAAGGGGAGAGAGAGAGAGAGAGAGAGAGAGAGAGAGAGAGAGAGAGAGAGAGGAAGGAGGAAATGACGGGAGCGAAAAGGGTAGTGACGAAAGAAGGAAAAAAGACAGAGAGGAAGGAATACATTATGAGAGGAGTGAAAGCAACGAGAGGGGAAAGGAAGAGGAGGAAAAAGAAAGAAAGAAAGAAATGAAAGAAGAAAAAGGTATCCCTTAAAAAATGAAAGGAAAGAAAAAAGAATGGTAAAGGAAGATAGGAAGATAGCGACTAAAAAGGGAAGCGGAGGAATACAGATAGGAAGCAAGAAATATTTAAAGGAAGAAAGAGAAGAAAAAAGTAAGAAAGGAAGGAAGGAAGAAATATTTGGAGGAAGAAAGAGAAGAAAAAAGTAAAAAAGGGTGAAGAAGAAGGAAGGAAGAAATAGAACCAGCAAAAAAATCGAATGAAGAAAATATGGAAGACAGAAAGGAAAGAAAGGGGGGAAAAACGAAAATAATACACAAATGAAGGTCGTAAGGAAAGATGGGGAGAATGGCAGGACAGAGTACAAAATAGACTTCGTGGCGTAGTGGGGAATGCCCTTTTCTCTTCCCTGCAACCTCTCTCCCACAGAAGAGACGTTGTGAGCCTATCTTTATCGTTATTTCCATGGCAGGTGCTCGCCTGAGCTCCAATCTCTGGCCCCCCTCGACAATCTTTCACGAAAAACACCCGTCTAGCTGAAACCACTGTCAAAAATTTTCCTCACTCTTTATCTGTGCCTAAATCAAAACGTAGATTCCATGAACAAAGCTTCTTTCTTAGAACTGCACGCCTGTGGAACTCTGTTCCGTCTGCCTGTTTCCCACCTGACTACAACCTATACGTCTTCAAGTCCAACGTAAACAAATTCCTGATGAATCGCTCCTTTAAGTAGACACTTTATTAAATCTCAACACTAACCCTTATCCCTGAATGGCTTCCGGGCCTTGATAAGTGGTGACCACCTTGGAACCCCACCAAACCCGAAAGAGAATGAATAAAAGAAGGAAGAGGACGAAAAAGGAAGGTATGAGAGGAAAGAAAGAGGAATAAAAGAACTAGGAGAACTAAGAGATGCCAGAAAAGAGTAAAAGAGGGGACGTAAAAAATGGAAGAAAGAAAGGAAGTAGAAATCAGTGAAGAAAAAAAGGAACGGAGGAAGAAAGGAAATAGAGGAAGGAAGCAAATACCGGAAAGAAAATACGGAAGAAATGGAGATAAAGAAGAAGGAAGAGGAAAAATAACAGAATAGAACGGGAAAATTGAGGAAGTAAAAAAAGGGAAAGAGAATTAAGGAAATGGTTGTTTCATATTACGGCATATCAACCCTTTTCGGTTTATTTAAAGCTAAATCCAGTAATTTTTGAAAAAAAATGTTTTTTTTTTGCTTCAAATATTTATTCACAGTGTTTAGTTTGGTTGTTTTGTTTAACGGCATATCAACCATTTTTCATGTTATTTAATGCCAAAATTAGTTATTTTAAAACGTTTCAATGTTTCGAGTTTTTTATATCTTCGGATTATTAGCTTGCTTTAGATTGATGGTTCTCTGCAGGAAAAATGGTCTTTTTCTTTTTGACTTCGTAGTACATGACTAAATTTTGCAAAGGAAAAAGTAAAAATAAATGCCATCAGTGTTTGGTACAATTAAAGTAAAAAAGCCAGTATCTTCAGAGAGCCTGATCCGTAGCATCAGAGAAAGAAGGAGTACGTAAAGAGATTGAAAAAGGAGTACGTAAAAGAAATAAAGGATGCAAAATTAGAAAAGATGAAGATAAATAAAGAGAACGTTTAACAATGTCTGTTTTTGGCCAAAATACATCAAGGCCTTAATTCTGAAGATTCCAAGATGGCCCATATAGAATTCTTTTAAAATTCTCTTTCGCAAGACTCGCAGAATTACGATCCTGTTGCATACATCAGCATTTCGTCGCATATCGAAAATGGAAGCATCCTTTTTTTTCGTTCCATCATACGTCTTTCTTCATACTGTTACTAAAACATCCATTTTCGCTGCCATTTTTATTTCTTCCAATGTCACAATTAGTTCTATGACGGTATGTATTCGTATATCCACCAGTTCTTCCTCTTCTAGCAATTCAGATTTATTTTTGAATCAAACTAGACGACCGCCTGTGTGTGCGATTTTACTCGACGGCGAAAGTTTAACAAAGTCTGAAAAAGCGTAGCGGGTGACTCCACCCTTTTTCATTATCTATAATATAAAAAATGATTAACCGACTCTAATTAGTTAATTATCTAATTAATCAATGGAAAATAGAGAAGTAAATTAATAACCATTTTATCAGGCGGACCTTAATAGTTGTTCTTACCCGGGATGTCACCTTTACTTGTAAAAGTTTGTACAATGGTAACTTCACCAGCTTTGAATGCTACAGTTTTGCCTTCGGTTTCGATTCTAGCTAATGGCACCCAAATACTTTTTTACTCTATAATAATATATACGAAATCTGGACGAATTAAAATACCATATTCAAGCGTATTTTACGACCGGGCAAATAGAACAGGTTCAGGACGAGAAGACGCTGACGAAAGAACGAATGAGAGGCTCAAAGCGTCTATTGTAGAACTTCACCCCGCGAGACACCCAGCACGTCAGAATATTCCGGCCGAATAACTAACTCAGACCGAAATTGAACTGCGATTGTATGCCAGAGAAAACTTTTACTCTTGATAAGATATTTTTTGAAAAAAGAAAAAGAGTTTACTGAAACAAAGCCGACAGCACAACTCTCAACTTAGATGCGAGAACGCAAACATTATGTGAACTTTATAGTCTTATCCTATCGTCCCCCCATCCTACCTGATAGTGAAAGCGATGGCTGCTACGAAGAGCGGTTGTTAGCATGCTGGCACCTCGAAAAAAAAAAAGAAGAAAAGAACTAAAGAGACAATTAACAGATGGATTATTGTGTACGCCTACGATCTTATAAATGAAATATTTGTGTTTTTTTAATGTTGTATATCTGTAAACTTTTTAAAAACTCCCAAAATGTATTTGTTTTACATACACTAATTGTGTCGATGCGATGTGAGTTTTTCTTTTGATACGTTTGAAAGAAAAGTTTATTCGACAACGTCAACATGAACTAACCTGACCAAGTGAAGATTAATCCACTCTTTTGTGCAGTCGAGGCGTCGCCAAACCAAGCGAAGGTTCATCCACTGTTTTTGTACAGCAGAGTGACGCTGGGGACCCTAGACGATGAAAAGATTTCACTCAGAATTGCACGGGTTTTAAACTTTGATTCTTATTGGGAGGTTACTGTGGAAGTTGCCAACAACGTCATAACTGTTTGAGTTCGACCCCTGGCGGTCTAACGGAAGAGGCTACAACTTAGGGTGGGTTTAAATCAATACACTTTTGCCAGAATTACAATAACACATCTTTGCTTCTAAGGAAGTCCATAACCGGAATTAGTTTCTTAGAATCTCACACCATCAATATCTAAAACAGGGAGATGAAACTTTTAAGTCGTGAATACATAAGTCCAGTGATTATAACAATAACATGTGAAATTCCCTTCTAAATTAAAGAAATAACTATACACATTCTAAATTAAAGAAATAATCATACACATTTAAATTAAAGAAATAACCATACACATTCTAAATTAAGGAAATAACCATACACATTCTAAATTAAAGAAATAACCATATACATTCTAAATTAAAGAAATAACTATACACATTCTAAATAAAAGAAATAACTATACACATTCTAAATTAAAGAAATAACTATACACATTCTAAATAAAAGAAATAACTATACACATTCTAAATTAAAGAAATAACCATACACATTCTAAATTAAAGAAATAACTATGCACATTCTAAATTAAAGAAATAACTATACACATTTTAAATTATAGAAATAACTATACACATTCTAAATAAAAGAAATAACCATACACATTCTAAATTAAAGAAATAACCATACACATTCTAAATTAAAGAAATAACTATGCACATTCTAAATTAAAGAAATAACTATACACATTCTAAATTAAAGAAATAACTATACACATTTTAAATTATAGAAATAACTATACACATTCTAAATAAAAGAAATAACCATACACATTCTAAATTAAAGAAATAACCATACACATTCTAAATTAAAGAAATAACTATGCACATTCTAAATTAAAGAAATAACTATACACATTCTAAATTAAAGAAATAACTATACACATTTTAAATTATAGAAATAACTATACACATTCTAAATTAAAGAAATAACTATACACATTCTAAATTAAAGAAATAACTATACACATTCTAAATTAAAGAAATAACTATACACATTCTAAATTAAAGAAATAACTATACACATTTTAAATTATAGAAATAACTATACACATTCTAAATTATAGAAATAACTATACACATTCTAAATTAAAGAAATAACTATACACATTCTAAATTAAAGAAATAACTATACACATTCTAAATTAAAGAAATAACTATACACATTTTAAATTAAAGAAATAACTATACACATTTTAAATTAAAGAAATAACTATACACATTCTAAATTAAAGAAATAACTATACACATTCTAAATAAAAGAAATAACCATACACATTCTAAATTAAAGAAATAACTATACACATTCTAAATTAAAGAAATAACTATACACATTCTAAATTAAAGAAATAACTATACACATTTTAAATTAAAGAAATAACTATACACATTTTAAATTATAGAAATAACTATACACATTCTAAATTATAGAAATAACTATACACATTTTAAATTATAGAAATAACTATACACATTCTAAATTAAAGAAATAATCATACACATTCTAAATTAAAGAAATAGCCATACACATTCTAAATTAAAGAAATAACTATACACATTCTAAATTAAAGAAATAACCATACACATTCTAAATTAAAGAAATAACTATACACATTCTAAATTAAAGAAATAGCCATACACATTCTAAATTAAAGAAATAACCATACACATTCTAAATTAAAGAAATAACCATACACATTCTAAATTAAAGAAATAACTATACACATTCTAAATTAAAGAAATAACTATACACATTTTAAATTATAGAAATAACTATACACATTCTAAATTAAAGAAATAACCATACACATTCTAAATTAAAGAAATAACTATACACATTCTAAATTATAGAAATAACCATACATATTCTAAATTAAAGAAATAACTATACACATTCTAAATTAAAGAAATAACCATACACATTCTAAATTAAAGAAATAACTATACACATTCTAAATTAAAGAAATAACTATACACATTCTAAATTAAAGAAATAACTATACACATTTTAAATTATAGAAATAACTATGCACATTCTAAATTAAAGAAATAACTATACACATTCAAAATTAAAGAAATAACTATACACATTTTAAATTATAGAAATAACTATACACATTCTAAATTAAAGAAATAACCATACACATTCTAAATTAAAGAAATAACTATACACATTTTAAATTATAGAAATAACTATACACATTTTAAATTATAGAAATAACTATACACATTCTAAATTAAAGAAATAACTATACACATTCTAAATTAAAGAAATAACTATACACATTTTAAATTAAAGAAATAACTATACACATTTTAAATTATAGAAATAACTATACACATTCTAAATTAAAGAAATAACTATACACATTCTAAATTAAAGAAATAACCATACACATTCTAAATTAAAGAAATAACCATACATATTCTAAATTAAAGAAATAACTATACACATTCTAAATTAAAGAAATAACTATACACATTCTAAATTAAGGAAATAACTATACACATTCTAAATTAAAGAAATAACTATACACATTCTAAATGAAAGAAATATCTATACACATTCTAAATGAAAGAAATATCTATACACATTCTAAATTAAACCCTAAACACGCTTATCAAGACCCCTCCCCCTCCACATAAAATCATATTCATAAAATTTATTTAATGTATTGATACATTGACTAATTAATTTCCGGTTCGTTTCAACCACGTCAATAATTATTACTGGAGAAAAGCATTTGAAATCATTAATAATTATAATTCATTCATGTCATATGAGTTAGATTATTGGCGTTGGTTTCACTGATATTTTTCTGATCAAAACTCTCTCTAGAAATTCATCGAGTACTTACGCGTAAGTAGTTTAAAATCGATAAAATATTCATTATTTAATTGTTACTACCAGTAGTGGGAGATTTTTTAAAAACATAATCAAATAAATAAAATAATAATACAATAGAATCGTTTTTGACATCGGAATATAGGCATAAATTTTTCCTATTCTGTTGCCCCAAAAGTTCCGATCTTTTCCGATTACGCTTAATCGTACCAACATTAACACACACACACACACACACACACACACACACACACACACACACACACACACACACACACACACACACACACACACACACACACATATATATATTAATCGTCCCAACATTAATATATATATATTAATCGTCCCAACATTAATATATATATATATATATATATTAATCGTCCAAACATTAATATATATATCTATATATATATATATATATATATATATATATATATATATATATATATATATATAAATCGTCCCAACATTAATATATATATATATATATATTAATCGTCCCAACATTAATATATATATATATATATATATATATATATATATATATATATATATATATATATATATATATATAAAGCTGAATGTCTGTATATGCGTGTGTCTGGTCACGAATAGGCTCCTATATGGTTGACTATTTTAAAAAACTGATTGCATATAATGATAGAAGATGTATCGAGACACAGAAATGGGTATGTTTGATCTGGCAGAACGGTGGTTCATTTAAATTGTGGGGTCTGCGTTCGCGCCTGGTCCACAAAGTATGGAAATAAAAAAATTAAAAATTAAAAAAAAAACGTTTACAAATGTTTTTGATATAGACGTACATAATAATACTTTGATAAGTATGTTTTAACTTAAATAGGGATGGTACAATAAAATTGTGAGGCCTGCGTTCGCGCCTGGCCTCCATAGAATGGAAATAGGCACAAACTTTAATAAAGACTTTTCATATCTATCTGCGTAAGTATACTTTGATAATTATGTTTCAGTTTGAAGAAATATGGTATAATAAAAATTATGGGGTGTTCGTTCGCACCTGAACTCCATAGAATGGAAATATGTCACAAGGTTTAACAAGGTTTTTTAATATAGATCTACAGAATATTGTGATAAGTGTTTCACTGTGAACAGGTATGGTATAATAAATTATGGGGTTTATCTATTTTATTTTTATTTTCATCATATTTTGCTTTGGTTTTGATACTCTCAAATTCGAAGCTATCTCTTTACAACCCCTCCTTCTCATAACCTATCATACTTTCATAAATCAGAGTCCATTTTCTGTAGGCTGTTTTTGAACCCAGTCAACGGCGAGTACTTTTGCGTGTGTGTATATATATATATATATATATATATATATATATATATATATATATATATATATATAACATATTTGCAATGTTTCATCTTTCTTTTTTTCTTTTGTACTTTATTAACACTAGTTTGGAAATTTCACGGAATTAGAAATATATTGAATAAACAAATATTTTCTGATAATGCTGATATTTTTCTGGATGGGGCAAAAATAAGTTTTTTAGACAGAAAATCAATTAACACGCAACAAATATGAGTTTATTAACATTTCTATGAAAACAATGTCCATTGTATTATATATATATATATATATATATTTTTTTTTTTTACATGGGGGTCACCACTTATCAAGGCCCGAAGGTCACTCATGGATAAGGGCTATTGCGTGTACAGTAATCAATGAGATAGTATTGTAGTAATCATTAGTATTGGAGTTTTTGATAAAGTGTCCTATTTAAGGGGGCGGTTTGTCAGGAGTTTGTTTATGTTGGACTTGAAGATGTCCAAGTTGTAGTCAGGTGGGAAACAGGCGAGCGACAGAGAGTTCCACTGGCGTGCAGTTCTAAGAAAGAAGCTTTGCTCATGGAATCTACGTTTGGATTTAGGCACAGATAAAGAGCGGGGAAAATTATTGACAGTAGTTTCAGCCAGACGGGTATTTCTCGTGAAAGATTGGCGAGGGGGACGAGGGATTGGAACTCAGACGAGCACCTGCCATGGAAATAGCGATAAAACAAAGACAGGCTCGCAACGTCTCTTCTGTGGGAGAGAGGTTGCAGGGAAGAGAAAAGGGCATCCCCCACTAAACTACGAAGTCTATTTTTTACTCTGTCAAGTCAGGATAGGCTGTTTTTAGCAGCTCCTGCCCAGATGTGGCAGTAGTACTCCATCCTTGGACGTACTTGGCTTTTATACGGATAGAGAATTGCATCAGTAGTGAGAAAAACGATCCAAATTAAATAAATCAATAAGTACTGATAAATAGTCAGAAAGTAATATTGTGCTACATAGTTCAATACAAATAATTGTTGGGGTGGTATCCCTAAAGATTCTGACGATGGACTATTCTTGACGTCACTTCCGGTAACCAGTTCCTGCGATTAAGCAGTGTGGAGCTGAAACTCAGAGTAAGTGGGTTGTAACCTTACTTTTTCCTTCCAGCTGAGCAGAGTCCCACTCAACCAATATAAGTTTCTTTATTTTCTGTCAATATAAATATTTCATTTCACTGTTTCCAAGCCTTTTCGTTCTTCTTTCAAGATTCAAACCACAACAATAATAAAATCTCATTTCATCTTTAATTTACTGTTTCAGTTCAGCACCTCTTGACAATGATTTTTTTTTGTCCTGTTTCTTTACAATGTTCCCTATTTTACATAACGTTTAAGTGACTTCTTTCTTCGGTGAGTCACCCCTGTGGTTCTAAATTACTATGGAACCCTTTCTTACACAATTACGACAATAATATTATATATTATTATAATGATATTTGAAAATGAGGAAAATCATATTCTTTTTCAAAGTTGCTAGTTTGGCTTATTTAAAGCCAAATTTCGCGAATTTGGTCTATTTTAGAAGCAGCTTGGCCTTCCAAAATTATATTTGGCCTTTTTAAAAGTATAACGTATGGACTAACTAAAGAAGGAACAAGCATATATATATATATATATATATATATATATATATATTAAAAAGGAGTCATCGCTTATCAAGGCCCGGAGGCCATTCGAGGATAAGAGTTACTGAGTGAACAGTGGTGAAGGGGAACATATCGTAATGATCGTTAGTAGTGGAAATTTGGTAAATTGGATTACTTAAGGGGACGGTCCATCAAGAATTTTTTACGTTTGACTTGAAGACAACCATATTGCAGTCAGCTGAAAAAAAAAGACAAAGGGAAGAGAGTTCCACAGGCGTGCAGTTCTAAGAAAGAAGCTTTGTTCATGGAATCTAAGTTTAGGTTTAGGCACAGATAAAGACTGGGGGAAATTATTGACGTGTGTTTTTCGTGAAAGTTTGGCGATATATATATATATATATATATATATATATATATATATATATATATATATATGTATATATGAAATAACAGTTACATTCCAAGATATAAATATTTATTTTTCATACAAAAAAGCTCCTCTAATATGAACAAATATTGCTCCCGGAACAAACATACAGTGTTAAGATTCTAATGAACGTTTTCCTTTGTTGCAACATTATATTGTCATTCATTTTTTTTATCAAAGCAGATGTATTCTGATTTTTATGAAGAGGATATACACGAAAAGAGAAGTTTGTTTCTGCATAACGAAACGGATCTGTAAAAATGTACCGAAATTTTAACATGCTGGAGTAACTGTTTTGCATGAAAACTAAGTATTTAGATCTTGGAATGTAACTATACTGTTATATATATATATATATATATATATATATATATATATATATATAAGCATATATATACTCTGTTGTTATAATTAACATACATTGACCTTCTAAACAAAAAGAATTGGCATACATAAAGAGTAAAATATAATTGAAATAAATATTTTACCCAAACAACAACAAAAACACTCCCACACACACATATACATATACATATATATATGATTATTAATTTAATAACATAAATTAATATATATAAAGATATAATTTTATGCGTAAATTTTCAGTATTTACTTCAATTCAAGAGCATGTGCGTATATATAAACGCGCGACAACCACAACTTTTCGCATAAGCCTGACGAATTCTCATGAGAATGAAACGCGTAATATTCTTTCTAGCTTAATTGCATTATATATTTTCATAACTTACTATATATATATATATATATATATATATATATATATGTGTGTGTGTCTAGCCGCACTGATGAGCTGTGAAACAGCGAAACAGTATACTGTATGTGGATGACTATAATGCTCCTCATCTTGAGTTGAGCATACTGAGAAGTGATACACAAATTATCATTAGCATATAAGCGACGCTCTTTGTGTAAACAAATCGAGCTTAGGTATTTCGGACGATGTCAAAACATCGTTAAACTCACTAATCGCTCAGCAGCCGCCAATAGCGTAATGGTTAGGAGCCTTGACTGTCGTACAGACGGTCGGGTTTCAATCCTAGCTTGACGTAGTTGCCTGTCTAGCCGCACTGATGAGCTGCGAAACATTAATGTATGTGGATGACTATATATATATATATATATATATATATATATATATATATATATATATATATATAGGGTTAGATGTTTTTATCAAACTCTACAACAAAATGACTTCCCCTCAGCTGTTCTATCAAGCAAAATCACAAAGTCTGAAACTCATTATAAGATTTATGCAACTGCACATAACCCTGCAGAATTTTAATGCAATTATGATACCGTGTGCATCAAATAAAAATGTTATACAATTTAAAAACAAGAGATTTTGAGCAGATGACTAGGATGCAATGGTCACTGGTGAGATGAGGGTTTTTTTTTTATATGAAAAACAGCGGTTGACCGAGTTTGGTTTTGTTTATTCCTGGGTAATATTTATTTCGAAGTTCTGACATTTAAAAATAAATGCACAAATAATTAAATAATTAAATAAAATGCGAGCAAGCAAATAATGTCAGAGTGAAGGTTAAGAAATTATGAAAAAATTAGATTTTGCCTTCGTCGTTTTTAAACAATGGAAATTGGGTCAGAAGTGGAAGAATCACGAAAAAATAAAGCGCGAGTTGGAATAAAACGACATTCACATATTCTGTTATATACGTAGAGGTGCATGTATATCAAACCAACTATATATTAAGACACACACACACACACATATATATACATTTGTATATATACACGCACACATATATATGTATATTTTTATATATGCTACATACGCATATATACATACTCATACACAACGCAAAATACTACCATAGAATTCCCACACACATAATACACATACGCACACACACACACACACACACATACGTATATATATATATATATATATATATATATATATATATATATATATATATAGTATAATGTAATAATTTTCCAAGTTACACATATCACGTTTTCTCAGTTGGTCATTTTCGCTTTTCAAACGGTAGCCATTACAATATTGTTTCATATATATATATATATATATATATATATATATATATATATATATATATATATATATGTATATATATATATATATATATATATATATATATATAAATGCCTACAAAAGAAGCTTCAATGCCTACTGGAGACAACTTGAATACCTACATGACACTATTCTCTAGTGACCAAGAGTCTCTCTGTGCATGTGTTCGTCAGGACGATCTGAAATGAGGATAATTTTACCAACATAAAAACTCTGACTAAATATTCAAAATCACATTGCTAGATAAAATCTCCGTGTTACGACTAAACAACACTGTCTTTGACGAGGAATGGTGCACTTTTTCCAAGTGATGTTGCCTCAAGTAAAAGCACCAAACAAAACTAGATCTTCTGCCAGACCAGATCACTGCCATTAACACACTCGCCATGTCTGTGATAACATATAGCTTTGTCATTACTGACTGGCCACAAAAGGACATAAACAGGCTGGACATTAAAATGCGAAAAAAGCTGACACTGTACAGAATAACATGCCAAAATCAGTGTCTGCCCAGAGGAACAGGAGGTATGTGTCTCTTAGAGATTGACAATCAGCATCGTGCAACTATCGGAGCTCCAAACAATATCTTATGAGCTACCAAAATCTAAACCTTAAAATGGTGCACAAAGACCACGATACAAGAGCCAGCAAAACAACCTTCATCACAAAACTTGCCAAACATTTTGGACAAGACTGCCTTACAAATAGGACAGAATCAGAAAACAAGTCTACTACAGAAATAGTCCAAAAGAGTCGCCAAAACACATAAAAAATTTCCATTGCAAAATACTGGAAGCATTGGCCAACCAACAGCGTGCCCAGTATTTCTTGGATGAATCTACCCAGGACTATATAGATAAAGAAGGCTCCATAGACTACGATCCAAAGAGAATTTTAATGGCTACCCAAGATCAAGACTTAATGACTAATGCTTTTAAGAAAATGAGTAGTCTCAGCAATGACAGCAAGAGCAGGTTCTGCTACAAAAAATAGTGTGATCCACCTGAAATTCAACGGTAAGGTTCTGCTGGGGAACAACAATAATACAACGTGACACAATGTACGATGCTTCCGTTCAGTCTCGAAAGACAAAGGATACCCTCTGTAAGGGCAGTTGCGCATATAATTGTATGGCAGAGATTGCGCAATTCTCAACCACACCTCTCCTGAATCGACACTGTTTGAGTCCAGTGGCAAGGACAAGTTCAGAACGACTGAAAACAATGCCGAGATAAGCAGAGAGCACATACAGCACCTGGAAGTCCCCAATGGTCACCCATTTAGTACTGGCCAGGTTCAACGTTGCTTAATTTCGGTGATCCAGTGGGAATCGGTGTGTCAGCGTGATTATGCCGCACGTACAACGTGACACAATGGAGCATGTACATATCTGGATGATTTGTCAGTTGAATATCGGATGTAGCAGCAAATCATGGGAACATGTTTACCGGAAAAAACAGTTGGAAATAAGTCTTACACCATTTATTATGACTATGCAATTTCTACAACTACATACTTAGAAAACGGAACCATAAAACCTGCCATAGTGATATGGATCAAGGTGGAGAAAGAAGCCACCTTAGTAGAAGATAGTGTTCTCAATGATGCTGGGTTAAAAAGAACTGAAAGGAGAAAGATAACGAAATACCAAAGTCTTATGTTTGACATGAAAAGAAACTGGAATCTTAGGAAGATCTCCATTATTCTAAGAGACACTGGACTCGTGAAAAAAATATAAAAAACACCTGCGAAATATACCTGGTGAACCAAGTGCAAGGGAGATTCAAACAATTGCACTAAAAGGGACGGT
>NC_136496.1:11743772-11748772 GCF_053919585.1 Euprymna scolopes | reverse complement strand
AAGATATTTCATTAATTGATTTTTACGTATAATATATTTTTCCAAGTAAAAACTACTCCAAATTAGTGGTTTACACAAAAAGGATATCATCATTAATCGTCCGGCCCGCGAGAGATCAGCATAACACAACCCGACCTGTAGAGTCGAATAAGTTGCCGACCCCTGCTCTAGACATTGTTTTATCTACAATAAAAAATTGTAAGTTTTACAAAATTAAAGAAACTTCAATTGACGAATGTCCTTTTTCCCTCCTCCTACTTTGGCTAGATAATATAAATCTCGCTGTCTGTACAACAATGTTATTTTGCATCGAATTTACATGCTGCTGTTTTTTTCACGAGACCCATTTTG
The DNA here is from genome assembly GCF_053919585.1 of Euprymna scolopes. Taxonomy (NCBI): domain Eukaryota; kingdom Metazoa; phylum Mollusca; class Cephalopoda; order Sepiida; family Sepiolidae; genus Euprymna; species Euprymna scolopes. Next base: position 11,748,421 of record NC_136496.1, on the reverse strand, counting down.
TCTCATAATTCTAATGTTTATTTATTAAAAATGTAGTTGTGGTTCGCACTTACATCGAGTGAACGACGCAAAGACTGGACATACGGATCAAGCAGCACATAAAATCCAAAATTTACCGCATGATGTCTTGATTAATACTTACGTTTCAGTCATCGGCGTGCATCTTCTAAATAACCGTTCTTGTGTCTCTACGTTCAGTGCCGATTTGTTCTCTATTCTGATCATGTCGCACCTGCTCATTCATTTGAAAACCATAGAAACTATTTACATTAAGTCTGCCAAGACTCCTCTTTGTAATATGTTTTTCTCTGTTTTTTCTCTCTCATCATATTATCCATTATTCATAATATTTTTAACTGTAACTCCTTACTTCGATTTAGCTCTGTTGAGCGAGGTTCGAAATCGGTTAGCTAGACTTTTTATTTTTATGTTTAGATTACACCATGATACCTAAATTCGGTATTTATATAGCTATAATTAAATTCTGTACCTATATGTTTACATCATTGAAATAAAGCTAAAGCCTTGACAACTCAAAATGGGCACTATAAAATTAGAAAAAAAAATGGATTGAATATTCGCCTGACAATATTTTCTCTTCAGGTTTTGTCCAGATACATAATAAAAAGAAGAGAAAAAAAAAGAATTATTTATACAAGGTGCCTTAAATAAGTTTCAAGGCTTTTTTGCATGAGCACTTATATTGATAGTACCTACATAAAACTCTAGTCCCCTTCGAAGTAATCTCCTCCGGCTGCAATACACTTGTTATATCGTTCCAACAACTTTTAGGAAAGCCCTATGGAAGTTTTCCTTTGTAAGTGTGCTGCCTCTTTCATATAAATTGTCATTAAGGAATAACCAAAAGTCACAGGGAGCAAGATCTGGACTATTGGGAGGGTGCGGAACTGTTTAATGCCCATCTTCGTCAAATAGTCTGATCTTGTCAGAGTACCATTGGGACAAACTTTACGCAAATCTTCCGCATCTTCAGTTCCTCGCAAATAATTGTTGTACAGTTTCCACACAAATATCAAACTGTGAACTTATTGTCTCTACAGACACACGACGGTCCTTATCCATGAAATTCTTTATTTGGCCAATCAACTCTGGTGTTTTGAATTTCTTACTTTTCCCACACCCCTCATCATCACTCACAGACTCCCTGCCTTCCTTGAATCCCTTATACTACTAAAAAACTGACGCTCGATTCATGGAAGATGATCTAAAAGCATCTTGCAGTCCATAGTTTCTATGGCATTTTTCCAAGTTTAAAACAGAAATTTATTCCATATCGTTCTTCTAAAGTGGGGTCCTGGATATGACCTTAAAATAAGCCACCCTTTAATTTCATTGCTCCCAGGTCCACTCTGACCCGGAGTGGTAGTACCTGTTTGGGTCCCAACTATGGGTTAAATAGAAACCGATTGAAACAAATATTCTATTAAAAAAGTTTTCTTCAAAATAATTAGATTCGGCATTAAATAACCCGAAAAGGGTTGATATGCCACAAAACAAAAACAACCAACTAACTAACTTCTAAAGTGTAATTACGTCTAGATTGTATTTTTGAAATTCACCAGCTGTGACAATCAGGCTTTAATAGGGCGTATTCCAACTCCTGCTGTTACTGTTCATTTGAATCTGAAATCATAAAAATTGGTCAGTCATCTCATAAGATGTATAGCAATTAAATACTGAATTTTCAAGAGTCTACAACAATTAAATTTTAAATGCCTGTACCAAAAATTCTGGAAACTTATTGAAGCACCTCGTAAAATTACTTTTAAAGCGTTTGATAACAGTTTTCTCTGGGCACCAAAATCAACATTTTTCCCCATTGAATACAGTATGATGCTGGTTTTGTGCAGACATTGGCTTCTTTCTTTGAGAAGAGTTTAGGCTATAGGTATGTTTTGTAGACCAGAATGCTCTCCCTTTAGGTCGATGGCTCTTCTGTCCAAATTTCCGACCCTTGTGTCACCGCATCCCACCGTGGGAGGGAGATAAATAAAATGTTCTAATATAAATTTCGACTATAAAAAGAAAAAAGAAGAAAAAAGAGCAATGAAAAAAAGTTTTTTTTTTCTTTTTTTTTTACATCTATCCATGTAAATAAGTGATGTTACTGAAAATGTGGAGTGTTGGTGGAGGGGGGGGGTGAGAAGCGCGATTATGCGAATATTGAAACCGGAAATGACGTAAATATGCTGCCATATTAGCCTAACTGATGAAAACAAACAAACAAACAAAAACAAAAATAAAGATATAGGATTATTGAAAAAAGATATTTAATTCTTTCCCACTGACAAAACTCATACAACAGGACCGGAAATGGGGATTGAGAAGTCAGTACGTCAGAGGGAAGCACTCTGACCTGCAAAAAGTGCCTGGACAGCCTCGTCGGCATTCCCCGGTAAGGGTATCTTAGGCGATTAGCAATAAAACAACCTCTTCTGAAAGGGGAAGGCAAAAACTTGGAGGGTGGACCTCCTAGAACTGCACAGAACTTTACTCCCAACGAAAAATCAACAGGAACCGAATCATTACAGCAATGGTCTAATCTCTCTTGATTTTGAGAGGCCAGAATAAAAATCCGTGACCTTGCTTCAACTTTTAAAAACAAACAAACAAACAAACAAACAAACAAAAACAACGTAAAATCTTCAATCGTTTCTGAAAAAAGTATATTAACGAATGAAACAAATATTAAAACTCTCAGTATATAATTTTATTTGATTGTATTGTTTTGATAGATTCGTATTTTTCCTTTTTTTCTTGGTTTATAGACAAATTACAAGGATTGTATTGTTGTATTTTCCCAGATATTAATCCAATGTTTATAAAATAGTAACAAAATAGGGCTGTATGATGGTACAGGTTTCTTTATTCATATAAATATTACTGGCAAAATAATTTTCCAAATGAGAACTAAAAAAATATTTTTTAATGTTTTATATTTTTAGAGGTTAAAACATTTCTAAGGCTATATATATATATATATATATATATATATATATATATATATATATATATATATATATATATATATATATATATACTAGCATTTCAGCCTGGTGTTGCCCGGGTATTTGGATGTGCATGTTGAGCAAAAAAAAAAAAAACGTGGTAGTAGGAAGGCAGGCTCGAACCCGTACCGCAAAGGAGGAAAAGAACGGGGTAAAACCTAACGTTTATGCTGTTACGACCACCGCCAAACCGGAAGCGACATTTTTAAAAAATTAAGGCTAGACAATCTAAAAGAGGATAACTTTAAAAAATACTAGCATTTCAGCCCGGCGTTGCCCGGGTGTTTGGAGGTGTATGCTGAGCAAAAAAAAAAAAAAGAGAGTAAACTTTTTTTTAATTTGACCCCTATTATGACCCCTTAAAATTTATAGTTTCGGGCTCAAATCACTTTATTAAATTAGATCCAGGTTCAAGGAACCTATATCTAAAATTTCAAGTGTCTAGACCCAAAATTGTTGGAGGAGTTTGGTAGAGTTCTTAAAGGTCAAATCGTTGAAATTTGACCCCTTAACAGACAAATTTCTGGCTGACACCCGTCACATCGATTTTCCCAAATCTCAGTACCCGGTATTTCAAATTTCGAGTCTATAGACTAAAAATTGACAGAGTTATTGCGTAGGGAAATGTACACAGACAGACAGACAGACAGACAAACAGACAGACAGACAGACAGACACGTTCACTTTTATAGATATATAGATAGATAGACAGATAGATGAAACAAAAATATATACGTATACATAAATATATATGGAAACGATTTTGTGTTCATTGTAAGCTTTTTACTCAAATATTTCGCAAGTATAAATCATGTAGAATATCTGCATGAATATAATTACCCGTAATAGTTAACTAAAGGTGATCACCCTATAAGAAAACTGAAAAAACTAATAGGGAATTAATTAAAAATGAATGTTTAAAAGAATATGCAAATTAGTTAGATCTTTTGCTAATGAATGCAATTCGATAACTCATATATAACAAAATTGTATTTCCTTTTTAAATAAATAGAAAAATAGGTTTTTTAATATGAATATCACTACACACCAAAGGAATACGGAATTATAGGTATATAGATTGGCGAAAAAAGTGACCCCCCCTGTAGAAAAGTGCCTAGTTGAAGGGGAAGATATTAATGTTTTTAGCCAATTTTTCAATATTTGTCGTATGAAAGGTCGAACGATACTGATCTCGTTTAAATCCGTCGCCTCTATTGAAAGTTTAAGGCAGGCATGCAAACAGACATACATATATACATTTATATATTGGTAACTAAAAATTTATGACCCCAATTGATGAAAAAGCTTGCCCTATCTCTGATTACCCTTTATGTAAAATTTCAAATATATAGACCAGAAATTGTCTGAGTAATTTGGAAGAGACCGCAGAGGTCAATTTTGTTTCAACTTTGACCCGTATTATGACCCCTTTAAATTTTATTGGTTTGGGCTCAAATCAAGTTATTAAGTTGGATCCATGTCCAAGGAACCTATATTTCAAGTGCGTAGACCCAAAATTGTCGGAGGAGTTTGGTAGAGTTCTCAAATGTAAAATCGTTTAACTTTGACCCCTTAATCCCCAAATTTCTGGCCAAAAACCGATCACATCGATTTTCCCAA
>NC_136496.1:11736272-11738772 GCF_053919585.1 Euprymna scolopes | reverse complement strand
CATACGTACATACAAACATACAAGCATGCATACACACACATACATACATACATACACACAAAGAATACATTCACACAAAACATACATACATACATACAAGCAACGCATACATACAAGCAAAAACATATATGTATACATACAAAGCATACATATATACAAAGCATACATACATACATACATATATACACACATACACACATACACACAAAACATACATACAAAGCATACATACAGATAAAGCATACATACATACACACAATACATACATACAAAGCATACATACATACATACACACAATACATACATACATACATACACACAATACATACATACAAAGCATACATACATATAAAGCATACATACATACATACATACATACACACAAAACATACATACATACATACATACACACAAAACATACATACAAGCAAAAACATACATACAAACATAAAAAGGTATATATGGATACGTACAACGTTTTATGCATATTTACATAGGGAGGAGACATGTATCTATGCAAATCATACATACGTTCATACAAAATACATGCATACATAGAAAGCACGCATATATTTGCACATACAACGCATGCGCATATGCAGACCATGCATGCATACATGCAAAATGCACACGTATATATATATATATATGGCATAGATGCATACGTATATACAAAGCATACACTCATAAAACTCATACATCTCTACAAAGCAAATATACGTTCAAACAAAATATACATATGTAAATATTCCGCATACATATTTATATACTTCGCATACATACATACAAAGCACAATACATACACACATAAATACAACCATACATACACACACACATACATACATACATACATAATACATATATTGCTTACATTCTTATAAAGCATAAATGCATACATTACATACAAGCATTTCTAGAAAGAATACGTTCATACAAATCAGACAGGCGTAAAAGGGACGTTCTAAAAGTTATGCCGACTATTTTTTTTATTTAAGGCTGGTGACTATGTAGAAAAATGTATTCTGCAGTATAAAAGGTTACTGGTTATAGTAGTACCACTCCAATCTTCGTAGCTCTTCTACTTTTTGAGTTAAAAATGGAAGGCGTTACTTTTTGCAACGCTTTCTTATATGCATACAAATTATGCATACAAATTATACTTACATACAAATTATACTTGCATACAAATTATACTTGCATACAAATTATACTTACATACAAATTATACTTACATACAAAGTATACTTACATACAAATTATACTTACATACAAATTATACTTACATACAAATTATACTTGCATACAAATTATACTTGCATACAAATTATACTTACATACAAATTATACTTACATACAAATTATACTTACATACAAAGTATACTTGCATACAAATTATACTTGCATACAAATTATACTTACATACAAATTATACTTACATACAAATTACACTTACATACAAATTATACTTGCATACAAATTATACTTACATACAAATTATACTTACATACAAATTATACTTACATACAAATTATACTTACATACAAAGTATACTTGCATCCAAAAGAAGCAAACGTAGATACAAAATATATTTAAAAATGTAAAATTGTGTCTTTTTTTAAATTCTTACCAATTCATCTGTGATCCATTCCAAGGCATTTGTGATCCACTCCTTCTTCTCATCAGTGAGAATATCATCCTTCAGATCCGCTTCTCGCCGAGGCGGATGTTCCGGTCTCTCTTTCACGCGGGCCTGCCAGGCCACGTAGCTCGGTCGACGCGTTGCCAATTTCAGCCGAGCCGTCGTGGCCTTCAGCTGTGCCATATCCGAACACAACTCATTCGAAACATGATCGACACTGATCCCCTCAGAAATGACGCCCAGTGGGGCCTTGCGCGGGTCTCTGACCCGGGACGCTGTCGTAGACGATAAGCATTCAGTATTTTGGGGCGCGGCGGTCTCGTCTACACAGTCGCCACTGTTAGTCTCAGTGGTGTTGCATAGCGTCGTCGAATCGGGTAAAGACGTTCTCGTGTCTGTGATATGGTTGTGGCTACTTTCGTTGTGTTCATTGTTTCCCGGTTCGTTGTTTGAGCATGTTTTTCCCATTTCTTGGTCGTCAGCATCCGGTAATTGGGACCAATCGCTGATAATTGGACTAGCAGGTGCGAGTATCTGAAACATTGGTAGGTTGTTAATGATCTATCTTGACTAAACGTTTGGATAGATCAGAGAGAAAGAGTCTGCTGAAAAAAAAACAACAAAAATAACAATAATAAGATAGATAAAATATAAACAGATAAATAAATAAAAAAGAAAATTATATTACTACTAGAAGGCCGCCCGGAATTGCCCAGTCGTAAAATACGCTTAAATATGATATTGTGATTAATGCAGATTTTGTATTTATCATTATTTTATTATATTGAATCCAATACATGGTAATGATTTAAAAAGTTAAAAAAAAATGACCCCTGCGCCACCACCGAGAATCGAAACCAA
>NC_136496.1:11541272-11731272 GCF_053919585.1 Euprymna scolopes | reverse complement strand
TGAATCCCCTGTGGAATTTCCACAGGTCCCGCTAGTTTTATTATCTCTATCCCTACTATTATATAAAAGGAACTTTGTATATCTGTGCGTCTGTGTGTCTATGATTTCGTTCCCTATAAACTCGAAAACGGCTGATGCGACTTTATGAAATTTCCCATAATGATACATTATGTGCCTGGCAGTGTTCTTAGATAGGGTCTCTACCGAAATATCTTCGATAAGTATCGATAGTCGATAATCGAAATAATCGGATGAAGGAATGAACAGGCGATTTTCATAAAATTTTACACCTTACACACTAACATCATAAGTTCAGTTGAGAAGTTTTATTACCACACAAGCAGAGAAGCTCGACATATAAAATTTACAGTTGGTTCTTTGATAAAACAGATGCGCATTCGAACTGAATGTTTCCCTTTTGGGCACAATTAAAGTATGATACTTGAACTTTGCATTTTAAACTTTAATTCAAGCCATTATATATATATAAAATAATTTATAAAATCAATAGTAACTCTCTACAGTGCAATATAGACTACAATGTATTGTGAACAACGTCACTGTGATAAACATGTGAGTTTTCTCCTGGTGCACCACAATGGGTCCCTAAATAGAGCAGGCAATCAATCGAGAGAGAGGAGAGAGAGAGAGAGAGAGAAAGAGAGAGAGAGAGAGAGAGAGAGAGAGAGAGAGATGTGTAAATCATATTGTAGACACGTTGACCGGAAGTCAAGATCAGCTGATCGGATTGCGTGTGAGTCACATGATCAGGTTAGCTGAATCATAGAGATTTGGTTTAGACTTAGAAGAGAACGGATGGCTTCACCGTTGTCTCCTCCCCTTCACTGGGGGAGGGGGACGCTTACGTGTGTAGAACAGAACCACACAAGCCAGAGTTTCGCTTTTCATCCTTCTGCGAGACACCTGGAAAGTGAAATAAACTATAAAACCAATTCCTCGTGTTGGAGTGAATGAATCTTCGTCCAAAACAGCTACCAAGTCTCCCTCCAAGATGAGATGTTTCCAGATGGACCAACATCGAGACGCAGAATGTATGTCCCAAAAAACACGACATGTCACACACACACACACACACACACACACAAAAGCATATGAACATATCATGTAATAGAAAGATATTTAGACGATCACACACACGGTCCCCCTTATTAGAGATAACTACGCAACAGAAGGAAACAAGTTTAGTCTTGGCAGCATTAAATGTAACCATCCATTTTTGTCCCCATTCGACTACAGATTGAAGGTTATCCTATAGTGTTTCTGCCATTTCCTTAGATATGTGTTCATTTGTTTTCCCCTCATGCCTGTTTAGAGAGTGGTGTCATCGGTAAATATACCCATCTCCGAAAAAATTTTATCATGGAGGTCATTTATGAATATCAGGAATAATAAAGGTCCAAGGATAGACCCATGAGGTACTCCCACATTTATATCATATTGTTTAGATGTACGACCGTCGAGGACAACTTGGATTTTTGTCTTACTTAAGAAGAATTTAATTACATTATGTATTCTTCCAGTGATACCATATGATCTGATTTTCCTTAGAAGACCATCGTGCCATACCCTGTCAAAAGCCTTAGATATATCAAGGGTTACCGCTCTACCCTCCCCTGTTTTGTCCAGTGAACGCTCTATACGTTCAGATACTATAGTTAAGATATTTGCTGCTGAACGGGCTTGCCTGAATCCATATTGTTTGTCGGTTAGGAGTTTAGCAGCTGTTAGGTGTTGGACTAGGGCTTGATTAACTAAGGATTCAAATATTTTGGCGAAAAGCGGGAGGAGGCTAATGGGGCGATAATTTAGTGGGTAAGTTCTTTCACCAGAATTATTGAAGACTGGTACCACAGAAGCGGTTTTCTAGCAGTCGGGAAAGCAAGATTCGTTAAGGCATTTATGGTAAAGTTTAGAGAGAACTGGAGCAACCTCAGCAGAGCAATTTTTAATAGCATATCCGGGATGAGATCTGGTCCACATGCTCCTGAGCTGTCCAGGTTTTTTATGATACCATGTACCTGAGAAGGGGTGATTTTCAAATCGTCTAGTGTGGCGTCTGTCCGCAAAGGAAAGTTGGGGAGGAAGTGGTGTGCCGGGTCCAGTGTGGAGTTTGAGGCAAACTGACTGGCAAGCAGATTAGCCTTGTCGGTTGCTGTGCAAACAACCTCATGATTGTTTGATAGTGGGTGAATCGTTGACTACCCATTATTTACCACACTGTTGTAGATTTTCCAAAAATCACGGGTTCCTAATTTCTGTGCTTCGATGCGTTTTCTGGTGGTTTCAGTGTAATCTGTCTTAGCTTTCGCTATTACTCTCTTACAATTATTTCTAGCTTCTATATACTTCTGTCTGTTTGAAGTGGACTTATGTCGGTTGAATCTGCGGAACGCATGCTGCCTTTGAACAATGGCAGCTTCACAAGCAGAAGTAAACAATTGGGGAGAGTGGGGCTTGCTATAGAATTTCCGTGTGGGAACATGTGATTTAATTGACGTTTTGAGCCATTCAGTGGTTTCATTTGCACTTTGTTCCGATGGAAGAGATAGATATTTCGCCATTGGGCATCTCTGATGAGTTCCTTGATGGCCTCCCAGTCAGCCTTCTTGTAATTCCTCGTTGTTTTGAGTAGTAGGTCTTCAGTTTTAGGGCGAAAATTTAGGGTGATTTCTACCATTATCACAGCGTGATCAGCATTCCCGTGTGGGCTGTGGGCATTTGTTGTACAATCATTGGGAACTGTTAGAAAGATATCTAGAAGTGAGGCATGTTGATCTTGCTGATCTCGGAAACGTGTCGGAAATGTAACCGTCTGAGATAGGGAATGGGTATAAAGAAGCTACGTGTTGTGTTACTGGCTTCGTCTGTGCAATTAGAGAATCCAAGCCAGTTACTGTAGTGGACATTGAAGTCACCAAATACATATTTGTGCGCTAGTATCGAGGGAGAGTGCTATATCTATGCTGTCAGAGACTTTGTTTATTAGGGTACAGTCCTGGGTTGAGGGAGAGCGGTAGAGAAAATACAAGTAGCTAATATTATGTTGCATATTACTGGTCGTCTGATTCTAGTTTTATTTCTCTAGGGGAGGGTTGTAAAGTCTTAAATGTATAAGTAGTAATAAGGTAAAGAGCAGTGTTAAGTTTCCCTTTAGAGCATGTGAGAATTATTCGTATAATTTGGATTCACGAAGTACTTTATCCACTGCGCCACTGCGTAGTGGATAATATACTTAGTGAAACTTAGTTGTAAGTTACACTCTTCTAGAGGTTGAACGTTCAGCTCTCATTGCAGGTTACACTCAAAATACAACTGCAAATTGCTTAGAACGTCTACCCAGCCATGGCTGACCGAACAAGAACATGCAACCTCCGTGAATTAAATGAATTTTCTAGTGAAACTGCGCTGGTTGACCACCGGAAGTCTTATCTTTTAGAAATTGTTTTTTAGGGTGATTCGAGTTTTATTGACACATTCACTATCCAATGTTTGTAATGCTGCCCAACTGCACAAGTTCTATTGCGCATGCGTGTTGCAAAACACTTCCCTATGTTCAGAATAGCGACGGCCATTGAAATTCATTCAGTGATACATTGGAAAAAAATGTCTTAATATTCAGAAAACTACATGTCTGTCTCAGGCTCGAATGTGATATTCGTTTTCAGCAGAATCGAAAATTTATAAAAGTCGTCAAATTAAGTGTGAGCGTTGAGTTTCAGTTAAAGTAAAAAAATTACCGTATAATTATAAAAATAATGTACTAGTAGGGTGATCCAACGTTACCCGGGATTGAATGATTATCGACGAATGTTTCACACTCCCGTATTTTTATTGTCATGGAAATGTGTCTTTTTTTATTAAGTGGGAAATAAAACTGGACTTTATTTTTTTAATTAAGAAGGAAAATTTGACATAAAAATGTAGAAAGTGAAAGCTATATATATATATATATATATATATATATATATATATATATATATAAATATATATGTATATATATATATGTGTTTTTTTTTAGAAAATTACCAATCAATAAAAACTTTTGGTAAACAATTGGAAAAAAATGTTACATATGTAATGGTGGTAAAAATGTGTGCGTGTGTGTTTTTTTTTGTATTAGGTTGGAAAGAAAATGGACATTTTTAAAATTCGGAAAGATGTCAGTATTTGGAATAACAAATGTGCTCGGTAGTAAAATCTGAACCTACGCTGTTACTGGGTATACGCTTTTTATCTTTTCACGTCTTTTTCAAGTGTTTAGACCCCAAATTGTCGAAGGAGTTTTGTAGAGTTCTCAAAGGTCAACTTTGAGCCCTAAACAGCCAAATTTCTGGCCGAAAACCGATCACATAGATTTTCCCAAATCTCAGTATCCTGTATATCAAATTTCGAGTCTGTAGACTAAAAATTGACAGAGTTATTGCGTAAGGAAATGTACACAGACAGACAAACACGTTCACTTAGGGGTCAAAATTAAAAATAAATTGACCTCTGCGGTCTCTACCAAATTACTCAGACAATTTCTGGTTTTAACATTTGAAATTTTACATAATCGTATTCAGAGATAGGGCAAGGTTTTTAATTGGTTTGGGTCGAAAATTTGAGCTATTAAGAGATTTATGTATGTTTGCATGTCTGCCTAAAACTTTCGACAAAGGCGACGGATTTTCACAAGATGAGTATCGTTTGAAACTCGACCCTTCAGACGAAAAATACAAAAAAATTGGCTAAAAACATTAATTACTTCACCATCAACTGGGCACTTTTCTACAGGGAGGGGTCGCTTTTTTTCACCGATATTTTCGAAAGTTACCCCCGCTTTTGGATTGTCTAGTCTTAATTAAAGCCTACGTCACTCCCGGTTTGACGGTGGCTGTAACAGCAAAGACGGCACGTTTTTTTTACCCGTTCTTTTCCTCCTTCACGGTACTGGTTCGAGCCTGCCTTCCTACTACTACTTTTTTGTTTTTGCCAAACACACACCTTCAAACCCCTGGGTAACGCCGGGCACCCATGCTTGTATATGATAAAATTCCTTCAATATGTTTATTTTGGTCAGAACTTTTATAGAGTCTCGAAAACCTCAGATTTCCTTTTTTTTTACATACATTTACTTCTGGTAAATATGATTAACTGCATCGATCCAATAGTATACCCCTACACCCGCTCCTCTATCCCCATTACCTTTGCCAGATCATTTAAGTCGTCAGAGCCACTCCGTTTTGGGTCTTAAAGAAAGTTGCAGCTACTTCCAGCTATTACAAGATGACCTTGATAACTATGACATTTAAAAGCATGAACACTTTTGCAAAGCGAAATTAACATACATTTAAAAATGTTACATTAAAGCGGTTAACCGTCTCCTCCCATAAGGTAACCTTTGTTAATCCATATTAATGCCAGCCCGCGAGGTGAGGTGGTCAGGTGGTTAACGGCGCGGACTGACAACCTGAGTGTCCCAAGTTCGGATCCGGCGTGTTCTACCAATAGAAACTTTCACTTACATTGTTGGCAATCTTTACGTGATTCCTCCCCGTATGTCTTTCTAGAAAGAATTTTGACTAGAAAAAAAATCGTGGAAACCAATGGTTACCATGGGCTCTTCGAATTCATACAATATAGTGATGATGATGAATGATGGCGCTAATACCCATCGTAAAAGGAGTTCGAAGCGACCCATCCGAAGGGGGGGGGGCTCAGTACTAAAGCCAACATAGTCACCCCTGTTACTAAAATAGTTTTTTACCTGTTGGCTGAGATAATTGCTCCTGTGTAATTCTATGAGGTTTACTCTCTTTGGCATTGCCATCTACCTTTGAGGTTAGTTTATTGTTTAATCGACCGCGGCACAACTACTGATGAATGCCGCCGTGGCTACCAAAGCTTTTTTTTGCCGGCTATAGTATTATTCCTTTATGGTGCTGGCCTTTCAATCCAATTTTTTCTCACTTGTGTCACAACATCTCGCCGTGGGAGAGAGATAAATACCAAACACGGTCTAGACCATTATTGAAATGGCCTTTTCCCTATTGAATAAGGCAGGTTGTCGGTCTTGTGCAGTTCTAGGAGGTTCATCCTTCTATACTTTGCTTTCTCCCTTTGAGAAAGGGTTAGCATTGATAATAACCCGAGGCGTCCCTACCGGGAGATGCTGACGGGGCTAACTCATTGTTTTTTTTGCAAGCTAGAGTGGGTTCTCCGCTAGGGCACTCATCAATCCAACTTTCGATCCTTGTGTAACATCTTCTCGTCGTGGGAGGATGATAAATATCACGGATTCAAATGACAGAGACAACACACAGGATGACACCCCCTCCCACTGCAAAGAAAAAAATCCAATTATGAAATCGCTGATAAAAATTCACAACCATTTCTAAAATGCAACACATTTCGTACAAATAAATTTCAGTGTATACTTGACTTATGTTCAACAGTTTGTTAGGCATAAATCAAATTGTCATCCAAGGATATTCTCATCAGAAAGTGTTTTACTGCATAGGCTTTATACTCACCGGATCATAATCCCCAGATTTCTTTTATAATCAATTTATCTAATCTACAGTGTACCACCATTGCTTCTACAAGTTACAGATCGTTCAGTGCAATACTAAAACTCTGGAGAGCATTTGTGTTCATATACGAATCTTTTAGATGGTTGGTAGTAAATGCGAATGGCGTAAATAATAAGAGATGTAGTAAGAGTAATGGGATGATGTAAATAATGAAAAAAAAAAAAAAGGAAGGCAGAGAACCAGAGTGGAGAAAAAAGTGGGAGGGGAGGGGAAAGGAGAACAATTAGGTAAAAAGGGAGAGGTGAGAGAACCAGCGAAATGAATGAGGAGAGAGAGAGAGAGAGAGAGAGAGAGAGAGAGAGAGAGAGAGAGAGAGAGAGAGAAATATTATCACACGCGGCAGTACTACTGTGACAATCGTCAAGTCACCTGGATAATAAACGTTAGTAAAACGATGTCGTATACACAACTTAACTCAGTCCTGAACAATTCCGTCTACACGCTCCAGCACGATCCCGAACAGTTTCGTCCACGCGACTCGACATGATCCTGAACACCTCTGTCGATTCGAGTCCGAAAAATTCCGTCGAAATGATCAGACATGATCCCGAACGGCTTCGTTTAAACAACTTAACACGACATGTTACCAGAGCAAGCTGTCCAGTACCTCCCTGAATGATTCTTGTATCGGCTTTTAATAGCTCTTGGACGAACCCATTTTCGCTGTAGGTAGGCATGACTAAGATATTGACACACAATTCTTGAGCGCTTCTGCGCATGCTCGTCACAAGAAAGCGCAAGAGACAAAAGGAGGATGTTAGTATATAAAGGACGGTTCAAAAGTACGACAGCCTGCTACAAACCTCTTATCTTTTGAATATTTCGAAACCAAAAGCGAAACACATCCAAAGATGAAGTACTATTGCCACATCTTTGTAGTTGTTGCTCACACCACTTTTTCCTGCTTTGACAGAATGCAAAACGACTTCAAAATTCCAGAGGGCGATGTTCTCTTAGCCTCCATATAACATTTTTCTCACAGAAGAGACGTTACTAGTATTTTTATATTGTATCGTTATTTTCAAGACCGTTGCGTGGCTTAGCTTCAATCTATGCAACCCCTGTATAACATTAACAACAAAAGCTCGTCTAGATACAACCAATGCTAATAATTTTCCCTTCTTCATTTCCGTGCCTAAAACAAAACGAAACTTCCATGAGCAGAGTTTATTGCCTAGATTTGCCGGTATTCAAAGCATAATACTGTTGTACTGCTTCCCAGCTTGTTATTACATTGCCATCTTTAAGCCCAGCGTAAGAAAAATTCTTGAGACGCCCTCCTACCCAATCAAATTCTGACAGACTTTCACCACTATTATCAATCACTAGCAGGGAGACCCAACGTTGCCCGGTATTGAATAGGAATTAATGAATGTTCTACGTACTCTTATTATAATTGAAATCGCCTGTTTTTCAATCGAATCGATTGATTGCCTGCTCTAGTCGGGATACCATCGCGGTGCACTTGGAATAAGCTTCATATGCCACCCCCGCAGTGGATTAATCCACAATACTTTTTAATCTGGATTGCACTGTAAAGAACCTATTACTGATTTTATAAAATTATTTCATATAAATGGCTTGAATTAAAGTTTAAAATGCAAAAGTCAAGTATCATAGTTCAGTTGTGGTCTAAACAAAGCTATTAATTTTGAACACACCGCTGTCTTACCAAAAAACCTGCTGTTTATATATATATGCTGAACCTTTCTCTTCGTGCAATGATAAAACTTCACAAATGCTGTTATGATGTTAGGCTGTATAAAAGTGTTAACTTTGATCAAAATCGAGAAATTACTTTTTTAATCGGATTTTTTCGATTATCGATTACGATACAGGACCTGTGAAATTTTCAAAAAGTTGGTTAAACCGTTACGGAGTCCGTAGGAAACGAACTCAAACACACGAGCACAAGCACAGACACATAAAAAGTGACCTTTATATATAAATAGCGGGGGTACCCGGTGTTGCCCGAGTGTGGAGAGATGGAGGGGATAAAAAAAAAACAGTAGGCAATCCGGGTGGAGAGATGTGTTAAAAGTGGTAGTAGGCAGGTAAGTTCGAACCTGTAACGCGAAGGAGGAAAAGAAGGTGAAGAAAACCCTACTGTCTTAGCTGATGCATCTATCGCAAAACCAGAAGTCGAGAGCGTTCGAATTAAAGGTAATAATTGCAAGGCGTATAATGACTTTACAAAAATGTCGACGACAAAAGTTACCCTCCTTGCAAAAAACGGCCCAGTTGACAGTGAAAGAATTAATGTTTTTGATCAATTTTTCGATATTTGTCGTCCGAGCGACCAAGCTTTAAAATGATCTAATTTTGTCACGGTCCACTCGTCTGTCGAAAGCTTTTGCTAATACATACATGTTCACAAACTAACGCAAATAGATGCGGGCACACAAACTAATACACACATGCATACACAAAAACTAACACTTTTAAGACAAGAAATGCCGCTATCTTTGACTCAATCATTCCGCCATTTTGATGTATCTTTTTTTTCTCAACGCAACTTTAAATAGATAATGCTCGTAAATCGATTAAAATACAGCTACACATGATAAATTTAGGAACCGCTAAAAATGGCCGCAAAATCAAGTTGTTGTTGTTTTTTAAAACGAAATTACATTTATTAAAATCCATTATTTCTGAGTAACTTTTTTTTTTCCAGAAAGATAAAACCCTGAATTTTATCATATAGAAAACAGAATAATGTAAAACTTTTTCTACTATTTTTAATTAAATTTTAAATGTTAAATTTTCCCAAAAAGTTAACAATTGACATTTTTTGTCTTGCACAAAAAACGTACATAAATATTAAAAAAAAAAGGTTTTTGAAATAATTAATTAATTTATTTATTGTCTAACTAAGATTTAGGATGATTTTCTAAGAGAATATGCAAAAATATTATAATATAAGTACCTGAATTTCAAATAATTCCACTTATTCATATAGGTAACCAGATATTTCGCGTTGATCTAGAGTCTAGAGCGACACTGTTTACGTTTGCGTTTGATAAGAAGAAAACTATGGAAGACCAAACAGGCCCAAAAAACTTATTTTTCAGTGACGAAAATTTCAATGTATTATTAAGCTGAGGCTGGCCAGTACCAGATGGGTGACCATTTGTATGAGTTTGGTTTTTAATGTGTATGTGTGTGGGGGCCAGGTTCCCAAAAATGGGGGGGGGGAATTTAAAGCAGAATAAAAAAAAATTATTTCAGCGCGTTTGGTCCACCGTAGTCGAAAGGCGGCAAACATTTTCAAACGGGATCGAAAAAAATGATGCTATTTTTAACACAAAGGGCACAATATTTATCGAATTTTTTTTGTATCGATTATTCAAAGCATGCCCTGTTTAATAATGGTCATGCATTATTCGGCTCGCTAAAAAAAAATTGTTAATTTATTTATCAAAAATTTTAAAATGGCTTTTTTCGTATAAATATTAAAAAAAATTTTGTTTTGTTTTGCTTAACTTAAATTAATTATTTTACTTAACATATTCACCGAATTTCACACTTCAAAACTCAAAAGCGGGATAATTAAACCAAATCGAAGTTCTGATATTCAGACGTCAAAATAAGGTATGCAAACAATTTTTTTTTCTTTAATCTATAATTCTGTCCCTTATAACAACACAATATCTTGTGTTCAGTTTCAGATGATTATTTTAAGCATATTTGTTCCCACTTCAAAACAAGGGGGGTTTTGTAAGCAAAAAAAAATATATATAAATATCGTTTATGAAAAATAAGTACACTGTTATAAAGTTCATTCTTCTCCTAATAATCGCTGAAAATTTCGTATTGATCGGATAATTACCTGATTTTTGGTAGATTTTGAAAAAGACGATCCGTCAAAAAGTACTGACCTGCCCCCCCCCGTTTTGGCGGTGCCTAATAAATTCATACATTTCATTGTCAAATCAACCTTAACAGACGACAATTTCATCTGAACTGTGTCACCTCAATATTTATTTAATAACGGGTCACCTCAATATTTATTTAATAACGTCGTAAGCGATTATAAATATTTATTTAATAACGTCGTAACCCCGCTAGTCTATATATATAAAAGCGAAAATGTATGTATGTTTGTGTGTCTGCTAAAAACTTTCGACAGACACAACAAAAATTCACAAACTCGGTATCATATTGAAGCTCCATCCTTCGCTCAAAAATATCCAACATTTGGCCAAAAATGTTCATTTTTTCACCCCGAAATCGACAATTTTCGACGGGGGGGGTCAACAAAAACGGCCCTCTCGACCGGTTCTACGCATGCGCCAGATGACGTCATAACCTGATTTACTTTAAATAATTGAAAAACTGAAAAAAATTCATGTACGTCGTGTTTAGGTCAGTTGATTAGCAAGTTGGTTCATTATGTAAAAGTTTTGGGTTCGTGGTGCGAGATGTCTTTTTTTTTTCGATTTTTTAAATTTAAATATTAAACCAGCCATTTAAGCCATTTTTCACGTAACGTTCGTTTTTCTGTTTTTTTTTTTTACTTCGCTTATCCACCCCCGACCACACACCCCAAAACACTCGGGTACCCACCGATTTTTTACATTTTAATATTGAAACAGTGCTCGAATTTCTGTTTTCATCGTTCGTTTGCCTTACGTTAGTTTTTTTGTGTCCCCCCCCGCTTAAGTGTTAACGTTGTTGTTTTTATTCTTCGCTTATAACAAACAAATCTGGTCATTGACGTCGTCGTCGTAACGATCGACGACTTCCGGGCGGGCACCTGTCAATTTCGTTCTTACTTAAATAAATTCAAACATCTTTCACTAACTCATTGTGGATGGCCGATTTTATTTTCAAACTTCGCCTCGGGGCTTCGGGTTCGATCATACCCACCCCCGGGTTCTTTTTTTTATTTAACACCACACACACTTACAAACACCCGGGCAACGCCAGGTACCCCCGCTAGTTATAATGAAATAAAAATATACACTGCCCTATAATCAAATGCTAAAAATAAAGCTGAAAATTTCTTTGTCTATTGTTATATAAACGCCACTTTGTGTGTTGTGTGTGTGTGTGTGTGAGAGAGAGAGAGAGAGAGAGATAGAGATAGAGAGTTCCTCATAGGTGCCGAAACAATTGAGCCTATCGCTTACAAATTTCACATAAAGCTTATGTATATTTCTGGCAGTGTTCTTAGATATGGTTTGTACACCCGATAAATACCGAAAATAGAAAAAAAAAATCCGATCTTAAAAATAGCTTTTCCCTCTTATAGATAAAAAGAACTATTTTTACAGTAGAATATTTTACGTTACACCGACCAGGGAAGATAATAAAATTGCAGCAAATCATTTCTTCTTAAAAACAGATGTATTATAATCTGGATATATAGCTTAGTTGTAGAGCATTCGACTACAGATTGAATGATTTTCTGTTTAAGCTCGGGTGTGCCTCACCATTTTATTTTAATTTTTTCTCATTAATGAGTTCAATTCACGACAAAGAATACCATTTAAAATCGCCACAAATCATTACTTTGGTTGCATATTTTATAACTAAATATTAATCAGAAGCGGCTTTTTTCAGGGCATTCATTGTAAAGCCCAAATATCAGTTGAAAAATATATTAAACAAACACAGACGGAATGTGATGAACGACATTATTATTATTATTATTATTATTATTATTATTATTATTATTATTATTATTATTGTTATTATTATTATTATTATTATTATTATTATTATTATTATTATTATTATTATTTCGAATTAGTCCACCGGGCAAATTATTCCTCGTAATATATAATAATCAGTAGAGAATTGATTCTATAATAATATATACTCAATCTACATAAATTAAAATATCATGTTTAAGCGTATTGTACGACCAAGCAATACCGAACTTCCAGCTAGTAGATTTCAAAAACTCATTGAAAAGTACTTCCCTGTAATCAATTGCTTGCATAAAAAATTCAATAAAAATAAAAATAACCTAAAATTGCTGTAGAGTTGCTACAAAAATTAACACAGGATAATTAAAGCACATAATTATAAAACATAATTATAAAACATAATTATAAAATAATAAATGAGATAAGCAGAGGAAATACTACTACTACTACTACTACTACTACTACTAATAATAATAATAGTAATAATAATAATAATAATAATAATAATAATAATAATAATAATAATAATAATAATAATAATAATAATTTGAGACAGTATAGATATAAATCTGAACAATGCAAACAAAACAGAACATTTGAAACTAATGAAAGCCAATTCTACCAAAATGTTAACGGAGGAAAAACAAAAACAGAACAACCAAATCCGACAGAAACAAAACTCTACTGGAGTTAAATATGGGCAGAGCGACGAGATCAAAATACTAATGCCGAATGGCTGAAATACATGAAAGAATACAAATGGAAGAAGGAACAGTGAATGAAATCAGCAAGGAATCCCTAAAGAAAACCACAGGAAAAATGGAAAACTGGAGAGCACTAGGGCACGACGGGATACATGCATACTGGTTCAAAAAATTCACAACCTTACACGAAAGGCTAGCTCAAAACCTGGGAAGATGTATGCAGGAAGCAAGCATACCAGACTGGATGACAAAAGGTAGAACCACACTGCTACAGAAGGACACAGGAAAAGGAACTGTCCCTAGCAACTATAGGCCAATCACGTGCTTATCAACTATGTGGAAGATACTGACAGCACAACTGAGGGAACAAATCTACCACTCCCTGAATAATCGTGGACTCATCCCCGAGGAGCAGAAAGGATTCCAAAAAGGAAAAAGAGGAACACATGACCTGTTATATATAGATCAAAACATCCTAAAGGAGGTAAAAAGGAGGAGAAAGAATTTAGCCATGGCATGAATCGACTACAAAAAAGCGTACTACAGGATCCCCCAAGCATGGATAATAGAATGCCTAAAAATATATAAAATACCAAGCAGGATCACCAACGTAATATGCAATGAAAACATGGAGACTAGAATTGACAGCTGATGGACAACACATAACAGAAATTAAGATACAAATAGGCATCTTCTAAGGAGACTCGCTATCACCACTACTGTTCATCATAGCCATGATCCCCTTGAACAGTATTCTGAGAAAGTGCCAAGCCGGATACAAGTTCTCCAATACAGAGGAGAAAATGAACCACCTGATGGACATGGACGATCTGAAACTTTTTGCAAGGACCGAAAAGGAGCTAGAGACACTAATTAACACAACCAGGATCTTCAGCCAAGATTTCCAAATGGAATTTGGAATGGAAAAAAAAGTGCGCACAAATAGTTATAAGAAAGGGAACACTGGAAACGACAGAAGGCATGTAACTACCCAACTAAACAGAAATGAGGGCACTAGGGAAACAAGACGACTATAAATACTTGGAAATTCTGAAAGCGGACACCATCAGAGCAACAGAAATGAAAGAGAAAATTGGAAAGGAATGCCTCAGGAGAAGAAGAAAACTCCTGGAAACTAAATTATATAACAGAAACCTAATAAAAGGTATAAATACATGGGCAGTATCACTAGTAAGATACTATGGACCGTTTATAGGGTGGACAAAAGAAGAACTGAGACAACTCGACCAGAAAACCAAGAAATTCATGACCATGCATAACGCACTACACCCAAAGGACGATATTGGCAGACTCTACGTGAAAAGGAAAGACGGCGGGAGAGGACTGATCTCTATAGAAGACTGTGTGAAGGACACGACAAAAGAGCTAGAAAAATACATAATGCAAAACACTGAAAGGATAATTATGACAGTGAGAGACACTGAAAAAAAAAACAGAAAACAGAGAGACAAATGACAAAACTAGAAAAGAGAAATGGGAAAAGAAACGACTCCACGGAAGATTCATAAGAATGACAAAAGATGAGAATAACGAAAACACCTGGACATGGATGCGAAAAGGACATATAAACCGAGAAACAGAATCTCTAATAACTGGAGCACAAGATAACTAGATAAGAACCAACCATATAAAAGCAAAGATCGATAAAACACAAGAAAACAGCAAATGCAGACTCTGTGGACAAAGAGACGAAACGATAAACCATATAGTAAGTGAATGCAACAAATTTGCCCAAAAGGAATACAAAAACAGGCGTGACCAAGTGGGGAGGGTGGTACACTGGGAATTGTGTAAGCGACTGGATTTGGAGCGTACAGACAAATGGTACAAGCATAAACCCGCAACAGCACTCGAAAACGAGAACCACAAAATCCTATGGGACATGGACATACAGACGGACAAACCCATCCAAGCAAGAAGACCAGATGTCGTAATAATTAACAAGAAAGAAAAATCCTGTCAAATCGTAGACTTTGCAGTTCCAGCTGACCACAGCGTGAGTATGAAAGAAAAGGAGAAACGAAGCAAATACACAGAGCTAGCCAGAGAGTTAAAAGGGATTTGGATGATGAAGAAAATCAAAATAGTACCGATAATAGTAGGAGCACTAGGAACAATTCCGAAAAACTTCGAAAAAAGAATGTCAGCAATTGGAATCGGAGGAATAACTGCAAAAGTACAACGACTAACGATAATGAAAACGACTGAAATATTAAGGAAAACCCTTGAATGCGGAGAATAATACAAGAAGACAATATAACGAATAAGCGTTACAGGGAATGAAGAACACCGAAACTGCATATTTACAAGTTCTACACCCCATCATGAATCCCCCCATTATTTCATCACCGTCCCCCCCAAAAAAAAATGATACCAAAGGGCCGAGAAGGTCAATAAGGACTGAAAGACCGAGGAGCGAGCGCCAACCAGACCTTGGCTGGACAAGCGCAAAGAGAACTGGGACCTTGGGAGGCTGAGTGCCACTCAAATTCCAGTATAAACCAATGGCCACTACCAGCGAGAAATCAATGGTAAGTGGCTGTTGCGATGATGCAAATTCATTTGCAAATGCTATCGAAGGAGGTGGAGAGAGCTGGACGTCTGGGGAGACTTGTTGTCACTCAGCTTCCAGAGAACACCACTGGTTTCCAATCAGATCGCTTGTTGACTTGTGTGAAAGCTCCATGTGAGCCAATAATAATAAAACAAAGAATAAGAAAAATATGACAACCGGAAATAGTAATAACCTAAATCCTAATAGCAAACACCGAAATAGAAAAAAGTCGTAATTGTAGAACTTGTGTAATCTGCCTACTAATAAATAAATGTTTTACTAAAAGCACTGTTTATCAAGTCACAGTATTTGCCAACAAATCCCAAAGTAGGCACGAGGTGCCTTCAATAGGTTGCAGACTTTTTCGTATGGTCACTTTTATTTAGAATATACACATGACACTCTAGTCCCCTTCGAAGTAATCTCCTCCAGCTGCAATGCCTTGTATTGCTCCAACAATGTCTGGAAGGCCCCAAATCATCGTGTGTGAGCGTGTCACAATTACTTTCATCTCCTCAATTGCCTCATAACAACAGCCTCTAAGTTTTTCCTTGAGCTTAGAGAATAACCAAAAAGTCACAGAGAACAAAGTCTGATCTATAAGGAAGATGTGAGGCCCATCTTGGTCAAATAGTCTGTGACAAGGATGGAGATGTGGATTGGTGCATTGTCTTGGTGAAAATACCACTGCGACGATTTGAAGAATGCTGGCATTTTCCGACAAAATCTCTTCCTGAACTCCCTTAAAACCTCAACGTATTATTCCTTGTTGACTGGCTTTTCAGTGTAAACCTAGTGCATGTAAATCATGTCTGAGCCGTAACCCCCCCCCAAACCCGGATCATCATAGATTTCTGGGTGGATTTGCTCTTTCTGGCCTTCTTAGGTCATGGAGAACTTAGATGCTTCCATTATGGACTCAGTCTCATGGTCTCTGCGAGCTTCCATCGCAGGTCACTAAACCATCAAGAACTGCAGGATCTGAATTAATCAGCTCGACCATCTCCCTATTGTCATGACAGCGTATTTCTTTCTGATCTTCTTTGAGCACTATTGGGACAAACTTCGCACAAGCGTTCCTTATCCTTAGTTCCTCGTGAATAATTGTGTGTGCAGATCCTACACTAACATCAACCTGTGCACTCATTGTCTCTATAGACACACGACGGTCTTTATCCATGAAATTCTTTATTTAGCCAATCAACTCTCGTGTTCTGACTTCCTTACTCCTTCCATACTTCTCAGAATTCCTCAAACACTCTCTGCCTTCCTTGAATCTCTTATGCCACTCAAAAACTGATGCTTGATTCATGCAATATGGTGCAAAAGCAGTCTGAATCATCCCATACGTTTCTGTGGTATTGTTTTCAAATTTAAAACAAAATTTTATTGCATATCGTTCTTCTTCTGTGTCCTCACATCTAGATTGCATTTTTGAAATTCAATAGCTGTGACAATCAGGCTTTAGTAGGGTGTATTCCAATCCATGCTGTAGCTGTTCATTTGAACCGGAAATCATAAAAAATGGTCAGTCATCCCATAAGATGTATACCAATAATATACTGAATTTTCAAGAGCTTACGACAATTTTAAATGCCCGTACAAAAATGTCTGGAAACTTATTGAAGACATTTAGTATGATCTCTCTAGATATTAAAACTAGATATTACTATCATCAAATCATATTTAAAAAATAAAATGAAAATTCATAAACGTAGAATAAAAACAGCATTAGTTCTAAGAAAGCAGACGCTGCCCATATTCAATGGAAAATAGTAAGACAAGCCAGTACATGTAAAAAAATAGACGACCCGTATAGATAATATCTGAATAAAAAAATTTGAAATGAAACTTTACAGACTCCTAAAATATATTGAACGGTTAGAAGTAAAATAGCAAAAAATGGTTGAATTTTGACCTCTCAGCTTTGATTTGATTTGTCTACTTCTAATTTATTTAATCGGATTTCACAATGTCCGATGAAAACACTACGATTCGCAAAGTCGTAAAATTTGATTTTCTTTAATATAAAAAGATATTTAATCAGTTTATGTAATTTTTACACCATCTTTGTTCTGTAAAGAATACATCATATAGACTTTTCTTTGTTTTCTTTACGTTTAATTGCCGCCACGAGCGCTAATTTGAATAAACGCTGAAACTGAAATCAGGAATTTGTGTTTAACTATTACGGATTAGATAAACTATAAATACGAAATATTTGAACTTTGGTTGTTTTAATACTACGCGCTCTTAAACACTAGCGTATTAGAGAATCCTGTCCACACAAATGTGGTTGCTTTCTTCAATCTTGACAGACTATGGATACCCACTGTAAGGGTGCCTGCGCGTGGAATTTTTGTGGAAAGAGTTGCGAAATCTGCAACCATATCTCTCCTGAGTCGGTGTTGTAAAATACCAGTGGCAAGTGGACGTTCAGAACGACTGGAAACAATGCAGAGATAAGCGGAGAACACATACACGGTTGAACGATAAAATTGTCGCCCTAGAAAAGAAGACATGATTCCATTTCCTTTTGATAAAAACAAGTTTTCTTCTTTTTTTTTTGTTGCAAGCCATCTACTAGTTGGCCAGTTGTCTACAAATCCCAATAACGTTAGGAGCCTTCTATCATGTCTAAAAGTCAAACAGTATTCAACGAGCGAGATCATGTATAAAAGAGACACAATGTTTAATGAGTGAGATTGACGATGCGTCGCTGTACAACTCATGCTCTCTACGGATCCACATTATGACAATAGGACTATTGCCAGCACCCTCAAAATGCAAATCCTGACGATTCAAGGCTTGAGGGCACAGTTCAATGAAGATTCCGTCCACGGTTATGGGGTTTTGCATGGTTTCAAGTGAGGGCCACATCATGCCACCTCACACCTTCTAAGTCGGCTTGAAAGTCAACACCAAAGTGTACCTGGATGTACTGAAGAGTGTGGTGATCCCCTGGTGCTATCAGGTGACCGCTTGCAGACCCTGGGTGTGGCAGCAAGACTCAGCGACGGTCCACAACAAGGGTCAAATTAAAAAAACTGACCTGAACGTGTTTTATAGTGTTTTAATAATTAGTTTTTTTTTTTTTTTTTTTTTTTTTTTTAGAGAAACTGGTTCTCAAAGACCCCATTCTTTTAATCATTTTCTAAAAAAAATTAAAATGAATACCCCCCCCGAAAAACACCACATTATTTTCACACATTTTCCTTTAAAAAAAATTCCTTAATATTTTTACGTTTTTTATTAGAGCTTCATAGACCAGATTAAAGACTTTGGCTGGCCGGATCCGCTCCACGGGCCCTAGTTTGGAGACTCCTGATCTAGAAGGAAAATTCCAATATAGCACCTTTTTTCTATCACTGGACCCATAGTTACCGATAATCAAAGAATGGTCGTCATATCATAGAAGCGTTGATTACTATTGATCTGTTAATCTGCTGGTACTTTTGAATAATTGATCTTTATGTAGATGACAACTATATGTGCATCTCGCTGCATACCTTTTTAAAGATATTTTAACTATAGCTAATGTGCTAGCTTGCAATTTGATATCAATATTACGCGCTGGCTTGGTCAATCACCAACGAAGTGTATGTGCCATGTCAGCGGCATTAACCCTGGGCGGGTTCAACTGGTTCTCCCCAAAGGAGGAAGTGCTTAAGGAATATCAAATTCACGAGTGGTCCTTGACTCATGTATATACCGATTAAGGAAGGTTATAATGACTGCCCAAGATCAAGACTTGACGATCCATGCTTTTAAAAAGATGAGTGGTCTCAGCAATGGCAACAAATGCAGCTTCTGCCACACAGAAGTCGAGAGAGAGAGAGAGAGAGAGAGAGAGAGAGAGAGAGAGAGAGAGAGAGAGAGAGAATCACCGGACATCTAATTGTACCTATTTACTATGCCTCCCCACGGGACAGAGTTAGACACCAGGGTCGTTTAATTGTAAAGCTCTGCCAAGGGACAGATAATATATGATGCGACACGATGGAGTGCGCAAATATCTCCACTGGACGATCTGCAAAATGTTGAATATAAAATGCAGTAGCAAGTCATGGGAACATGTTTACCGGAAAGAACAGTTGGAAATAAGTCATGCACCATCCACTATGACTATGCAATCTCTACAGTTACGTATATAAAAAAAAACTTGATATGGGACAAGAAGGAGAAAGAAGCAACCTTAGTAGAAGTTACTATCCCTATGATGTTGGGTTAAACAAAGTCGAGTAGGAAAAGATAATAAAATACTAAGGTTTTATGTATGTCATTAAAAGAAACTGGAATCTTAGGACGATCTCTATCATTCCAGTAATTATGAGAGCAACCGGACTCATGAAAAACAATTTAAAAAACCACCTAGAAAATATACCCGATGGACCAAGTGCAAGGCAGATTCAAACAATTGCACTTAAAGAGACGGCCAGAATTGAAAAAAAAAAAGATCTCTCGGTTGGAATACCTCAGTTTAGGGGGTGAATGTTTGGCATACGGTAGGATGCTTCATCCTCAGCTTGAAGAAACTGATAAGAAAATTGAAAAATGGGGGGGGGGATAATACCGGTAATACCGCATTGAATGGTCGCTGTCTAAATGAAACAGCTGCTTGACATACTTTGCTCAGTTTTAAAAAAAATGTTTCAGCAAAAGAAAATTGATTTTGATATAACCGACAAAAAATGTCTCAATCGATTTTATTTACGCTGAGAAAGTTTATACGATTCTTTTTTATTGATCGTACCGTTTAATAACTTTTTTCTTTTAATTTTGTACAGAGTGGTTCGTCACATATTTGAACAAAAAAATCTCGCTTATAACGGTTATGGACTAGTCGTTTTTAAGCTGCCCAGAGAAGAATGTCAGTCTGAACCGTAATCTGTTCGGGCCATCTCTTTAGTAGTTGCCTCTTTCATCGCCTCTTTCTTCCCCTTTTTTAATGGAAATTACCTCAATTATCAAATGGCGTGAAGCCATTTGATAAAATGAGTTAACAAGAATAAAAAAATAATTACTGCAAAAACAAGAAATGCCTATATGCTTCAGTAAAAAAAAACTAGACAAACAATATAGTCACAAGTAGGAGGAAAACAGTCAGCAGGAAGAGAATTCTACAAGCAACAGTTCTTAGAAAGAAGCTTTGGTAATAAGAATCTATCTTACAATGGGGTATAAAATATGAATTGATGAAGACCACTAGACCAATGAGTCAAACGATCTGGGATAAACGAACCAGGTAATAGATGAGGCAATTCTGAACTACGCTTATGATAATAATATAAAAAAAGATTGAGACTAGCAACATCATGTTTGTGTGTGAGAGAGAAAAGGTGGGGAGTCCAATCAAATTACAGATGCGTTTCTACATCTTATAAAAAAACTTTCAAATGGGACACAGATTCACCAGTCCTAATATGACAACAAATATCCATATATGGTTTGATAGTAGATCGGCAGGGATAGAGAATAGCCGCGGATGCGAGAAAGTGTTTACAGCGATAGACAGAAAGCGCGATGGATCTAAGATATGGACTCGAAGAAAGATTTGATGAGAAAGAAAGACCAAGTCAAAGATGATTTCTCTTTAAGAACAGAGCAACCCATGAGAATCTCAGGAAGAAAAGGGACACGTTTACGATTGAAAGTCCTGAAAGGATTAAACGAAACAAGCCATACCATACCCCAACCAACAACTGAGCTGAGGTCAACTTCTAGATTAACTGCATATTTCAATGGATTCGAAGGAGATGCAACGGAACCCGTATCATCGTGCACTTTCATGTGATTGTTGAGACCTACCTTGGACCCGGTTCCACACTTGACAGATCTAAAAATCTCCATGATTGGGCGGCAAGGTTTGGCGTTTCCAAACATGCTTTCTTGAGCTTCGTTCGGTCTATCTTGGCTGCTTCAAAGTGTCTTACGCCCCTGTATACCAGTGCCCTCCACTGCTTGCGATTAAACGCCAGGGATTCCCAACTGTCAACAGGAACATGAAAGCTCACCAGACTCTCCTTGATGCTACCACGAAAACGTTTTTTTGAGGGCTTGTGCTGGAGTCTTTTGCCAAGAAGGACTACACCATAAAACACACACACACACACACACACACACACACACACACACACACACACACACACACACACACACACACACACACACACACACATATATATATGTATATTTATATATATATGAGGGATGGGGCAATTCCTATATTTTTATCGATTCCGATACAATTACCGATTCTGATACAATTACCGATTCCGATACAATTACCGATGCCGACCCCGATTCTGTATAAATCTCTACATGTTTAACTATAAAGTTGTTATTTTTCAGGATTATCGTAAAAACAAATGTTAAATATGCAGATATTTTCTTAAGCGTAAAGATACATTTGTGAGAGATGATCTATCGATTTTAGTTTTAGATTAAAGTTTAAAATCAATAGATATTCACTATTTTAATATTACTAATAGCGGTAGAATATTTTTCTTTAAAAAAAATCAAATAAAAAAACCAATTAAAAGAATCGTTGTTGACATCGGAAAATAAGCACACATTTTTCCGATTCCGATTCCCTCAAAATTTCCGATTTTTTCGATTCACGATTCCGATTAATCGATCCAACACTTATATATATATATATACTTATATATACATATATACATATATATACATCTATATACATACATATATACACATATATACATATATATACATGTATATATATATGCATATATATACATGTATACATATGTACATATATATATATATATATATATATATATATATATATATATATGTATATATGTATATATGTATGTATATATGTATGTATATATGTATATATATGTATATATATGTATGTATATGTATATATATTTATATATATGCATATATATGTGTATATATGCGTATATATATGTATATATATATGTACATATATGTCTATATATGTATATATATGTATATATGTACATATTTATGTATATATATGCATATATATATATGTATATATATACATAATATAAGGCTGGACGTCTGTGTGCGTGTCTGGTCAAGATTAGGCTCCTATATGGTTGACTATTATAGAAAACTGATAATATATACATATAATGATAGAATATGTATCGAGACACTTAGATTCCGATCCGTCAAAGAAAAGACGGAGGCTGGGCCCATAACCTGTTAAGTTTTGAGACATTGTGTTGAACAAAGATGGCGGCGTAGTTCAGATAAGTAACCAAGATAGCGACCAAGAATCAAATGCGGATTGTGGCAGGTCAAATTTCTGGGATATCTAAGGATTCGAAAATTACACAAAGTCATACAATCTACAACAAAGAATCCAAACGACCCCGAATTTCTCGAAAAAAAAAACGCGACTGTTTTTGCAGAACTGATTCAATGTTAGACGATTGAAGTTTGTCTCTGATTATAAGAGACGTATTGGATGATGGGAGGAAAGTATTGAACATATTACAAGAACATTATTTATCAAAAGGGAAACCGAAAATAATATCCCTATATACAGAATTAACCTCTTTGAAACGTAACGAGGATGAAACGATTACCGACTACGTCATAAGGGCAGAAACAACCGCCAATGCCTTAAAACTCTCAGGTGAAATAATAAGCGATAGCTTGTTGATACCAATGACCCTCAAGGGACTTACAGCCGATTTTAAACCATTTACAACTGTTATAACTCAGAAAGACAAACCCATAAATTTCAGCGAATTTAAAGTAGCATTGCGCAGTTACGAAGAGACTAATCATATGCTCGTGGACAATAATAACTCCAGCAATATTATGAAGTTCAAAAATGCTTCTCGAAAGCAGACACAACCAAATTACGCACCTCACCGCAACGTATTCTCCAAAAGTAATTTTCCCAAGAAAAAGAATAAAATTATCTGCTATAATTGTAGACGACCCAACCACAAAAGTTTCCAATGTCGATATAAACGCTCTAAAATGGACTCCGTAAAAAACGTTGAGAACTTTGAGGAAGAACATACATTTCTATTCACATGTAACTTTGACAAACTGATCACATATAATGATAGAAGATGTATCGAGACACAGGAATGGGTATGTTTGATCGGGCATAATGATGATTTATTAAAATTGTGGGGTCTGCGTACGTGCCTGGTTCACAAAGTATGGAAATAAAAAATAAAAACATAAAAAAACGTTTAAAAGTGTTTTTAATATAGATGTACATAAGAATACTTTGATAAGTATGTTTTAACTTAAATAGAGATGATATAATAAAATTGTGGCGTCTGCGTTCGCGTCTGGCCTCCATAGAAGCGAAATAGGCACAAACTTTGATAAAAACTTTTCATATCTATCTGCATAAGTATACTTTGATAATTATGTTTCAGTTTGAAGAAATACGGTATAATACTATTATGGAGTGTTCGTTCGCACCTGAACTCCATAGAATGGAAATATATCACAAAGTTTAACAAGGTTTTTATAATATAGATCCAAAGAATATTGTGATAAGTGTTTCAGTGTGAACAGGTATGGTATAATAAATTATTGGGTTTATCTATTTTATTTTTACTTTCATCATATTTGGCTTTGGTTTTGATACCCCCCAAATTCGAATCTATCTCTTTACAAGCCTTCCTTTTCATAACCTATCACACTTTCATAAATTAGATTCCATTTTCTGTAGGCTGTTTTTGAACCCAGTCAACGACGGGTACTTTTTTATTTTTTATTTTTATTTTATTACATTTTCACCCCAAACAAGGCACATTAACACTGTGGTGTAGAGGGTTACTATCAGGGGCAGCAGCTACTGGGGCACTATGTTGGGATTTGGGCAGTTACACTTGAACGTCTGCATGTTAGTACAGTTGAGGAAGCAGGAACCTGGAATAGAATTCCAAAGTCTAGCGGTTCTGGGGAAGAAACTACTGGAGGAGGAAGATCTTTTACATCTAGAGATCTCTGCTGTGTGGGGGTGGGATTTAGCTGCTTGTCGGGTTTGTCGAGGGTGTTCACGTCGTGGGGGCACAAGTGTCTGCAGTTCGTCAGAGCATTCACCATTATAATACTTGTAGAACAGGCAGAGGGATGCAACGTTTCGTCGATGGAACAGAGGCTAAAGCTTAGATGCCAGTTCGGGGCCTATCAGATTGGCGACTCTCTTTTGAACCTTGTCTAGGAGCGAGAGACTAGCAGCAGATGCACCAGCCCAAATGTGACAGCAATACTCCATACATGGGCGAATGGTGGCCTTATAGAGGTACAGGATACTTTCAGGTGTAAGTAGTTTTCATATATATATATATATATATATATATATATATATATATATATATATATATATATATATATATATATATAGGACTTTAATATTTGCAGCCGAAGTAAATCTGAATTGCGCTAATATACACACACACACATGACTTGAATATTAAAATAACTATGGTAACAATTACGTTTCAAGAGGCAGTTTTAAAGGCAGTATCAGAGATATTGGAATTCAACACACACACCACACACACACACACACACACACACACACACACACACACACACACAAAGTTTGAAAACTTATTTAAGGCTCTTCGTATACTTCGGATATATATTCTATGTTTTCAGCTGGAGATATTTTATATTTAACGTTTAGTGTCTAACGTTTTAAAATCTTAACTTTCAATTCCCTCCATATTTGTTTTTTGTTTAATGTATCTTTAAAATCTACTTTAAATGGGCCTTGCCCTCCACCGCAGTCGCCGCACTTTCCCTTGTAATAAAACTTTCCCTTTCCTCGACGAATGCCGCCAACCTATAAAAATAAAACAAAACAACAACAAAAAAAGCAATCAATTCTAAAATAGATTGACTTTTAACCTTTTAGCTAAAACGGCCCTTTATTAAATCGGACCACATGACCTACATTTTTTTTTAACGAAAGTTGTACATTTCCTTCTTTTTCTTTTAATATGAACACTTAAATGAAAAGACAGATTTTTCGCTTGACGAGATAATAACTACTAAATAACAACAGATCGAAACATGCCTGTCACTCGTCTATCTATCTATCTATCTATCTATCTATCTATCTATCTATCTATCTATCTATCTATCTATCTACTCGACTCTACGATTATATAAAAGGAACTGTCTGCTTGTGTGTACATCAGTTCGTTCCTTATGAACTCCGAAACGGCTGGGCTGATTTTCATAAAATTTCACACCAATGTATTTTATGTATCTGGCAGTGTTTTCATGTAGGTTATTTTTTTTTTATCGGAATAATTTGATAAGTATCGAAAATCGACATTCGAAAAAATTCTAGTAAAGAAGTTACAGTTCGATATTGATAAAAGTTAACACGTTTATACAGCCTAAGTATACGTACATTTGAGGAGTTTTTCAACGTACAAGAAGATCGGCCCAGCATATAAAATCAACAGTAAGTTCTTTGATAAGATAGAGGGCGTTCGAAATGTATGTTTCTGTTTAGAGCACAATCGAACCATGATACTTGTCTTTTGTATCTTAAATTTTAATTCCAGCCTTTATATAAAAATTATTTCATAAAATCAACAGTAGATTCTAAGCAGTGCAATATAAACTACAATGTACCCTGGGCAAAGTCACTGTACAGAGGCATGTGAAGATTCCTCTTGGCGCATTACGATGGGTCCCCGACTAGAGCAGACAATCACTCGATTAGATTATCGAATGGGCGATTTTACCGATTTCGGTGGTAATAAAAAATATTGGAAGTGGAACATTCGTTGATCGCCATTCAAGCTCGAACAACGTCGAGTCTTCCTGCTAGTATGTATGTATATATATATATATATATATATATATATATATATATATATATATATATTATTTATTTATATTATTATTATTATTATTATAAATCTCTAAAAATTTAACTATGAAGTAGTTTTTTTCCCAGTCATAGCAATCACAAACATGTAAAATGTACAGATATTTTCATTAAGCGTAAAAATAAACTTGTAAGGGATGCTATAATTACGTGTGTGTTATCTGTGTGTTTAACGGTGTATTTTACGGACTATTGTCCTCATATCCTAAATGTCTTAACGACCCGTGACCCGTCTAGTGGTTTATGTTTGTGTGTGTGTATATGTGTGTCTGTGTGTGTGTTATATAATTCACAGTACATTTATAATAACATACCTATTGCTGGGTGTCCTTCTGTCTTTTGGCCACTGCCTGGGGGATTCGCAAACATCTTGGGGAACTGGGTGCTGCTACTATAACAAATCGCACGCAAGACAGACACAAGACGATGTATGTTTTTATATATATCGGTTTGAAAAAAAGTTGTAGTAGGCAGGCGGGCACGAACCCGTGACACGGAGGCAAAAAAGAATATGGAGGTGTGTGTAAGGGTGTTCGTTTTGCAAAAAAAAAAAAAAAAAAAGGAAAATTGCTAGCGACAAAAAAAAAAAAAAATAAATGGTTCGATCCCGTACCGCGAAGGAGGAAAAGAAAGTGAAAAAAAAAAAAAAAAAAATTACGCATTAGCTGTTGCGCCCATCGCCAAACCGGAAATGACGTAGGTTTAAATTAAGGCTATTCAATCGCAAAGAGGGGATGACTTTCGAAAATATCGTCGAAAAAACCAACCTCTTCATGAAGAAAAGTACCCAGTTGAGGGCGAAGAAATTAATATTTTTGGGCAAGTTTTCGATATTTGTCGTCTGAAGGGTCGTGAAAATCCGTCGCCCCTGTCGAAAGTTTTTGCAAGACATACATACATACATACATACATACATACATACATACATACATACGCACATACATTTAAACAGACATTATTATAGAAGATGACCTTCCATTTCTTCTAACAAATAATTTTACCAAGAATTCTACATAAGTTTTGGTTTCGATTATAACTGATGGCACTGAAGTCATCCATGAATAATTTTATCAAGAATTCTTCATAATTTTTAATTTCGGTTTAAGCTGATGCACTCAAGTCATATTGGTATATTTTGAAACCACAACTTTATAATATATAAGGATCGATAAAAAAATTGACTTAATAATAATAATATATACGAAATCTGCATTAATTAAAATATCATATTTAAGCGTATTTTACAACCGAGAATGCCAACATCAATAGATTACATATGAAAGAGTCTGTTGTGGAATTTCCACAGGTCCCGCTAGTAAATGACAAATCTATTGTTACATATTTAGAGATTTATAGAGAATCGGAATCGGTAATTGTATCGCAATCGGGAATTTAGTACGTATTGTTCGGATGTTTATCTAATTATGGACGTTAACTGGTTTAAATTTGTGCGATAAACAGTTGATGGTTGCAATACTTAAATATTTTTTTTATCAAGGTGTCCCTATTTACAATGCCTCCCCACGGCACAGAGTTAGACACCAGGGTCGTTTTTTTAACATGTAGAAAAGGTACAAAAATAAAAAAAATTGTCTCAGTCGTGAAGAACTGCTCCTCCTCCGAAAGAGAACAAGAAATGGAAATGCAGCATCTGAAGAACAGATACTACACTTTGAGGTATTTATTTGCTCTCCCACTGAGCAAATTAGGCACAAGGCCGATTTTTAAAGTGAGGAGTGAAGGGGAAATGGGGACCAACTCCCCGGGGAGTAGGGGAGCTGGATAGTGACAATTGGTATGAAGGGTTGCCCCATCATTGACCAAGGTCTTATATGTGGGGTCGCCCCCACATATGGTCTTTGCTTGCAGTATCTGCCGGAACAGATGGTATTTATTTGCTCCCCCTCCGAGCAAATTAGGCACAAGGCCGATTTTTAATGTGAGGAGTGAAGGGGAAATGGGGACTAACTCCCCGGGGAGTAGGGGAGCTGGATAGTGACAATTGGTATGAAGGGTTGTCCCTACATTGACCAAGGTCTTATCTGTGGAGTCGCCCCCACATATGGTCTTTGTTTGCAGTATCTGCCGGAACAGATACTACACTTTGACAGGTGTCGTTAAATTATAATTTTTGAAATGGCTGGGATAACCTTTCTTTATTTATTTTCATGGCAGGTGCTTTACTCGGTTTCAGCTTATGTAAACCTCTTCTACAAAACATTCGCAACAAATACTAGTCTAGCAACAACGACTGTCTATAATTCCCCTTACTCTGTATCGTATCAGGTAGAGTGAGTGAAATTATTGAAAGCTAGACGAGTATTTGTTGCGAATGTCTTACGGAGGAGGTCATAGATCGAAGCTAAGAGGTTAAGCTATGTTTACATCTGTATTATCAATATCTACCTAGTGTTGCCAGGGTGATTAAATATTGACGCTTATACAACTTAGAAAAGATAATTAAAAATAAAGTCATACGGTTTTAAAAATTATGTACGACAAATTAAGAAACGATAAATGTACGACAAAGCACGGTAACTGCTCCTGCTGACTCTGTTCTTATGATGTATAGGCGTGACAAATTTAAGTACAACAAACTTAAGCACGCCAAATGTAGGCACTACGAATTTAGGTACGCAAAATTTAAGCTAGACAAATTTAAGCACAGCAAATTTAAGTATGACAAATGTAAGCACGTCAAAGCACGTCAAATTTAGGCACATCAAATTTAGGAACGACAAATTCAGGCACGTCAAATTTAAGCACGGCAAATTTAGGCATGACACATTTAACCACGACAAATTTAAGCAATAAAAATTTAAGCACAACAAATTTAAGCATGACAAATTTAAGCAAGAGAAATTTAGGCACAACAAATTTAAACACGACGAGTTTACGCATGTTGCATTCAAATACGACAGATATAAGCAGGTCACATTTAGGCACAAAAATTCTGGCATAACAAACTTAGGCACGTCAAATTTAGGCATGATAAATTTAGGTGCGAAAAGTTAGGAACGACAAATTTAAGCTAGACAAATTTAAGCTAGACAAATTTAGACACTACAAATTTATACACGACAAATTCAGGCACGTCATCTTTTAAGATGACAAATTTTGGCACATCCAATTTAAACACGAAAAATTTAAGCAGATCACATTTACGCACAACAAATTTTGGCATGACAAAAGCACGCCATATTTAGGCGCTACAAATTTACGAACGACAAATTTAAGCAAGACAAACTTAAATAACGACAAATGTAGGCAAAACAAATTAAAACACGAAAAATTTAGACACGATAAATTAAGGCACATGAAATTTAAACTCGACCAATATAAGCACGATATATTTAGGTACGAAAATTGCTTCTGCTGCATTTTTTTTCGCTATAAGTCTGTGTAAAAAATGAACAATGTTTTCATACTCGAGGGGAGGGGATTTTTTGAAAACAAATACAGTCAAACATAAAACGAAAATGTTCCTTTAAAACATATTTATTTACTTTTTTATTTTCACGGTTTTTTCCAGGCTGGATACATATTGTCTCTCTCTCTCTCTCTCTCTCTCCCTCTCTCTCTGTCTCTCTCTGTGTGTGTCTCTCTCTCTCTCTCTCACACACACACACACACATATATGTATGCATATATATATGTATATATGGATCGTTCTAAAAGGAAATCCTATTTTTTAACTCAAGAAGTTGAAGAGCTACTATAACAGGAGTGATATCATTAAAACGAGCGACCTTTTATGACTTGAGATTCATTTTTCTACGCCATTCTCAATGCACTTTTGCCAGGAATTTAATTACGCATATCTGCTTCTGAAGCACGTCCATGACAAGAGTTGCTGTTTTAGATTCTCAAGTCTTCATTCATCGTGCCAATGAAATTTGCAATTCCTTAAAATCCATTCAGACGGAACAAAAATATGAGGTATAACTTTTGGGACATCCCTCATATATATATATATATATATATATATATATATATATATATATATATATATATATATATATATATATATATATATATATATATATATAGAGAGAGAGAGAGAGAGAGAGAGATTATAACAAAAAACAATGCTATACATATATATATATATAACTACTTAATTTACTCACATAAAATTAATATAGGAAAGTATAGATTTATGCGTAAACTTTAAGTATTTACTTCAAAAGTGCTCAATACGTAGGTAGAGCTAGTTAGTAATTTATAAAATATATATGGCGATTAAGCTACACTGAATATTCCGCGTTTCATTCACTCTAGGACTCTTCAGGCTCATGCGCGAATTCTGTGGTTGTTTATCGTTTTTATATGCTCCTCTTCTATTGAGATTTTAGTTAGCCAATCAGCTTTCTAGTATCCACCGCGCCCTTCCTATCAGCCAATGAGCATGCATTTATCGGACATTAATTAAAACATGGACCCATAGCTATTACGTTACGCATGCATATTTAAAATGCCCTCGTCTGTCATTTCGATGTAAAATTCAATTATTTTAATTTTTACACTTTTCACCGATTTTCGCCGGTTTTAACCCAAATATAAAGTGTCGCATGAGTTCGATTACCCTATATATTATGTTTCATGCCTGGAGACGAAAAACTGACAGAGGAGTTTGGTAGGCAATTTTTTTAAAAACAAATATATATGCGCATACATACATATATATAGAAAGAGGTTTATGTTTACTATAACTCTTTTACGCAAATAGTAAGCAAGTATAAATCATGTAGAATATCTGTATGAATATAATTACACGTAATAGTTAACCAAAGATGATCATCCCATAAGAAAACCGAAAAAACAAAAACAAAACAAACAAAAATAAATGAAAAAAAAAAAACAAACCAAAAAAAACTAACAGGAAATTAATTAATGTTTAAAAGAATATACAAATTAACCAGATATTTTGCAGAGGAATACAATTCCACGACCCATATATAACAAAGTTGTATTTTCCTTTTAAATAAATAGAAAGAAAGGTTTTAATATTAATATTAACACACACACACACACACACACACACACACACACACACACACACACACACACACACACACACACACACAAAACAAACAAACAAAATTATAGGATGCGCATGTGTTTAAGAATATTTTATATCGTAAATGTGTATTTTTGTTTAGTTTACATATATCGTGTATGTATGTGAGAGCAAGTAAGTGAGTGCGTGTGTGTTCGCGTGCGCGCTTGTGTGTGTGTGTGTGTGTGTGTGCGCGTGTGTGCGTGTGTGTGTGTGTCCGCGTGCACCTTATCTAAAGTTTTCAGATATTCCAATAAAAAAAATTCTTAAAACTTACTCTCTGTTAAATCACCGGATTCCAGCAGTAAGAAAGTGGCATGATCCAGCTTTTTGAGTAGTTTTTGCTTTCTTTAGCGTCCCTAAATAAAAAAAAAAAACAGATATACATACATATACATATATACATATACATATATATATATACATATATATACATATACCACGCTACCGATGAACGCAATCGGCCTCAACGGGACAAGCTGTTCATCACGTCATCATCAGCAACACGAACAACAACAACAACAACAACAACAGCACCCAACCCCGCCCAGGTCCCCCTTTACTAACCTCAACGACAGCTACAACCACGACGACTAATTTTGTCTTTCATTTTATAATTGTCACAATTTTTACCCTTCTTCCCACAAAAGATTGAATGTGACACAAAGTTGATTTTTTTTTTAACGTGGGAAGGGGTACCAGATCCCCGTTCGGGTTGGTTAATAAAATACATTAAATCAGGCTTGCCAGCATTCCCCGGTAGGGTCGCTTCAGGCAACCGACGACGAACCAATACTCTATCTCGAAGAGGAGGTAATTCCTGGGAAGAAAGCCATGTGACTCTGTTTTTAGCCTCACGGTTCCTGTTATTCCATTAATATTTAGCTTTTTATTTTCGGTTGTTTGCGGCGCCCCTACCGGGGAATGCCGACAATTCTCGATCACAGCACATTCTGCACCTATCCAGAGTGTGCCTGATTTTTGAAAACAGATTCCTCACATTAAACCGATTCCATGCCTAACTTCTTTTTAAAACTTTTCTATAGTGGCGTAAGAGAAGGTAGATGAATATTCTTTGCTATCATTAGTATGCGTTGCCCGGGAGTGTTTTTCTTCTTCTTTTTTTTTTTAATTTTTATATACACCCCTCACACACACTCGTCTTAGAAAATATTTGAATATTTACACTAAAGAAATAAATGTGATAAAAAAAACTTTTACAATAAAATCGGTAAAACGTTTTGAAAAACGTTAAAATATAAATACCATAAATACATTCGCTTGTATTTTTCTGAATTTTTGGGATGAAGATTGAAAAAATATATTTGTTGGATTATTCAGACTATTTGTCCCATCTTGCGTGTTATTTTCACAACGTTTCGATCGATGTATTCTCCGACATTCTTCAGATAGGCATCAAACTCAGGAATCTGCACGAGATTTTCAACGGAACCCTTTATTGAATCCACTGCGGCCTAGTAATTAAGGTACTATTCAGTTGCAAGTTACACTCTTCTGAGGGTTGAAGGTTCAATCCTCAGTGTGGGCGACACTCAAAATACAGCTGCAAACTATTTAGGATTTTTACTCGAAATTCCGCGCCGATTCCGGAGTTCGATAGAAGGATTCCCGAATTCGACAAGTACACACGAAGAAGGTCGGAGGTTACATCAGCCACAACGTTGTGAAAATAACACCCAAGATGATAACACTAACCAAATAATACGAATTGCATTTTAATTATATTTAACTCTGTTTTTTTTGTTTGTTTTATTTTTCAAATTGGGATTAAATTATTTTTTAAGCCAAATCTAATATCGTTTGGCCATTAAATAATCCAATCGAATCGCTGTAAGACTGGATTTTCTTGTCTAGAGAGATAGACAGATCGAAGTTAAACAAAATTTGTTTACAATATCAGCATATAGGTCCAGGGAGGGAGGGAGGGAGGGAGAGAGAGAGAGAGAGAGAGAGAGAGAGAGAGAGAGAGAGAGAGAGATGTTCATGACGAATGGAAGAAAGGGTGACAACTGGCAGTCGATCTGGTGTGCCTGAGAAAGAGGAAGTAGAAAAAGTAGTTAAAACACTGAAGTGCATTCTGGTAGATTTAATTGCGTAATTAAATCCTTTACACGGATTTGTTGATAGTAATAATACTACTCTAGAAAAGAGAAAATCACGACAGAGCTAGGATCAAAGTGTAGTATTTGTTCAGTTCTAGGCCAGTGGAAGAGGGATCCATGTACAAAAGGCAGAAGTCATGCTTTGGGGCATGGTCACGTATGACTGATCAGAATCCTAGGATGCACAATTTTTTTCGCCCATCTGATACCATGTAACGCAGGGTCCTTGAGAGGTAACAATATATTCGTGCAAGACCTTTTCTGTCTCCCACCCACTTTCCAACACTGGTCATATTGCACTATGTTATACGATGTGCCTTTAATAAGTTTCTAGACCTGAAACATTCTTTGTTTCAGATATTGACAGTATGAGACTGTAAGAAAGCAGCTCATGGACGTGCATCAGAAGCAGAGGTGCGGCATTGAATTCCTGGCTAATTAACCATTTTCATATGCTGTAGTATATCTTTCGTTTTGGTCGCCTGGTCCTACTGGATTCAAGGAGCATAATTTATCTACTCTGGTGGAGTATCCAGTTCGTGCTATTACTTGAAGCAACATCACTTGGAGAAGGTGCACCATTCCTCGTGAAAGCTAATGTGGGTTAGCCGTAAAAAGGAAATGATATTTGAGTTGCGGATAATATGTGATTTTGAATATTTGGTCAGGGTTTACTGCGAGGAAAAATATCCCCATACCAGTTTGTTCTGACAAACCCCTGTAGAAAGAGACTCTCGAAAATGTGTCTAGTAGGCATTCAAATTCTCTCTAGCTTCCTTTCATTTATGTAATACGAGGTGTCTTCAAAAGGTTTCCAGACTTTTTCTGTACAAGCATTTAAAATTGTTGTAAACTCTTGAAAATTCAGTATGTTATTGCGATACATCTTATGAGATGACTGACTATTTTTTTTTTGATTTCAGGTTCAAATGAACAGCTACAGCAAGAATTGGAATACACCCTACTAAAGCCTGATTACCACAGCTGGTGAATGTCAAAAATACAATCTGGACGTGAGGACATTTTAGAAGAACGATATGCAATAAAATTCTGTTTTAAACGCGGAAAGCTGCCTTAATGCTTATCGTACTTGACTCAGTGTCTTTGGGTTTTATTTTCGATCTCAAGTATTTTTTAACTTCAAAATAGTGAAATGTTTAGAAAAAACAAAAAACAAAAAACAAAATACTCGCAGGCACATGTCTCAATTTCTTTCGTTTTTTTACTTCACGTTTTAAAAAGAATTTAACGTTAAATTTTATACCAGATAATGTCGAGTACATCTGCTAGTATATCTACAAAAGTTAGAATGCGTGTGTATGAGGGGACAACTCTCAACCTATATACTCAATGAATTTTTGATCTACAGACTTGAAATTTGGTATATAAGGTATCCAAACAAGCGGAAAACTTTTTAATCGGTTTTCATCTGACAAAAAGGGTTGCTAAAAAGTCAAGCTTGAAAAATTGGTACTTGACGGGGATCATCGGATTTTTATCCATTTGTTAACTGTTTCACGACTGCGCATGCGTGAATCGTTCACAGGTCACTTTATGTTAAGAATAAGTAGGTTGGTAAAAAAACTTGTTAGGAATGGCGGCAAGCTGGCCTAATACGTATCGTACTAATTGTCTTTAGGTTTTAGTTTCGATCTCTGCTCGAGTACTTTTTCACTTACAAGAATTGAACTGTTTAGTAAAAACATAATATTCACCTGCACATGTCCCAGTTTCTTATTTTTTTTACTTAATTTTAAACGGAATGAAACGTTAGGTTTAATACCGGGCAACGCTCGACACATCTGCTAGTATATTATAGTTTTTCATGGTTGCATCAGTATAGTAATTGTCACTATTGAAACAGATTAAACTAATAACGACAAAAATGATACCAATAACGATAAAAATCAGCGAACCACTAATTGATTTAATAATGAACACTAGAAGAACCCGTGGAAATTCCACGGTAGTTGACAATTTTTAAAACACATGAAAATAAAATGAAGAAAAAATAAAATAAAACAAATAACGACAAATTTAAAAGCATTTCTCAGCAAATCTTTTTTTTTTTTACGTTTTAAAGCTCAAAAGAATTGACTAAAAAATTTAGATTATTTGCAATGAAATTCAACACACAACACATTGTTTTGTTTTGTTAGTTTCTGAATATTTTTTTTTATATAAATTAACTGTCTTTGATAGGGTATGGCGTAAAGGTATACCCCACAAAAATCTCCACTTGGGGTATAGCTGGGAATGTGTTTT
Organism: Euprymna scolopes; assembly: GCF_053919585.1. NCBI lineage: Eukaryota > Metazoa > Mollusca > Cephalopoda > Sepiida > Sepiolidae > Euprymna > Euprymna scolopes. The sequence goes on along the minus strand of NC_136496.1, from coordinate 11,695,411 downwards.
CAATTATATCATTTCTCTCTGATAGGTTCATAAGAGTAGTGGTCGATTGGCAGAAATCAGAAACTCACAGTATAATGGCTGGAGTCCCTTCGAGTCCATTCTGAGCCCAACTCTCAACCTGATGTACATCAATGATCTCCCAAATCACATTCTAAGATCATTTGTAGACATTTATGCTGACAACACTACCATCTATAGCAACACTTCAAAGGCCGTAAACGACCATGTTTTCTCTGATTCTCTCTTCTCTGACTTTGAGCACTTAGTGCAATAGGGAAAGAGGTGGCTTGTTAATTTTAATTCATCTAAAACCAAGCTTCTATCTTTACATCATCAACGCTCTGATCCCCATCTGGCATCAATTGAAATGAATGGCTCTCGTCTTGGGGAGGCTTCCTGTTTTGACAAGCTTCTAGGTTGGACATTTACTCCTGATCTGATATAAAACACGTACATCAAATCCGTTGCCAAGGCTGATGGAAACATGGTAAGGTTTGTTCTACAGCTCCAGTAGATATTTCACTGCTGATGCAATTCTCTACCTGTATAAGAGCCAAGTACTTCCAAAGATGGAGTACTGTTGCCACATCTAGAAGCAGCTTATCATACCTTGACAGAGTTCAAAATAGACTTCGTAGTCTAGTGGGGGATGCTCTTTTCTCTTCCCTGCAACCTCTTTCCCACAGAAGAGATGTTGCGAGCCTGTCTCTACTTTATAGTTATTTTCATGGCAAGTGCTCGTCTGAACTCCAATCTCTGGTCCCTCCTGGCCTGACTTTCACGAAAAACACTCGTCTAGCTTAAACCACTTTCAATAATTTCCCCCATTCTTCATCTATGTCTAAACCTAAACGTCTATCAACAAAGCTTCTTTCTCAGAACTACGCACCTGTGGAACTCTGTTCCGTTTCCCTACTTTCCAACTGGCTACAATATTGTCGTCTTCAAGTCCATCGTAAACAAATTCTTGATGGGCGATCCTCTTAAGTAATTTAATTCACCAATTCCACTACTAACGATTACTACGACATTTTCCCATTGGCTACAGTACACTCGTTAACCCTTATCCTCGAGTGGCTTCCGTGCTTTGATAAGTGGTAGCTTCTTTATAAAAAAAACTTATAAAAGAGCAGAAGTCAGTTCAGTTGCACATTTTTTTAAATTTTAAAAAGAAACTCTAATAATAAAAAAAACTTAGTCTCCTCTTAACGTTACTTCTTTTTTTAATTATATATAAAAAAAAGCCAATTTGAAACCGCAAGCAGACAACCATTTTTTTTATTTTTTAAATTTTTGGAGAGAAAATTGTTTTAATGATTTTTAACTAACAAAGAATGACTATAAATGGAGGCAATTCGTTTCTCATTAATTAATGTTTGCGATGATGATGTTTTTGTGACACTGGACGTAGGGGCAAGTAAATTAATATTTAGATAGAATTTCATATGCTTCAAGGGCTGATTATTTACAATAATGAATCTAATGTATTTTGTGTTTGTATTATCGTGTCTATATATGTCTAATGTATATAAGGTAAGCACCGCCAAAAATGGCCGAAAAATCAAGTTGTTGTTGTTTTTTAAAACGAAATTACATTTATTAAAATCCATTATTTCTGAGTAACTTTTTTTTTCCAGAAAGATAAAACCCTGAATTTTATCATATAGAAAGCAGAATAATGTAAAACTTTTTCTACTATTTTTAATTAAATTTTAAATGTTAAATTTCCCCAAAAGTTAACAATTAGCGTTTTTTGTTTTGCACAAAAAACGTATATAAATAGTTAAAAAAAAGAAAAGAAAAGGGGTTTGAAAGAATTAATTTATTTATTTCTTGTCTAACTAAGATTTAGGGTGATTTTCTATGAGAATATGCAAAAATATTATAATATAAGTACTTGGATTTCAAATAATTCCACTTATTCATATAGGCAACCAGTTACTTCGACTCGATTTGATTACTGTTTACATTTGTACTTGATAAAAAGCAAACTACGGAAGACCAAAAAAACAAAAACAAAAAAAAAAACCCTTATTTTTCAGTGAAGAAAATTTCAGTGTTTTATTAACGCTGAAGCTGGCCAGTACCAGATGGGTGACCATTTGTATGAGTTTGGTTTTTAATGTGTATGCGTGTGGGGGCCAGGCTCTCCAAAATGGGGAGGGGGTCAATTTAAAGCAGAATAAAAAAAATTATTTCAGCGTGATTATCAGGCTTTAGTAGGGTGTATTTCAATTCCTGCTGTAGCTGTTCATTTGAACCTGAAATCATAAAAATTGGTCAGTCATCTCATAAGATGTATCGCAATAACATACCGAATTTTGAGGTATTTACGATAAATTTAAACGCCAGTACATTGAGAGTCTAGAAACTTATTGAAGGCAACTTGTATATCTGAAGAAGGTTGGAGATTGCATCGATCGAAACGTTGTGAAAATAGCACACAAGAATGAGAACAGTAGATTGATTAATCCAACAAATGTGAACTTTTAATCTACATCTCAAAAAAAACAAAAAAAAAACATAAATTCGAATGTATTTATGGGATTTATATTTCAAGACGTTTTATTGATTTTGTGATAAAACTTTTATTTTTTAATATATATTTCTTGATTGTAAATATTTTCTAAGACGGGTGTAGGGTTGTAAATAATAAAAAAAAAAAAATAAAAAACTCCCGGACAACGCCTACTAGTACATTCCAAGACGTTTTATCGGTTTAATAACAAATGAAGTTAAGTCTAACGAAATGCAGTAAAGACTGTTAAAGTTCCCTTCCATAGGCTGCCTAGACTCTTATGGGCCCTGGTGCGGTGCAGGCTTTTGTGGGGGTTGATGTACCTATTCACTATGCCTCCCCACGGGACAGAGTTAGACACCAGGGTCGTTTTTTAACGTGGAGAAAAGGTACAAAAATAAAAATTGTCTCAGTCGTGAAGGATTTCTCCTCTAACGAAAGAGAACAAGAAAATGAAGTGCAGCATCTGAAGAACAGATGGTATTTATTTGCTCCCCCACTGAGCAAATTAGGCACAAGGCCGTTTTTAATGTGAGGTAAAAACCAGCTCCCCTAAAAGTAGGCAAAAAGGGGGCACTCTGGTTACCAAAAATAATAATTGTCCCAGTATAGAGGGCCTCCCCTCCATTGACTGGTACAAACCATCTCAAGTGCAGCATCTGTCGGAACAGATGGTATTTATTTGCTCCCCCACCGAGCAAATTAGGCACAAGGCCGATTTTTAATGTGAGGAGTGAAGGGAGGGGGAAGGGAAAAAGGGGACCAGCTCCCGAGAGGTGGGAAATGGGAGCTGGTTAATGGTCAGGCATGTGGGGTTGCCCCCACATCTGGTCTTTGCTAGTCATAGCTAGTCATAGCTTGCAGCATCTGTCGGAACAGATGGTATTTATTTGCTCCCCCACCGAGCAAATTAGGCACAAGGCCAATTTTTAATGTGAGGAGTGAAGGGAGGGGGAAGGGAAAAAGGGGACCAGCTCCCGACAGGTGGGAAATGGGAGCTGGTTAATGGTCAGGCATGTGGGGTTGCCCCCACATCTGGTCTTTGCTAGTCATAACTAGTCATAGCTTGCAGCATCTGCCGGAACAGATACTACACTTTGATCTTGAGCAAAAGGCCAAAAGTGGGGGTTGATGTAACGCAATGCAGTTTGTCGCTACGTTGTAGTAACTTACGTAAAAAAATATATATCTCGGCATTGTTGTGATCGTCGGAAGGTTCATTGAGATACTTTCGGTTGCCTGGAATGAGTGCGAAACTGGTGTGAAGAAAAGGACATTAAGGAGCAAAGTGGGTGGTGCTGGTTTGGGAGAGGTAATTAAATGATGACCCCGAAGGAGATTTAACCTAGAAATGAGGGACAGCAGTCAAACGCGCAGGCCCTCATTTGCCGATTTTTGTGACCCTCATTTGTCTTCATTACATCTCTCACCGTAATTACCGCCGTTGCCAACCCCACCTGTACCAACAACAACACTCCCTATTTGCACTCGCTCTCTTTATGTCCAAACAAACTTAACAACTTACTCTACTTGTAAGGTAATGATTACCTTTACCGACATCAATTTTTTTACAAGGGCGTCAACTCTTATCAAGGCCCGTAGACTACTCAAGGATAAGGATTAAAAATGTACGGTAGTCACCGGGACAACAGCGTTGTAATCATTAGTAGTGAAAATTGGATATAATATGATTATTTAAGGGGGACGGATTAATAAGAACTTGTTTACCTTAGACTTGAAGATGACCATGATGTAATCAGCCGGAAAGCAGGTCAGCGGAAAAGAGGTCCACGGGTGGAAAGCTCTCGGAAATAAGCTTTGTTCATGGAATTTACGTCTAGATTTTGGCAAACTTAGAAAGTAAGGAAATTGTTGATAGTGGTTACAGCTAGTCGAGTGTTTTTGTGAAAGTTTATTTAAAAGAAAATAAAGTTGTGAAATTGGTAAGAAAACAAAAGAGAACTAATTTTGGTTTACCATTTGTAACCCAAGAGCGCACATCAGAAGTGGAGACAATGCAAAAAAAAAAAAAAAAAAAATAATAAAAAATAAAATAAAATAAAAAATAGAAAAAAAAAAAATAAATAAATAAATATATAAATCCGTGTTTCAGAATTTTATTGATTTTATTTCCATTTAATAAATGTTTAAACAAACAAACAAACAAACAAACAAACAAAAAAAACTTTCTAAAAATGCTCAGGTAAAAATCCTTGTGCTAAAAAATATGTGCAGTGAGATGTTTGTTCACAGTACATTTCAATTTCTGCATAAGGATGCAACATGGCGACGATAGGACACAAACTCTAAACAGTACTTAACCTATTAAATTGGACGCTCTTTGTTGGATAATTTATAAGAGGGAATTATACAGCGAGATGCTTATTCACAGTACATTACAATTTCTGCATAGCGATGCAACTTAGCGACTTGAGATAGAGCTTAAAGAAAATAGAGTTGAGAAATTGGTTAAAAAACATTCAATTTAGCCTTAATTACCCATTTATAACTTATTTGCGTTAAAAAAATATTTAATACTAGCAGGCCGTCCAGCATTGCCCGGTGGTAACATACGCTTAAATATGATATTTTGATAAATGCAGATTTCGTATTTATTATTATATTATATTGAAACCAATGCGTAGTAATGATTTAAAAAGTCTAAAAAAAAAAATGACTCGTGCGTCACCACCGAAAATCGAAACCAAAACGTTTAGCTTACGATTTATTTTTCCTTTGACGTTAATACCCAAGTTATGAAAACATGTTTGCTGCAAGGCTAAAAATTAAAACATGAACCAATAGCTATTACATTACGCATGCATATTCGTAATGCCATCGTTTGACCTTCACCTGGCAAATTTCATTTAAATTTTCACACTTTTACACCGATTTTCTCCGGCTAAAACTCAAATGTAAAGTTTCGTGTGTGTCCGAATACCCTATATATTAAGTTTCATTTCTGTAGCCCAAAAACTGACAAAAGAGTTTGGAAGGCATTTTTAATATATATATATATATATATATATATATATAGATAGATAGATAGATATACATAGAAAGAGGTTAGTGTTTACTATAACCTTTTTACGCAAATATTATGCAAGTATGAATCATGCAGAATATCTGTATGAATATAATTACACCTAATAATTACCTAAACATGATCATCCAATAAGAAAACGAAAAACTAATAGGGAATTAATTAAAATGAATGTTTAAAAGAATATACGAATAAGCTAGATCTTTTGCAGTTGAATGCAATTCTGCGATCCATACATAAAAAATTGTATTTTATTTTCAATTAAATAGAAAAATAGTTTTTTATATGAATATCAATACACGCACACAAAAATTATAATGATTGCAACGTCTTGCCAGACGAGTAGCACTCCCTCGGACACTTAAAGTCCATGAGCCCAAATGCCTGAGGGAGTATCTATACAAAGATGATGTTACAGCGTCTTAGCTTTGTACGACAGCTAAGTCTCTCTCTCGGTTCAAAATGTTGATATCCAGCAACAAGCAAGAGCAAGATAGCCAGCAACAAGTTAAACTGCAGACCAGCTTAATGCGGGTACTGGTCTCCCGCTTTATGTTTTTTTAAAAATCAGATTTTCTTCTTCTAGAAAGGTTGCCTTCACCACGGCTTACGGGAGCGCTCTTCACCCCAACACATATATACACACACACAAATATACACGGTGCTAGTTGGTCGTTGACCCCGGAAAAGGGTTCATTCGTCCTTTGAAAGTTCTTGTTTTTAATCCTTCAGGGAGACTAGCCGCCCTCCTCACCAAACAATCTGGTGGGGGAACCAGTTTAGTCGTCAGTGACCCGACCATCAGGCAGGTAGTACACGAAAATTATAGGAGTATATATACATACATATATACATGTATACCCACACAGATTCATATATACACAACACACAATCATCGCCAAAACACACACACACACACACACACACACACACACACACACACACACACACACACACACACACACACAAAGAAAGAAGCATAAAAACCCATAAAAATACTCATCAAATAGACTCAAAGCCCCCTGGTCTACTAAATGGACAACTCTAACTAATTACACCTTGAACTACCCTAGTGGCTACTGGTGACAATAAGTCTCAAATTGGCATTTCTCTGAAAAACACAATCAGTGTTGGCAGAGATAAAATGTTTTCCAAAAAGGAATTCCAAACTTTTAACTAAAAACAAAACCTTTATATAAAAATAGCTGAAGAGAGCTGAACAAAGCTTGAAACGCGTTATAAAAATATTTTAAAATATTAAAATAATGATAAAAGTCTGAAAAACCTACAATTGTTGATGGCTACACTCTTTTATGTATATATATATATATATATATATATATATATATATATATATATATATATAACTACTTCATTTACTCACACAAATTTAATATACGAAAGTATAGATTTATGCGTAAACTTTAAGTATTTACTTCAAAAGTGCTCAATACGTAGGTAGAGCTAGTTAGTAATTTATAAAATATATATGGCGATTACGCTACACTGAATACTCTGCGTTTCATCCACTGTAGGATTCGTCAGGCTTATGGCGATTAAGCTACACTGAATATTCTGCATTTCATCCACTGTAGGATTCGTCAGGCTTATGCATAGGCCTGACGAATCCTACAGTGGATGAAACGCAGAGTATTCAGTGTAGCTTAATCGCCATATATATTTTATATATATATATATATATATATATATATATATAATGTGTGTGTGTGTGTGTGTGTTTGTGTGTGTGCGCGTGTGCGTGCGTCAGTGTATAACGTACATTGCTTTGGCCTTTGATGCAATGCGAGAAGGTGTACATGTACGTGTGTTTGGCTTTTAGAGCAACAAAGGAAAATCGAGATGGCTCAATTGCTGACGTGCGCAACAACATCTACCCTTTCAAAAGATGCCGGCTTTCTTTTCGCAAGAGCCAAAGAAATGTCATCGCTAGGTAAACATGTGCATTCCAAAACTAAAATGGTCGGATGGAATTCCGAACATCCACTCCGAGACCACACCACTTTTGTTGACTTAATGGATTCGTCTTGCATACTTATCAGTATGCCTATCACCCCTCCCCCACCTATTTCTGGTAAGTGAAATCACAAAGTGCCCATAGCTATAATGCAAAGCTATTCGTAAAAACAAATAGAGCGCTTTTCGGTAGTTGATGTTATTTGTATAAAGTTTTCCTTTCTTCGTGTTTTTTGCTGATGGCCCCGACCGTTCGAAAGCCGTGTCTCAGCACTTGCTTATCTGACTACACAAGTGTTACGCAGCGAAAATAGATGCGGAAGTCTATATCTATCAGAATGCGGATACTTGTTTGTATAAGGACACTTCTCAACCTATATACTCAATGAATTTTTGATCTCCAAACTTAAAAATTGGTATATAGGGTATTCAGACACGTGGAAATCTTTTTAATCGGTTTTAAAACAGAAAAAAGGGGCTACTAAAGGGGCACAATGGAAAAATTTGTACTTAAGGATCATCAGATTTTTATCTGTCTGTCAACTGTTTGACGACTGCGCATGCGCGTATCGTTCACATGGCAGCTGCCTTATGTTAAGAATAAGTAGGTTTGTAAACACTTTTCAAGCAACGTGGTAAGCTGATTTAATGGTTATCGTACGTGATTCACTGTCTTTAGGTTTTGGTTTCGATCTCACCTCGAGTATTTTTTTTTTCTTACAAGAATTGAACTGTTTATCAAAATAAGTAATACTCGTATGCACATGTCTCAGTTAATTTCATTTGTTATTTTATATTTATCTTTATTTTATGCGTATATATATATATATATATATTTATATATATATATATATATATATATATATATATTTAAAAAAATTGTCTATTAAACTCCTCTGTCAGTTTTTGGTATCCAAGCATGAAACTTAATATGTAGGTTATTCGAACCCATGTGAAACTTTCTGTTTGGGTTTAAGCCGGGCGACCTGCTAGTATATATATATATATATATATATATATATATATATATATATATATATATATATATACCTGCTAGTATATATATATATATATATATATATATATATATATATATATATATATATATATATATATATACTAGCAGGTCGCCCGGCTTAAACCAAAACAGAAAGTTTCACATGGGTTCGAATAACCTACATATTAAGTTTAGCTAGTATATATATATATATATATATATATATATATATATATATATATATATATATCGGTTAGGTTCCTTGGACATGGATCTAACTTAATAACTTGATTTGAGCCCAAAACAATAAATATTAAGCGGTCATAATGGGGGTCAAAGTTTTTAAAAAATTGACCCCTGCGGTCTCTACCAAATTACTCAGACAAGGGCAAGCTTTTTAATCGGTTTGGGTCCGAAATTTGAGCTACCAATATATAAATGTATTCATGTATGTTTGCATGTCTGCCTAAAACTTTCGACAGAGGCGAGGGATTTTCAGAAGATCAGTATCGTTTTGAAGCTCGACCGTTCAGACGACAAATACCGAAAAATTGGCTAAAAACATTAATTTCTTACTTGGCACTTTTCAACAGGGAGAAGTCGATTTTTTCGCCGATATTTTCGAAAGTCATCCCCTCTTTTTGATTGTCTAGCCTTAATATAAACCTACGTCAGTTCCGGTTTGGCGGTGGTCGTAACAGCATAGACGTCATGTTTTTCCCGTTCTTTTCTCCCTTCGCGTTACGGGTTCGAGCCTGCCTTCCTATCAACATTTTTTTTTTGCTCTACACACACCTCCAAACACCCAGGCAACGCCGGGCTGAAATGCTAGTATATATATATATATATATATATATATATATATATATATATATATATATATATATAGTGTTTTTTTGAAATTCATAATTTTTCAGAAAAGAAAAAATATATTGTTTGAATAAAGAATAGTCAGATTTTTTCCTTAACCCATGAATTTTCGATGTTGGTTCATCTCTTCAAAGGAAAAGTCATTAGCAAATATTAGATCTAATTTGAAATAATATGTTTTTTAATGAATTTCTAACAAAAGAACTATAAATTACATTTCCTCTATCAAGTATATTGAGCTATTCTATTTTTGGATGAGATTGTCTTATATAATATACCTGCTAAAAATATTTTGTAAGACTCGATACCACACGATTCATTAATCTATGTTCCTATTCGCCTAAGGAGACACACATATATATATATATATATATATATATATATATATATATATATATATATATATATATAAATATGTGAATATATATGAATATATATATATATATATATATATATATATATATATACCAACCGCTATATAGTTATGTATTCTCTCTCTCTCTCTCTCTCTATATATATATATATATATATATATATAAATATGTGAATATATATATATATATATATATATATATATATATATATATATATATATATATATATATATACCAACCGCTATATAGTTATGTATTCTCTCTCTCTCTCTCTCTTTCTTTCTCCCTCTCTCCCTCTCTCTTTCTCTGGCACTAGCTTTGTACTTATTTTGCTGTCTCCCGCTTTATTATCTCTCTCTTTCTCTCTCTCTTTCTCTCTCTCCCTGTCTCTGTCTGTCTGTTTGTCTGTCTGTCTGTCTGTCTGTCTGTCTCTCTCTCTCTCTCTCTCTCTCTCTCTCTCTCTCTATATATATATATATATACTACAAAATACCAACCGCTGATTTTATGTTGATGTACTATATTTATGAGTACTTTATAATCCACACACTCACATATAGCAATTTATGAAAATTACGATTGACGTATATACAGGTACAGTAAAGATTATGGAACACTTACAAAAACCTACGCATTTAAAGATTAAGATATTTTGACCCCTTAACATTTACTGCTTTGGACTCAATTAAAATGTTTGATCCATCTACAAGGAACCTATATTTAGAAGTTCAAGTGTTTAGACCAAAAATTGAGTAGTTTGGTAGAGTTCTTAAAGGATAATCGTTGAACTTTGATCCCTTAACAGACAAATTTCGGACCGAAACCCAATTAAAAAGATTTTCCCAAATCTCAATACCCCTTATGTCAAATTTTGAGTCTATTGACCGAAAATTGACAGTTATTTGGTAGGGAAATTTACACAGACAGACAGACAGACAGACAGACATTTTTACGTATATATATATATATATATATATATATATATATATATATATATATATATATATATATATGGCGATTAAGCTACACTGAATATTCCGCGTTTCATCCACTCTAGGACTCTATAGGTAAGCCTGAAGAGTCCTAGAGTGGATGAGACGCGGAATATTACGTGTAGCTTAATCGCCATATATATTTTATAAATTACTAACTAGCTCTACCTACGTATTGAGCACTTTTGAAGTAAATACTTAAAGTTTACGCATAAATCTATACTTTCGTATATTAATTTTATGTGAGTAAATTAAGTAGTTATATATATATATATATATATATATATATATATATATATATATATATATATATATATATATATATATATATATATACTAAGTGTTCAGGAAATGACAATCTATTTTCATTTTATGAACGTGCGGCGATGCCGAAATATGTGACAGAAAAGAAATATGGCGACATCTAGCAATTAGTTTTTCTTAATTCTCACAACTAAACTAATTACTACTGTTGCCGATAAAAATAGAAATAATTGACAGTAAATATGCGCTGTCAAAAATATCGGTCAAAGGTCAGATGCAAAGGAAATCAGTTTGATACACAACCTTCCCAGCCCTCAACCCACGAGCCAATTGATGTATATAAAAAAAAAAATTAAGCGATGACGGAGGAGGTAGCCTTGTGTCATACTAGGCAATTATGAATGGTGAATCGTTTAGAAATCCAAATTTTTAAGGCAGTGAGTTAAGGAACAAACAGCTTATTTCAATGAGGAATAACGCGCCAGGAGAGAATACCCGGACTCAACTGCTTTTACGTGCGTCAGTCATGAAATATGGAACCAGCATCAGCAGCAGCAGCAGCACCACCGCCACCACCACCACCACCACCACCACCACCACCACCACCACCACCACCACCACCACCACCACCATCATCATCATCATCATCATCATCATCATCGACAAAGTCAAGATGATGGAGTTCACACGCTCACGCCCTATATGTCTGTCCAGCATAATCGCTTCCAGATTTCAGCTTCTCAACATTCTACTTCATGATTGGTTGGTAGGGCTCCACAAAAGTGGGAAAAGGATAATTTTATTTACTGCTCTAGAACAATGGTCTGCAAACTGAGTACGTCTTGTTTTGACAATAGATGATGCCAATAGAAGTTCGCTGTAGACAAAGAAAATCAAATTTTACCAGGAAGCGAGTTTTGGTCAACCATATTTAAAAAACAATTAACAAAAAAAAGACAACTCAATTCTAACTACCGAGATACAAAATCAGATTTGTAATCGTTACGATTTACTATTAAAATAGCTTAACATCTTAAAAAAATTATTATGTATATATATATATATATATATATATATATATATATATATATATATATATATAAACTACTAAATAAATACGTAATTTTTGGAGCGTTTTTTGTGTCCCTTAATAACGTTCATCCAGCCCTAAAATTTACGGTAGACAAGGAAACGAATTCTACTCTTCCGTTTTTGGATGTTTTTGTGTCCAAGACATCTTCGTGTTTTCTTACTTCTGTTTATCGTAAACCAACTTTTACGGGTCTCTATACGCGTTGGGACTCTTTTTGCCCTATAAACCAAAAATATAATTTAATCAAAACTTTAGCACATAGGGCTTTGATGATTTGTTCTGAAGTTAATTTGGATGACGAACTCAAATTTATCATTAAGACCCTTTGTAATGATGGTTACCCCTTGGATATTATTGAAACTACTATCAATTAGAAAGTTTCCAATTTTCATAAACCGAAAGAAATTATAGCTAATAGATGTCCTGTGTACCTACGTCTACCTTGGCTAGGTAACATCAGTGACCGATTTGCTAAGCAAATTTCTTTGTCTGTGCAACGGTGTTATTTTGCATCGAACCCGCATATTGTTTTTTCAACTAGGCTTATGTTGCCGTCTATTCGCAAAGATGTTTTCCCCTCCCCACCATAACAATTCTATTATTTATTTATTTAAATGTAGCTGAAGTGCGCACTATGTTGGGCGAACATCGCAAAGATTAGATTTTCGTTTGAAGCAGCATGTGCCTTCAAAGATTCGTTATGCAAATTTTTCACCCTCGGATGTTCTGAGTAATACGTATGGTTCTGCGATTTGCAACCATCTTATAAATAACCATGCATGTGCCACGAATTTCAGTGCTGACATGTTTACGATCCTTAGTAAGTCGCACTCTCCCTATCATTTGAAAATTTTAGAGACTTTTTTATTAAGTCTTTGAGACATTCTCTTTGCAAGCAAAAAGAAAATCTTCTAGGACTTAATTTAGTTTCTATATAATTTTCCCCCCGTTTATTTCTGTTGTTTTTTTTCTCCCACCCCCGCTATTTTCATGACTTTTGTTTGTTTTAAATGGTATTTTCCTCGATTTAGCTTTGATAAGTGAGGAACGAAACCTGGTTAGCTAACCTTTATTTTCATTTTTTATTTTTTAAAATTCATTATGCTTTTTGGTCTGTATTTAGCCGTTATAAAATTCTGTACCCCCCGGAAAATTTTCAAATATATATATATATATATATATATATATATATATATATATATAAACATCATCAGGGTTTAGTCACGAACGTGGCCTGAGTATGTTGGATTACGAATGAAATCACGACTGAATCATAAATGCATACATGAATATATATATATATATATATATATATATGGCAATTAAGCTACACAGAATATTTCATATTTATTCCACGCTAGGATTCATCAGGCTTAAGCCTGGCGAATCCTAGCGTGGATGAAATGCGGAATATTCTATATAGCTTAATTGCCACACACACACACACACACACACACACACACACACACACACACACACACACACACACACACACACATATATATATATGAATTTTTATAACTTTCTACCTAGCTCCACCTATGCATTGAGCACTATTAAAGTAAATAAGTTTACGCATGAAATAATACTTTCGTATATTAATTTATGTGATTAAATGAAGTAGTAATATATATATATATATATATATATATATATATATATATATATATATATATATATAATGTCGTCGTTATTGTTGGCAGAACTCGGATACAAGTATACATTTTGCTCATTGACATTTCTTACGATGTGAAAGAAGTCCATTTATGCACGGAAGCCGCCACAGTGGATAGTGGGAGGGTACACAGTTATTGACCTCTAGCTTTCCTCGGGCTCTTTTTGTTTCCTCCCTTTGTCTTCTGTTGTATTCGCAGACTTCGCTGTTTTCATACTTTTCTTCTCCAGCTCTCTCTGTTGGCTGCATTAACTTTCCAGTTCTTTGTGTCAATTTTGGTCGCTGTACAAGTAAATTTCAACTGATCTTTAAAATGGCGTTTTGGTACACCGCAGGGTCTGGTTTCAATGGCAAGTTCTGAATTGGGCCGAGCACAACATCAAACTGCACTATGAGATACTTTCCTCATCACAGGTGGCCTAAAGCAAGGTTGTGTTCTTGTCATAAAACTTTTTCTTTCTATCTGGCATATACAATATATATATATATATATATATATATATATATATATTTTTTTTTTAATAAGTAATACTTAATTTATTTTATTGTGGATTTTTTAGTTGTATTTGTTTCACGACGTTTAGCTAACTATTCCTCTGGCCCTCGTCAGGTGGTAACGACAACGGGATAAGAAGTCAATTACTGCCTTTCCATAATTATTGCAGTAATTGCTGAGAATTGTTAGGAGATTCGGAGTTCCTATCCCTTCGCGATTATCACCTGACGAGGACCAGAGGAGTAGTTGGCCAAAACGTCGTGAAACAACAACAACACCACCAACAACAAAAAAGATGAAGATAATAGTCCACACTAAAACAAATTAATAAATAATACTCATCACAATGAATTCCAATACAAAATAATATATATAAGTGAGACTTGTTTAATTTTGCGTTGTAATTTGCTTCACAACGTATTTTATACGTATTTTAAAATTCAAATTCAGTCAATGCTTCTAACATGCAAAAAACTACCTTTGTATTCAAATCGCGTTGCCAGACAAGAGAAACAATCAGGAATTATCCCTGCTCTTCAATGAAACGTGCATATATATATATATATATATATATATATATATATATATATATATATATGACTACTTTATTTAATCACATAAATTAATATACGAAAGTATAATTTTATCCGTAAACTTAGTATTTACTTCAACAGTGCTCAATGCATAGATAGACTTAGGCAGTAAAATATATGTATATATATAAATATATAAATAGTAATTTATAAAATATATATGGCGATTAAGCTACACTGAATATTCCGCGTTTCATCCACTCTAGGACTCTTCAGGCTTATGCGCATAAGCTTGAAGAGTTCTAGAGTGGATGAAACGCGGAATATTCAGTGTAGCTTAATCGCCATATATATTTTACAAATTACTAACTAGCTCTACCTACGTATTGAGCACTTTTGAAGTAAATACTTAAAGTTTTCGCATAAATCTAGACTTTCGTATATTAATTTTATGTGAGTAAATTAAGTAGTTATAAATAAATATATATACATATATATATTTATATATATTAACTTACTATATATAAATATATATTTAGGAACATACATAAAGAGACACACAGACACCCCTCACGTAATACTATTTTAGCTTGTTAAATTTAGTTGTGACATGTATTCCATTATCTGCACCATGTACCGGATACTGCAAAAGTTTTTGCCGCTTTGTCGAAGGGGAATTTTAAACGATGGTAATTTATTTAATCCACATTGTTATTACGTAAACATATCACCGTGATTAATTTATGACTTTTTTCCTGCAAATTATTAAAACATCATTTATGTGTTTTTGCAATATTCTCACTCATGTTGACCTGAGAGTCAACAGGAAGAGAGTCATCTTCCATGATGATAATTCTCATCCTCACATAGCACTTCTGACCAAAGACGTCCTAGGAGAAATTCGTGGAATCTACATTTAGGTCTAGGAACAGACAAGGAGTTTGGGAAATTATTGATGGTGGTTTCGGCCTGATATTTTCATCGCAAACTTTGCTTCCGTACTAGGTGTATCGTCTGAAGAGGTCTCTAGTTACTGACCGAAACATATTCATGACTGCGTAGCAACATATTACTGCTTATGTAAAAAAAAAAAAATAAAGAGTAGTGTATATATATATATATAATAAAATAAATTAATTTAATAATATTGCAATTTTTTCCTTTTTTCCCTTGTACACATTTTTGTGAATTTTTCCATGGATTTCTGCCTTTGGATTATTTTGGACCATCTTCAAATTACGTGATTTCCTTGGATTTTACTTGTGCAAATGGAAATTCAATTAACTTTCTTGAAGTTATATATTTGGATTTTACCGTCACTGGATTTTTTTATCTTTCACCAGACTATCCATTCACGTGTAATCACCTTTTTCTTCCCCATATTCCCTCTGCTTCACTCTTTTTTGTTATCAAGTAAGATCTTTGACTTACTTGTTGTTTTATCAAATACTTTTGCATACAAAATCCGATCCCGCATTTTGCTAATTCCTACCCTCTGATGAGAAGGAAAGTATTTCTTCGAAACTCCGCGCATTAAGGACTATCCACTTATCAAGTGTTTCCTTTTCAGATTAAATATGTTTTTAACTCTTTTTCAAAGTGTTTTTTAACATGTTTTATTAACTGTTTACTCGTATATATATATATATATATATATATATATATATATTTCAGAGGAAACATAATTTAATTTAAATACCAAAAAAAAACAAACAAAAAAAAAAAACGGGCAGGTGAAATTATTAAAATTTCCTTAAGGCCTTATCGTCTGACCCTCTAAGACGTTTCCTCTTAGAGGGTCAGACGATAAGGCTTTTTTTGTTTTTTTTTGGGTATTTAAATTAAATTATGTTTCCTCTGAAATTTCTCCTTCCATTTTGCTGTACCAAGGATTTACTTATATATATATATATATATATATATATATATATATATATATATATATATATATATATATATATATACATACATATATATATACATATATATATACATATATATACATATATATATATATAAATATACATATATATATATATATATATATATATATATATATATATATATTATTATTATTATTATTAGGTTGGTGCAAATGTTTTTACCGGTTTGTCGAAAGGGGAATTTTAAACGATTGTAATTTATTTAATCCACATTGTTATTACGTAAACATATCACCCTGATTAAGTAATGACTTTTATCTTGCAAATTATTAAAACATCTTTTATATGGTTTTGCAATGTTCTCACTCATGTTGACCCCACCCCCAAGAAAAACTCCAAAAATCTTTAGTCAATAGAAATGAAATTGTCTTCCATCATGTTATTGCTCATTTCCACAGCACTATTGACCAAATAACTTCTAGAAGAATTTCGTTGGGAACTTTGGCCCATCTTTCATATTATCCTGGCTTTGCTCCTCCTGATTATCACTTATTTCGACTATTTCAAAACCATTTAGATGGCTTTTGACTAACATCACGTGATTGAACATTAGATAGATTCATATTTTATATCGAAACCTAAATAATTTTCCAAGTCCGTTGATAGATGGAATTAAGAAGATGTCGTTTTTGTTACGGGGTGGAACGATAAAGTTGTCGCCCCAACGAAAACAACACTACAGTTTGATTTTAAAACTTTTATTAAAAAAAAAAAAATCAATTTGGTGTTGTGGGAGATTATGTTGGTTATATTTTCGACGAATGACCAAACGAAACAGTTCAGCGCGTTCAGGGGGAGAGGATGCCAATAAGAGAAGGGTACAAAGTCGTAGCACTCCTTCTGAAGCGAAGCCTGCGTCTTTTTTGGACTTGTGGGCCGGTGCCGAGTCCTGCTACAATACCCAGGATCTGCCAGGGGGTAACCACACCCTTTAACACACCCAGGTACATTTTGGTGTTGACTTTCAAGTCAACTTCAAAGATGTGAGGTGGCATGATGTGGCCCTTACTTGAAACCAAACCAAACACCATAACCGTGACCGGAAACTTTGTTTTCATCACCCTGGACACGCCCCTGTTATTTGTTTCTATCCACCAATGCATTTTGAGGGTGCTGGCAACGGTCCTGTTTTCATAACTTGGATTGGTAGAGAGCATGAGTTGTACAGCGGCGCATCTCTGATCTCGCCCGTTGAACATTGAGTTCACTTTCAGACATGTTAGAACCCTCCTATCGCTGTTGGGATTTGTACACAATTAGCCAACAAGTAGATGATCTATAACAAAAAATGAAAAGAAAACCGATTTTCATCAACCGGAAATGGAATCACATCGTCTTTTCTAGGGCGACAATTTTATCGTTCCATCCCGCATATGAAAAGATTTTGATAAACAGTTTTTCATTTTCGAGATGGAATTTTTAAACCGGCAAATGCTTTCGCACCGACCTGATATTATAGCAATGTTAGGAATAAACGTTTATTTTCTTTGTAAAACTAAGTGTGTAATTCTGAAAGATCGGCGGGTCACATTTTTAACCATTATGATCATTTCATAAATTGTTTTATGGATTTGATATAATTCAGCCTCTACTTGAATTACGACAGTGTCCGTTGCAAATAATCACATTCATCAATGACATGATAATGACGTAAGGAATTGCTTTACGGCTGTCGCAATAAATCTGTCAAAAAACAAAAAAAAATAGAAATATTTTTGAAATCCATCTGGTCACACAAAACCAAAGCCATAAATTAAATGACAAATTCTTTCAGTGACACAGCTAGCCATTCCAATAAGTTGAATAATTGTTTCCAAACAAATTGTAATTGCTTCTTACTCAAGTTTTACATAGTTTATAAGAAGTCAATAGTGCTGGTACTAGTTAAACGGGAAGGATTATTAAAACTCTGTGAATATTCGAGTTTCTTGTTTGTTTGTTCGGCCGCGTATACATTGGACGATTTCGGAAAACGGATGACAACAGTAAAGTATGACGTCGTCCTTTAAAACAGAGATGGACGGGGTCAATCGGGCACGGAGGATGACGTAAAAATAATGTCATCTATCAAATAAGAAAGAGAAAGACACAGAGAAATATCATATATATATATATATATATATATATATGTATATATATATGTATATATATATAATATTATAGATATATATATGTATATATATATGTATATATATATGTATATATATATATATATATATATATATATATATGAATAAAAAAGAATGCGAAATATGTATATGTATGTATATATATATATATATATATATATATATATATATATATATATATATATATATATATATGAATAAAAAAGAATGCGAAAAGTATAAAAGCTTATAACTTTTCTTTATTCGTTTTTAATTGGTGACGTGCAGGAATACAAAATAATAATATAATGAAAAAAAAATTAAAAAACTTTTTTCATAAGTACATATTTTCGACCGATCCTTCAGTCTTCATCGGTGTAGTGAAAGTATGAGGATGCACGGGGAAAAGGGGAATGGAAAAGGAAGGAAGGTAGAGGAGGAGGAGGAGGAGGAGAAGAAGGAGCAGGAGAAGGAGGTATAGCCAATGAGAAGGTGTCACGTCAGTCTTAAATATATAAACATATAAGTACGCACATACACACATGCACACAGTACATATATACATACAAACGAAAAATTAAAAATTAAACAGTAAATAAAAATGAGAAACGCGTCTTTAACGGTCTAATCCTTTGAATTCTAACGATATTATTTATTCTAAGAGAGAATAAGAATTCAAAGGATATGAGACGTTATGAGGAGAAACGCTATGATGCTCATTTGTAATTTAACGGCTATTTCTCGTTCGAAAAAGAACGAAAACGTCGTTTCTAAATTCAACCGTTTTAAGACAAAAACGAAACGCTACTTTTTATTAATATGTATATTAATATATATATATATATATATATATATATATATATATATATATATATATTAATATATATATATTAATATATATATATTAATATATATATATATTAATATATATATATATATATATATATATATATATATATATATATATAGCAAAAATGGTAATTAGTAAAACCTGAAGAGAGTGCTCAATACTATTGCAGAACAAATATGCGTTTTATTTTTTATTACCGTTTTATCTGTTCATACATATATGTTTCGGTTGCCGGACCATATTTACGATCCAGCAGGCTCGTCAGGCCTTATAGAAATGACTATTATTATTTGGAAGAACGATTTTAAAAGAAATAGGAGAGAAAAAAAGGAAAAAAAAGAAGGGAAGAGATAATAAGGGGGGGGGGGGAGATCGACAATAATTAAGTTTTGAAGTTTAAAATACATTAGATTGTAGTGTGTGTGTGGGGGGGTTAATAAATTCAGCTAGGCGTGGGTGAAGATATAGTGATATAAGGAGAGGGGGGAGATAAAAGGGAAGGGTAAGGAGAGGAGGGGGCAGGAATGTAAATTTTGAGTTTTAAGATTTTGCTGTTTTTATTAAAGCTGTTTAGCTATACACTGGAGTATATGAATTGATAAATAAATCCAACTCAGCTTTCCGTTCTATTTTTTTCAAAGGGCATTTATTACCAGTACTTTCCAAACAATGTCTGCTTCTTGTTTTTTTCTAACTGTTCATTTTGTCTGCCATGAGATTAACAAAACCCCACCGTCTCGACACCAGCTTAAAAGTTTCTCGTCGCCACTGCAGCGCCACACGTCCATCTCACTCTGCGGCGTTTTCCTTTCTCCCCCGACCTCACGCTGGCATTAGACTTCGACTTTACACGTCCATCTTCTCCTACCCGGACTTTACTTCGTTCAACCACGTGATGTCTATTCTTTTTTTTTTTTTATTATTGTAGCGCAATATCCTAATGTGCATATGTCTTTTTTTTCGGGTACTGTTGCTAATATCTTCGCAAACCAATTATTTTACAGCTCCTGCAGATATTTTCCCACGCGCTCATACGCGATCTGTTACATTGTCAATGAGGTCACTGGACCAAAAGTACTTTAGGTGTATGAAAGTCTGCAGCAGCAGCAGCAGCAGCAGCAGCAGCAGCAGCAGCAGCAGCTGTACTCCTTCCAAAAACATCCATGTTTTATGGAAACCTATCTTCTTTCATGCAAATGGCGTCTCCAACATTGTTTATCGCCTTTTTTTGTAACCGTTTCACCACTGTCATTTCTCTTTGACAAATGGAACACACAGCGATTCGCTTCCTAGTATATTTTTCTCTAAAAAAAACAAACTTTCGCATCTTTATGCCTTTTTCAAATCTGGTTCATGTTTGTTATATCCGTGTGAATTCTGATTTATTAATTCAATGCGATGTCATTTGATGTGATCTCGGTTGTCTTATATCGTGTGGTCTACTTTTTCCAATGCTAGAAAAAGAACACAAATTTGAGACCCCTTTCGTACACTAGCACCAATTCATTTTGTCTACACAACAACAACAACAACAACAACAACAATTATAGTAATAAAAAAAAATTCAGAACAACATCGTGTAACTACAGGTAATAAAACATTAAAATAGCAAACAGAGACCTTGGGATCGAAGTGAATAGGTGGAACCCGGAGTTCACCTCCGACACCAAAGTCAACAAAATCTAGGCCATTTCTGAAATGATCTTTCCTTGTTGATTACAGTAAATTGTGAGTCCTGTGTAGTTCTAGGAGGTCCACTCTCTCAAGCTTTGGTTTCTCACTTTAGAAGAGTTTATTGCTAATAGCCCGAGGATCTCCTACCGAGGAATATCGATGGTGTTGCCTAGACATATTCTGCAGGCCAGAGTACTCTTCTTCCGTGGCGTTGGCTTTTCAGGTCACACATTCCTGACCCTTGTGTCCCATTTTCCCGCCGTGGAAGGAATATAAATAACCCATTTCACATTTAACACGCAACAAGTGTTTTTGTTTATGCTTTTTTACACGGAATTAATTTTTAAGGAATGCGCCCTAATTTTGCGTGGAGATGAAGTGGCTGAGATTGCAAAGGAAGGAATCTTCTTTGTCTGGCAAGGATAATTTGTCGGGTTGACTGACATTTTCTTTCAACGGAAGGAGGGTGGGAAGATTGTAAGGAGAGGGAAAGAAGGAACGCTGTTAAAGTTTACACAGTTTTATTTAAATATGTCGGAAAGAGACCGATTTGGTTGCCTTCTTCATAATATCGTTATGCAAGTTTAAAAGCCGAGCTATTTTCAGACATTTTACCAGGTCGACTTTCTGTTTAGGATGCTGTATATATATATATATATATATATATATATATATATATATATATATATATATATATATATATATATAATATAAAGCTGCGTGTGTGTGTGTGTGTGTGTGTGTGTGTCTGGTCACGAATAGGCTCCTATATGGTTGACTATGTTAAAAAACTGATTACAGATAATGATAGAAAATGTATCGAGACACAGAAATTGGTATGTTTGATCTGGCAGAACGGTGGTTCATTAAAATTGAGGGGTCTGCGTTCGTACCTGGTCCACAAAGTATGGAAATAAAAAAATTAAAATTAAAAAAAAAACGTTTACAAGTGTTTTTGATATAGATGTACATAAGAATATTTTGATAAGTAGGTTTTAACTTAAATAGGGATGGTATAATAAAATTGTGGGGTCTGCGTTCGCTCCTGGCCCCCATAGAATGGAAATAGGCACAAACTTTAATAAAGACTTTTCATATCTATCTGCGTAAATATACTTTGATAATTATGTTTCAGTTTGAAGAAATATAGTATAATAAATTATGGAGTGTTCGTTCGCACCTGACCTACATAGAATGGAAATATGTCACAAAGTTTAACAAGGTTTTTTAATATAGATCCACAAAATATTGTGATAAGCGTTTCAGTGTGAAGAGGGATGGTATAATAAATTATGAGGTTTATCTATTTTATTTTTATTTTCATCATATTTTGCTTTGGTTTTGATACCCTAAAATTCGGAGCTATCTCTTTACAACCCTTCCTTTTCATAACCTATCATACTTTAATAAATCAGAATCCATTTTCTGTGGGCTGTTTTTGAACCCAGCCAACGACGGGTACTTTTGCTAGTATATATATATATATATATATATATATATATATATATATATATATATATATATATATATTCACCATATTCACCATATTCCCTCTGCTTCACTTTTTTTGTTTCCAAGTAAGATCTTTGACTTACTTGTTGTTTCATCAAATACTTTTGCATGCAAAATCCGATCTCGCATTTTGCTAATTCCTACCCTCTGATGAGAAGGAAAGTATTTCTTCGAAACTCAGCGGATTAAGGACTATCCACTTATCTAGTGTTTCCTTTTCAGATTAAATATGTTTTTAACTCATTCAACATGTTTTATTTACTGTTTGCTCGTATATATATATATATATATATATATATATATATATATATATATATATATATTAGGTTGGAGCAAGAATAATGTCGTTTTTTTTGTCGTTCAATTACATATATAAAAACGACATTATTTTTGCACCAACCTACTAACACACACACACACACACACACACACACACACACACACACACACACACACACACACATATATATATATAAACTCAAAAGTAAAGTGGTAAAAACAGGATAAAAAGTGCTCAAGTCGTTAGTAGAGCTGTATAAGTTTTTATTTTACAACCTCAACTATTTTCAGCAAATATTTAAAGCCTTATGACTCTAGCTTTGCACCATCTGATGAGCCAAACAGAAAAATGTTTGTTGAAACGATCGTAATGGACTAAGTTAACGCTTGAGTTTGTAAAATAAAACACACACACACACATACACACACATATATATATAGGGAGAGAGAGAGAGAGAGAGAGAAAGAGAGAGAAAGAGAGTGTCTCAATAAAATGTATACACTCTTTAAATTATCTCAACTCGCTACATGAATACGCTATGCCACGTTCCCAAAAGACGTCTAGGAATAAAGAATGGCGCTTCAAGTAGGATGAAGCACTCCCCCGCCATTATCATGAAGTAAGAGCATATCTTGATAGTCATCTGCGAAACAGATCGGTAGGACGAAGAGAAAGTATCGCGTACTATCCACACTCACAAGAATTGAACCCCTCCTCATGAATTTTTCTCATGTTGGGGGGTGGGTGGAGGGATGGGGGCATGTTAAACACAGGGTTTGGTTATTGAGGCCTATGCTTTCATATAAGAAACCTCTGAATCATATTTTCCCTAAATATGTATTTAGACTGTTTTGCAACAGGATCAGTTGCCTGTTCAATGGACGTTCAAAGACAGAAACATAATTTACTTTTGAACTGCTAAAAAACACGTAAATTTTCAAGTCTTATAAAATTCTTTGCAGTTAATGAAAAAAAAATTAAGAAACTTACGTGCGGAGTTGAACCTACAGACCACGCCATGCAAAAAAGAAAAAAAAATCACGCTATCAACTTACCCACAGTAGAATTTTCACGGCCCGTTGTTCTATTATTGCTGCTAAGTGATGACAGAGAAAAATAGCTTTACCAATGACTGATAAATTGAAGTAACGATTTCAATTATCGATTATCGGTAATTATCTGGAGTATTCTGAGACAACTTAACTAAAATCACTCACAGACTTATACACTAAAGTTCTGTAAATTTTAAAGAAAATCTGTTCAGCCGTTTCGGAGTCTATACGGAACAAACTCACATGCAGAGAAAAAGTTGCATTTATATTATTGTATATATATATATATATATATATATATATATATATATATATATATATAGTCGTGGAAGCTTTTTTACCTTTAAAACTATACAAAACATTATTTTGATTTTTATCATTCGTTAGAAAGCCATTCAGTCAGCAAGTCATTTAATAACCTGCAATCACTGCACTAACTTGCTCTCTCGAATTAACTATAGTACCAGTAATAATTTTTTTAAAGGGATCATCAGTTGTTTTTCATGAAATACTGTTTCTGGGGATTTAAAAACAAAACATTATATTAAATCATAGCTCTCCAGCAGTGTTGATCAAGCACCACTTCCCTTAATCTTAAGAAAAAGACATGTTAAAAATATTAGATCTAGTTTCCTATTCTTAATTAATTTAGCTAACCTATTCATGTTATAAAAATGAATTTCTTAACTGTGAGATTCATCTGTTTTCAAATTTAAAATGGATATATTTTTTTATTTACCAGTCTTGTATTTATAAGATTAGGATTAATCCATTTGACTACTTATCACCTCCTACTATGATTAGTATTTTATATATTTACATTCTTATTTATTGAAAATTAAATATATATAAAGGTTAAAAATATTTATAAATATATACATTTTTCTTATACATTTTATACATTATCAATATAGTTTTGGATTTCCTTTATTAGTATATTCTGGTTAATTTTATACCATTAAAAACATCAGGATAAAATGCTTTATTTAACTGTTTAAATATTTTTATTATATTTTTTTATTATCCCCACCTTGTTTTATCATCCTTTTACTAAGCTAGAAACAGGTGGTATAAAATCTATTAATTTTAAAGTAACGCGAACTATTCTCAAAAAACTCTGACATAATGGTTCCATAAAACATAAAAAATAGGGCAGGTACTATCTTTATGCGGCATACAAACTATTTGAAAGGGGGAAGAGTTCCTTTTATCGAATATTTTATAAAAAAAACATCCTCAATTTTTATATTTAAATCCAGAAATGTAGCCTGTTGTCCTCTATGTTCACAATTCAATTCGAACTCCTTTTGATATATAAGATGCTTATGTTTTTCGAATTCATCGTTATCGTTTATACATATAAGGTCATCTATATCTCCTACACCCATGAAGAATATATGTTTTATATATATCATTTTTTATTTGTGATGACACATATATATATATATATATATATATATATATATATATATATATATATATATATATATATATAGTCGCAAATCTGATAGGCCCTGAACTGGCATCTAAGATTCAGCCTCTGTCCCATCGACGAAATGTTGCATCCCTCTGCCTGTTCTACAAGTATTTTAGTGGTGAATGCTCTGATGAACTGCAATCACTTGTGCCCCCACGACGCGAGCACCCTCGACAAACCCGACAGGCTACTAGATCCCACCCCCACACTGTAGAGGTCCCTAGATGTAAAAGATCTTTTTACTCCAATAGTTTCTTCCCCAGAACCGCAAGACTCTGGAATTCCATTCCAGGTCCCTGCTTCCCCAACAGTACTGACGTGCAGAAGTTCAAGTGCAACGTGAACCGACACCTTGCTGCCCAAATCCCTACATAGTACCCCAGTAGTTGTTGCCCCTGATAGTAGCCCCCTACACCAAAGTGGCAATTTGCCTTGTTTGGGGTGAAAATGTAATAAAAAAAAAAAAAAAAAAAAAAAAAAAAAAAATATATATATATATATATATATATATATATATATATATATATATATATACTCGAATCTATGTAAATGCAGATTTACCCCAAATGGCGCAGGATCCAATATCATTGGGATACCTATCGTTTGGAGTAATATTTTATTTCCTATTGTAAAATAACATTCTTTAATAAGATGACTTACAAGTAATTTTAAAATACCTTTAGAAACACTAGTTTTGCTATTTTTATTTTTACACCAAAAAGCTTTAGAGTTTGAAAAGTCTATATATTTACTTTTACCACCTTCAAAAGACAAATCTACAGTATCATTTAATTCTTTTATATTTTTTTTTATGCGGAATTTTAGTATATAGCGTACTAAAATCGTAAGTCGTTATAGATTTTGCTTTTATTCTGGAGTTTATTTTATCTAATTTTTCTTTTACTGGTTGTGAATTATTTACTACTCAAAATGGATTTATATTACTATTGAATTTTCTTTTCTGGTGGAAATTATTTATTTGATTTCTAAAGAAGTTAAATATTTTAGATATAGCTTTACTTAAAGGTTTAGTAATGCACGTTTTTGAACCGACAATAAACCTAGCATTAACTGGATTCTTGTGCATTTTAGGTATCCAATACATACATGGAAGTTTTTTTGTTTTTTTCTTCTAACTTGAATCCTACTTTTTCACTAATAATACTATCATTCAGAATAATGCTATCTAAATTAATATTACTTACTTTCTAGGTATCTGAAACCTTACTTATAATTCCTACTTCTATCAATAAACGTTCTTATAATATTTTTTACATATAAAAGCTATATTGTTTGCTGCTTTATCAATAGGAACTATTACAAACTTATTGAATTTTTAAGAAGAGGATTAGTTTTTTTTAGGTTTTCTAATTTTTTATACGTTTAATCTTTTCATTTACGCATTCAAGTATATCATTGTCCCATGCATCAAACGTAGACTGTGCTAATTTATATTTATTTACCATAGACATAATAAAACCTTATATATATATATATATATATATATATATATAATATATATATATATATATATATATATATATATATATATATATAAAATTTTGTTGAAAATTCAAAGACTCACGTTTTCTTTTTTATAACCTTCGTTTATTTCCTGAATTTTTTCCATTACAGCTGTTTCATTGATGAGTTGGCAATTTTACGATTCATGTTTCCATAAAAAATATTCTGTCCCCATCAACTTCTTCAGATGTTTATCCGTTAGATTTTTACAATAAAAGGTATATTTTTAACATGCTGAACATCGTATTTGGGTAAAAATATTTCCAAAGCCATGCTACCTCACTTCCTCCATATAGTGTGTGTCACCAGGTCAGCATCGTCAGCATACAACAGTTTCCTAAGAAATCCATCATTGACAAGTGTTTTGGCTTGGAATCTTCTGAGGTTGAACACATTTCCAGTCGTTCGGAATCTAATAGAAACATCCGCATCACAGTCGTGGAAACCATACCAGAGCACAGCAGTAAGATAGATATAATTAGTTAGGGTTAATGCTATGGTTAGTGTATGGATTAGTGTTAGGATTAGTGTTAGGATTAGTGTTAGGTTTAGTGTTAGTCCTAATCTTAACTCTAACACTAACACTTACCTTGCTTTTCATTTAACGTATTCAAATATTTATATGTAAAATTTCATGCGAATTGTAGTATTCACTACTTTTTTTAAAAATAATGAACACTCATACGAGATACCTAAAATAAATTTCCATACTTGCACTTTTATTGATTGCACCCTTATGAAACTCTAGCCCCCTTTAAGTAATCTCCTCCGGTTGTAATGCACTTGTACCGTTCCAACAACTTATGTAAGGCTCCATGAAAGCCCTCTAATATGAGCGTGTCAATAACCATCGCCCCAACTGTCTCATTACGACTTGGATGTCTTCAAGTCCAACGTAAACAAATTCCTGATGAACCGCCCCCTTAAGTAGACACTTTAAATATCCACACTAACGTACTGTACTTACAATAACCCTTATCCCTGAGTGGCTTCCGGGCCTTGATAAGTGGTGACCACCTTGTAAAAAAAAATAACGACAACCTCTAATGTTTTCCTTGAGCTTAGGGAATAACCAAAAGTCATAGGATGTAAGGTCAGAACAATAAGTAGGATAAGGAACTGTCTTGATGCAAATCTTGGTCAAATAGTTTGTGACAAGGATGGATATGTGGACTGGTGTAATCGGCGCAAATCATTCATATCTTCAGTTTCTTGCGAATAATTGTGTGTACAGTTCCCACACTAACATCAAACTGTGCACTTATGGTCTCTACAGACACACTACAGTCCTTATCCACAAAATTTTTTATTTGGTCAAACGACTCTGGTGTTCTGACTTCTTTACTCCTCTACACCTTTCATCATTGTTCACAGACTATCTGCCTTCCTTGAATCTCTTATGCCACTCCAAAACTGATGCTTAGTTCATGCAAGATGGTCCAAAAAAGCAGTCTGAAACATTTCATACGTGTCTTTGGCATTTTCCCCAAGTTTAAAACAGAATTTTATTGCATATCATTTTTTTAACATGTCCTCAAGTTCAGATTGCATTTTTGAAATTCGGAAATTCACTAGCTCTGATAACCTGGCTTTAGTAGCTTGTATTTCAGTCTCTGCTGTTGCTGTTCATTTGAACCTGAAATCATAAAAAGGGTAAGTTATCTCTAAAATGTTTAGCAATAACATACTGAATTTTCAAGAGTCTATGACAATTTAAAATACTTGCACAAAAATGTCTGGGAACTTATGATATTTCGTATATTGATGGCAGAATGCGAAAAATGTTTACAGAAAATTATTAAATACTGAAAGAATATTCACCAAAATTTATTGTTTTTGGTTCGTTTTGCATTAAAAACAAAATGCGCATGCGCATTGGTTCGCTTCGTTTTATATAACCTTAAGTGAAAATCAAAATAGCGACCATCAAAAAATTATTAGAGAACTCATTGCATAATAAAGGTCTTAATAACATAAAACCTACTCGACGGCGGCAATTTCAAATGTGACAATAATTCAAAACAGCCCCGAGTACCCTTAAATACCAACATTAGAAAGGCAAATGTTTAGTTGGTACACATTGACAATTTCGTCCAGTTATACCACACTTGGGCCACTTGAAACCGATGGCCAACAGGTTGATATATTTGAGTCTGTCACTTGCAGGATGCGATATTTCTGTGATCTGTTTGTTTATTTAATAAATCCTTTTTTAATGAAGTTCTACTTAAGTTGAAATTGTTACTGAATGTGCAATTGACCTTTCGGTAGTATGCGTGAACCTCCGTTCTAGCAAACTCGTATTTGTGACAATTACGAGTCATTGTTAAGGCGATTTAAGGCGAATGTTTTGTTCTATGACGTTAGGAGTGACACACTATATCATTTTATATCTTTATATATATGGGGAAAATAGAGTGAAATTGATGATAGCATTAGAGTTATTTCAATTATTTTTACACAAATGGAACCTCAGAAAGAGAGAAAGAGAGGAAGAGAGAGAGAGAGAGAGAGAGAGAGAGAGAGAGAGAGAGAGAGAGAGAGAGAGAGAGAGAGGGGAACAGACACGTAGACAGAGGAGAGTGAAAAAGAGTAGTAACCCACACGCGAACACACGTAGACACATATATAGAGAAACTGAGAGAGAGAGAGAGAGAGAGAGAGGGATAGAGAGAGAGAGAGAGAGAGAGAGAGAGAGAAAGATGAAGGAGGAGGAGGAGGAGGAGGAGGAGGAGAAGGAGAGAAGGCAAGGGAAAGGTAAGGTTTCATTTGTTTGACGGCATAAGAACATTTATAGCCACCTATTCAATACTAATATTTCAAACGATTCATTACATATATATATATATATATATATATATATATATATATATATATATATATATATATATATATGTGTGTGTGTGTGTGTGTGTGTGTGTGTGTGTGTGTGTGGTAAAATGAGTGGGATCACCAACAATTATTATATTTTCATATTCATTTATTCCAAATTTTATTTTTTCATTTTTTAATCATGTAGCTCATAATAATTTTTAAGTCATTGAAAACATTCTTTGAAATAGTTTCATCGCGTTTCAGGCGTTCTTTAAAGTGTCCTGTACAGAAATTTGATAAAATTTACACCAATAACGATAACTATGATATTCTCCCATTCAATACTGCACAATCTTTAGTCTTTATCCTCGAGTGGCCTCCGTGAAGTAAATTTCGTCAAAATTCCAGAGTTCGACAGAACCATTCCCGAGTTCAAGATACACCTGTAGAAGAAGG
Source organism: Euprymna scolopes (assembly GCF_053919585.1). Lineage (NCBI taxonomy): Eukaryota > Metazoa > Mollusca > Cephalopoda > Sepiida > Sepiolidae > Euprymna > Euprymna scolopes. Next base: position 11,664,892 of record NC_136496.1, on the reverse strand, counting down.
TCGACCAGAACGTTCTGAAAATGACACTCAAGATGAGAAAAGTTGTCCGATGAATCGAAATAATACGAATTAAAAATTCTTTTCGCGATATCGTGATTTTGATTCGTTTGAACTACAAAAAAGTAATAGAAATTTGAATCACATTAGCAAATGATGAAAACACGTTGGATTTAAAGATATGATAAATATTAAAGATATATAAATAAATATTAAAAGACGGGATAGAAATAAGTTTGTTTCTATTGTACCACAAGAAAATTAGGTATTAGACATCAATTAATCAATATTCTTCAAATTGCTTCTTCTTTGGGGTATTTTAAAGAATTTTGAAGAGGGAGAATATAGACACAACCTCCCACTTAAACTTGTATTGCATTTTATCCATAGCAAATAAAACGAGGTTCCCTGAATTTCAATTACGTCTTAAGACGTATTACAACTATGCTTTTCATTTTAAACATTTTCTAGAATCTAAAGTTTGTAATGGCTTCTGATTAAGATTGGAACAAGTTTTCTAGATATAACGTTTAGTATCATTAGGTCTTCCTTTAAGTCTCTCTAGAGGGACTTAAAATTGGTGCAAAACTGCTCTGACCGGGAAATTAATTTCACCTGCAAAATTCTAGTTACACACGCTTCCATACACACACATACACGCACACACATACGAACACACACATACGAACACACACATACAGACACACGCATACAAACACACACACATACGGACACATACATAAACACACACACACACACACACACACATATATATAAATAGATGCGTGTGTATACTAGAATTTTACTGGTGAAATTAATTTTTTTGAACAGAGCAGTATACACACACAAACACAAACACACACACGCACACACACACACACACACACATATATATATATATATATATATATATTCCAATTTTCGGATTTTATAATTATGCCCCTATTCCTTTCTCTTTTAAAGTTGATGAGTTTCTATTCTTCTGATGAGTAAGGACGGAATAAATTCAAAATTTATATGATGATTACATGAATGATATCGCGTTATGAAACAGGTGTTGTAAAAAACTGAACATTTAAACATGCTGAAAGAAATACACGGTAAAATGGACAACGTTTTGAAACTTGGAGTACTGACCTTTTGTCATTTATCTTTATATGCCTTGTAATTACATTTAGGTTTTTAAGTGAAAAGATTGATCTCAATTAAAGGTGAAATATAATTGAATAAGCATATTTATATATAGAAATATATTTCTATAGACATATATTTTCTTATAATATATATCAATCCTATATATATATATATATATATATATATATATATATATAGTCATCATCACATACTCATCAATACAGCGAGACATGCACCTTTTCCCAGCCGTGGATCGAACCTACAACCACCGCGTTGACAGTCGGCAACTCTAATCATCGGACCAAGAATCAGTTAATATTTCTCCTCAAATGCCTCTTAGATTAGCATTTACTCGTCACAAAGTGCTCGAACTATCAGTTTGTTTAATCACTTAAAATATATATTTACAAAGTGCTCAACCCAAAGATGGGGGGCTAATATATATATATATATATATATAAACACATGCGTTTCGAACTTCCGTTTCATTCAGTGTAGAAGATAATAACTACCACTAGTCAGAGGATTCAAGCCCAGTAACAAAGTCCCTCTGACCCCGTAATCTGATAACCAATCATTATGAATTTTAGATCGCTGCTATTCGGCGTAGAGGGTGATAATGTGGATTATATTTAATTTAATTTTATGGAACCGTAAGAAGGAAGTAGATTTTGTGTAGTGTAGGAAGTGTAAATTATGTTTACTTTCGTCAACCTCGTAACTCTCGTGCCCCTGATTTTATCCTTTAGTTCTCGTATTCTAGGAGCGATATTTCTTACAAAGGGGTAAAAATCGCTGTTTTCAAGGTATGACACTCTCTTTCTAACACTTATTGGTCACTAGTTTTTGTGCTTGAATTAGTATTTTTTATCACTTGTCTGGAGCAATTTCCATAAAAAGTGCTGACTTTTGTGCAAGATGAACAGAAGCAAATAGGCAAATACTCATTTCGATATTTCTTGGCTGCCTTTTTATTTTGTTAGTCCGACATAAGAGCTTTTGTATTCGTCATATTGCTTTGTTTGTAGACATCCTATTTGCCAGCTCTACTGTATTCGCTGTACATACCAATATATCGTCTCGGCACACAATGTGCGCTAGGCATTTGCTTACTACATACACAGCATTCATCCGTCCAAGGTGAGTTCAAGGTTAATATTTACACTGAAGCACCCAATCAAACCAGAGGTCAAAACAGGTGTTCGACTAACCTCCACTCTCCTTTACCGTAGAACATTCACAGCATCCCTTTCTCCATCCCTTTTTTCTTGTGTATTTAAAACCAAACAGAGTTTTCATAAACAAAGTTTCTTTTCATAAACCTCCCATTTCCGCGAAACTACCTCTCTGCGGGTTAAAAATTGTTATGTCTAATCCCACTAACAACAAGTATATGTATAACCGTTCTTGGAAGTAATCAAGTTTTGCCCTTTTCGTCCACCTTTGCCAACGCCATAATAGTACACTAATGCCTTGAGATACGAACGCACTTAAATACGTTTTTATTTTAAATTCGGCGATATATTGCATCTAAATTTATTTCTTTGGATACGACGATTGTTTTGAGATACGATTTGAAAAAAAAATCGCGCGAAGTTAAAAAACAAAAAAACAACAACAAAAAACAAACAAACAAACAAAAATCCAAACGCAAAGAATTATATACAAGCGTATTTTACAACTGGACAATGTCGGGCGCCCTGCTAGTCAATAGATAATTGGCTCTATAATAATAAATATGAAATCTGTATAAATTAGATTTAAGCTTATATTTCGACCGGCAAGCGTAAGTTTACTAAATGTGTGATTTCTATGCATGCGCAAATATATATTTATGCTTTTAACTATATTATTTTTTAAAGTTTTTATATACGTATGAATTTAGTTCGGATGTTAAGGAATAATACTGGAGTATCAAATGATTTGCTTTTTGGTTTCAATTTTAGCTGATAGCACCACATTCATTTTATTTTTTAACTTTTGAAATCGTTTGGTACAATATAATAACCAATAGAGTATGGGCTTTATAATAATAAATACGAAATCTGCGTAAATAAAAATATAATATTTAAGCGCATTTTACAACCGGCCAACGCTGGGTTGTCTGCTAGTACATGCATATTACTCTTATTTGAAAGAGATGATCGATATATATATATATATATATATATATATATATATATATATATATATATATAATTCAGAATAGTGAAATACAATAAATCTACTGGTGTGCAAATCCAGTGATCATCGGTCTTACAATATATATATATATATATATATATATATATATATATATATATATATATATATATATATATATATATATATATATATATAGATAGATAGATAGATAAAGAGAAAGTGAGAGAGAAAGAGAGAGATAAAGTGTATGTGTGTGAATATTGAAATAGAAAGAATGGTAAGATAGAAAGATAGAAGGATGTATAGGTAGTATTATATAAAAACATAATTTTTTATGCGACGAAATAATTGTTAGAATTGCGCCATCTTAATAAAATTAGGGGTGCTTAGACCCCCCCCCAATGGGCCCCATGTACACGTTATTAATTACAGTTGGGGCCCGTTTTTTGGGTCACAACGAACAAGCAAAATATACAGATGAAATATGACAGTTAAAAATAAATTAACAAAGCAATTCTTTATTAGACAAAAGTAGTTATCTATACAAAAATTAGGGAAAATTATCGAGTACAATTTTAATTAAAAACACAAATCAGTTCTATCATTTTGAAAAGTTACTTAAAACAAGAGGAAGTACGTTAAGTTGTCATTTCGCCAAGTCGTACTTAATGGATCAACAAAAAATACGATAAAACTGATTCATATTTTTTCAGATAGATTGGCTCAGTAGTTTCCGAGAAAACTTCTAGAATAAATGTGTTATTGTGGTGACTTATCCCTATTAATATCTATAAATCGTTAAGTTAGCATCGAATGGACACTTAATTCGCTGCACATCATCATCACAAAAGTTCATACAATATTTAAGTCAAATTGGCCCATTATTTTCTGACAAAAAAGTGGATCAGACAAACAAATAGACTAATCTATCGAAAGAGAGTCAAAGAGAAATTTCAGAAAGTAAAAATATTCCCAAGCATTGACAGGCAGGGACAGCTAGACCGAATACTCTTAATATGTACACGTTCAAGCTACGCGTTCAAACTTGACTGGCAAAGATGAAGTGTGACAGAGTGACATAGAGGTGAACACGAAGTCACTAAAAACAAGTTGAATAAAGAAAACAATTTTCTTGATGGGTTGGTGACTGAGGTATTTAAAAAAATTAGCCCGTCCTTTAACCAACTCGAGTGGCAGGTGTGCGTGCGACGCAAAAGTTGAGCCTCGTAAAAAAAGCAATCAAAATCGTAAAGTACTAAATAAATTAAAAAAAAAAAAAGAAAACAAGGAAAAAAAAAGAGAGATGCAGGTGATGGTATGCACTGATGTGTGTGTATGTGTTTTTTTTAAAAATATTTATGACGACATAATTAAAATAGACGCGGACATAAATTATGGGTGAAATTGCAATCGAAACGATTGGGTGGATCAACTTTCGGAATCAGTTGGAACGTGTTAGCGAAAAAGAAAGAAATGAAAAGAATACATAGATATTTAGGAGAAAGAAAAATATAGAATAGATAAGCAGGAGGACACACACACACACACACACACACACACGCACACACACACACACACACACACACATATATATATTACCTGGACATGCGGCGTTGCCTGGTCGTACAATACGCTTAAATATGATATTTTAATTTATGCTGATTGCGTATGTATTATAGAATCAATCTTCTATTGATTATTATATACAACGAGGAATAATTTGCCCGGTGGACTAATTTGTAAAAATAAATAAATAAATAAATAAAAACTAATAATAATAATAATAATAATAATAATAATAATAATAATAATAATAATAATAATGTCGTTCATCAAATTCCATCTGTGTTTGTTTAAAATATCACATCAGCTGATATTTCAGCTTGACGAATAATGCCCTGCAAAATGTTTAGTTTTAAAACATGCAAACGAAGAAATGATTTTCGGCGATTTTAAATGGTACCTCCTCTTTTATCGTAAATTGGACTTATTAGGAAGAAAAAAATAAAATGGTGAGGTACACCAGGGTTTGAACAGTGGATTTTTAGATCTGTAGTCGAACGCTGAAGCACATAGTTATATTTCCAGATGAAAAAATTCTGTTTTTTTTTGTTCCTTTTTAAAGAAATGATTTGCTAAAATTTTATTATCTCCCTTGGCCAGTGTAACTTAGAATTTTATTTTTTTTTTATCTATGAGATTATTTTTAGTATCAGATTTTTTTCGATTTTCTATACTTATCGGATGAATTTTTGTATAAAACATATCTAAGAACACTGCCAGGCATATAAATAATATTTGTGTGAAATTTGCAAAAGATAGGCTCAGCTGTTTTAGAAGCTATGGCGAAGGAACTCTCTCACACACAGACACAAAACACCTTTTATATAATAGTATATATATATATATATATATATATATATATATATATATATATATATATATATATATAAAATTTTTAAAAACAGTAAACTATGGACACGCGTGTTCAAGAAATGGATGAGAAGAATATATATATATATATATATATAAAGAAAGAGAAAGAGAGAAAACCGGGGAAGAGATAACATGCATGAAATAAGTTGACGAGAAAAGAAGAGGTGTAAATACTGCTATAAAAATATCTCACAGAGAGAGAGAGAGAGAGAGAGAGAGAGAGAGAGAGAGAGAGAGAGAGAGAGAGAGAGAGAGGAAGAAGGAAATTAAAATAGGGACAACATAAAATGATCGATGGTAATTATTAGGGCTATGACAACAGCATATTCTTCTTATTGTTTTGACTCTCGAGTGTGTATCCGTTGATATCTTATATGCTTTTATATAGCGTGTTGTGGTTCTCGGTTGATTAATTTTGTCTAACTGCGTCGGATATATACTTGAGAGTCAAAACAACGAAAAGAATATTCTGTTATCATGGCCCTATTAATTACAAGGGAAAAATTCAGAGGGGAATAGATAGGTGAATATAAATAGATAGATAGATAAATAGATAGATGCAGTGGGGAAGAGAGAGAGAGAGAGGGAGAGAGAGAGGGAGAGAGAAAGAGAGTCTGTGTGTAGATAGAAAAAAAAAAACGAAAGTAGGAAAAATATAGAACGATCGGGAAAAGTTTGGAGAGGGGTTAGAATTTGAGTGAAAATAAATACCGAGAGAATATAAAAAAAAAAAACAAAAAAAAAAAAAACGATTGTCACAACTAATGAAAGCGTGAGAGAAAAATGCAAAAAAAAATAATAAAATGATAAGATAGAGGATAAAAAAAAAGAGTTGGATAGGGTGAGAGAAGGAGAGAAAGAGAAAGAGAGAGAAAGAGAGTGCGTGCGAGAAGGAGAGAGAGAGGGAGGGAGAGAGAGAGAGAGAGAGAGAGAGAGAGAAGGAGGGGTGAGAGAAATAGAATAGAAAATGAAACAGACAGAATATGAATAAAAGATTGTCGATACAAATGAAGGCGCGAGAGAAAAATGCGGAAGAAAAAAAAAAGATAGAGTTTAAAAAGAAGTGTCGGAGAGGATAAGATAAAGATAGAAGGTATAGGAATAATAAAGAGAAAGTGGGAGTAAAGTATGAGGAATGAGGAATTAAAAGAAAAACAAGGCAGATAGACACACTGACAGAACGAAAGAAAGAAAGATTGCAAGAACAAGCAAAAAACGTGAGAGAAATCAAAATGATAGAAAGAAAATGTAAAAGAGCTAGAAAATTGACAGAGTTAGACACCAGTGTCGTTTTTTTTAATGTGGAGAAAAGGCAAAAAAAAAAATTGTCTCAGTGGTGAAGGATTTCTCATCCAGTGACAGAGAACAAAAAAATTTAAGTGCAGTATCTGAAGCACAGATACTACACTTTGAAACGAGGTGCCTTCAATAAGTTTCCAGATTTTTTTCGTATGCGCACTTTTACTGCTATTACACACATGAAACACTAGTCCGCTTCAAAATAATCTCCTCTGGCTGCAATACACTTGTAACGTTCCAACAATTTATTAGGGGATAACTAAAAGTCACAGGGTCTGGACTATTAGGAGCTTGAGAGACTGTCTCGATACCCATGACAACGTCTTTCTTTCTGATCTTCTCTGAGTACCCTTGGGACAAACTTCCTGCAAATCTTCCACATCTTCATTTCCTCTTGAATAATTATGTGTACAGTTCTCACACTGACATCAAACTGTACACTTATTGTCTTTATAAACACACGACGGTCCTTATCCATGAAATTCTTTATTTAGCACAGCAACTCTGGTGTTCTGAACTTCTGACTTAGCCCACACTTCTCATCATCGCTCACAAACTCTCCGCCTTCCTTGAATCTCTTATGCCACTCAAAAGCTGATGCTCGACTCATGCAAGATGGTCCAAAATCAGTTTGGAGCATTTCATACGTTTTTTTGTGGCATTTTTTCTAAGCTTAAAACAGAATTTTATTGCATATCGTTCTTATAAAGTATCCTCACATCCGAATTGTATTTTTGAAATTCGCCAGCTGTGACAATCAGGCTTTAGTAGGGCGAATTCCAATTCCTGCTATAGCTGTTCATTTAAACCTGAAATCATAAAAATTAGTCAGTCATCTCACAAGATATATAGCAATAACACACTGATATTTCAAGAGTCCACAACAATGTTGAATGCCTGTACAAAAAATGGTCTGGAGACCTATTGGAAGCATCTTGTACGATAGTTGTTCCAAAAGAAAAGATTCCGATTTTCTTAACTCAAAAGGTTTAAGAGCTACAATAACAGAAGTAGTACCATTATAACCAGCAACATTTTGTGCTCCAGAATTTATTTTGTTTACATAGTAAGCACCATTCTTAATGCACATTTGCCAGCGATGAACGATCGCTGCGCGTCGGTGTTCGGTGTGCGCACTTTGTCATAAACGGGTAGCTCTAAAACTAAAGCCTTCTATTTGTATTACTTAAAAAGTTGAAAAGATACGAAGACAAGTAGGGGATTTTATTAAAACTAGCGACTATTGGATTGAATTGTTTAAATAGTCAACCCATTCTTAATGCACTTTTGTCAAGAATAAAAAAAAACGCATCTCTGCTTCTGGTGCATGTCCATGATAGGGGTTGTTTTTCTAGAATTTTACACCGTCAGTATCTGCAAAAAAGATCAAACTTTCAGGTTAAAAATGCATAATTTCAGTCATCATTACGATGAAATCTGAAATCCCCTATAATCCATTCGAGCGGAATAAAAATATTAAGCATTACTTTTCGAACGCCATTTGCACACACACACACACACACACACACACACACACACACACACACACATATATATATATATATATATAGTCATCCACATACAGTACTATTTCGCAGCTCATCATTGCGGTTAGACAAGCAACTAACTCAAGCCAGGATCGAAACCCTACCGCCCATATGACAGTCGGAGCTTCTAACCGTTACGATATTCGGCTTCTGCTATGCGGGCAGTGAATTAACAATGTTTTGACATTGTTCAAAAACCTAAGCTCAATTTGTTTACACAAAGAGCATCGTTTCATACACTAATGGTAGTTTGTATATCACTCTCCAATATGCTCAACCCATCTATCTCCTCTGATCTTGAGCACGTGGTGAAATGGAGAAAAGATGTGGCTGATTAATTTTTATGCATCTAAAACCAAGCTTCTATCTTTCCATCATCAACGCTCTGATCCCCGTCTGACATCAATTGAAATGAATGGCTCTCGTCTTGGGGAGGCACCATATTTAGGTCTGTCCTTTACTCCTGATCTGAAATAAAACACGTATGTCAAATCTGTTGCTAAGGTCACTGAAAAATCGTGGTATCCTTCTACTGCTCCAGTAGATATCTCACTGCTGATGCAATTCTCTATCTATATAAGAGCCAAGTTCGTCGAAGAATGGAGTAATGTTGCCACATCTGGACAGGAGCTGCTAGAAATACTTATCCTGCCTTGACTTCGTAGCTTAGTGTGACCTTTTCTCCTCCCTGCAACTTCTTCCCCACAGAAGAGACGTTGCGAGCCTGTTGCTGCTTCATCGTTATTTTCATGGCAAGTGCTCGTCTAAGCTTTAGTCTATGGTCCACCCTTACCAAACCTTCACGAAAAACACTCGTCTATCTGAAACCACTATCAATAATTTTTCCCATTTTTTACCTTTTTTTACATGGGGGTCACCACTTATCAAGGCCCGAAGGCCACTCAGGGATAAGGGTTATTGCGTGTACAGTAATCAATGAGATAGTATTGTAGTAATCATTAGTATTGGGGTTTTTGATAGAGTGTCTTACTTAAGGGGGCGGTTTGTCAGGAGTTTGTTTATGTTGAACTTGAAGACGTCCAAGTTGTAGTCAGGTGGAAAGCAGGCAAGCGGCAGAGAGTTCCACTGGCGTGCAGTTCTAAGAAAGAAGCTCTGCTCATGGAATCTACGTTTGGATTTAGGCACAGATAAAGAGTGGGGAAACTTATTGACAGTAGTTTCAGCCAGGCGGGTGTTTCTCGTGAAAGATTGGCGAGGGGGACGAGGAATTGGAGCTCATACGAGCACCTGCCATGGAAATAACGATAAAACAAAGACAGGCTCGCAACGTCTCTCCTGTGGGAGAGAGGTTGCAGGGAAGAGAAAAGGGCATCCCACACTAAACCATGAAGTCTATTTTGTACTCTGTCAAGGCAGTATAGGCTGTTTTTAGCAGTTCCTGCCCAGATGTGGCAGCAGTAGTCCATCCTTGGACGTACTTGGCTTTTATAAATATAGAGAATTGCATCAGTAGTGAGATATCTTCTGGAGCGGTAGAAGGATCCCACCATTTTCCCAGCGTCCCTTGCAACAGATTTGGTGTACGTGTTCCATTTCAGATCAGAAGTAAAGGTCAAGCCCAGAAGCTTGTCAAAACATGGAGCCTCCCAAAGACGAGAGCCATCCATTTCAATTGATGCCAGATGGGGATCAAAGCGTTGATGATGTAAAGATAGAAGCTTGGTTTTGGATGAATTAAAAGTGACCAGCAACCTCTTCCCCCATTGTACCACGTGCTCAAGATCAGAGGAGAGAGAATTAGAGAGAACTTTGTCATTTACGGCCTTTGATGTGTTGCCATAGATGGTCGTGTTATCAGCATAGATGTCAACGAATGATTTAAGTATGTGTTTTGGGAGACCATTGATGTAGATCAGAAGAGAGTTGGGCGCATGGTGCACCTCTGAGGGACTCCAGCATTATTACGGTGGGCCTCTGATTTCTGCCCATCACCCACTACTCCTATGAACCTATCAGAGAGAAATGATTTAATGATTGAGAAAACATTTCCAGTAATACCGTAGCTGGAAATCTTGTGAAGTAGGCCCTTATGCCATACCTTATCGAAGGCCTTCGATATATCAAGAGCAATTGCCCTGGAAAGGAAACCTTTGTCAAGATATTTACTAATCCTGTGTGATATAACCGTTAGCACGTTTGCGGTAAATCTTGCAGAGCGGAAACCATATTGCATGTGACTAAGAAGGTTGTTTCTGTTGAGGTGGTTGACTACTTCTTTATTTAATATGGATTGCAACAACTTACTCATGACACATAGGAGACGTATTGGTCTGTAATGAGAGGGAGATTACTTTTCATCTGAATTCTTAAATACAGGGCATACTGATGAGGTTTTCCAGGGTGTTGGAAGCACTTCTCCTTAAGGCATCGCTTAAACAGTTTTGTAAGTATGGGGGCAAGTTCTGGTTGGAGCTTTTTCAGCACTATAACTGGAATGCCGTCAGGACCAGTTGCTTTACTGGAATCAAGGTTCTTGATTAGCTTGGCGACCTCACGCACAGATATTTGTATGTTGCATAGAGTGTTGTCGGTTATAGGAGGAAATACAGGGAGTTGATGGTCATTGTCGCATAGGGTAGAATTAACTGCAAAGTTCTTGGCAAATAATTTGGCCTTGTCTGATGCTGATGAGATGACCTCAGGTCCATCGATGATAGTTGGGATAGAACGCACGCTTCTGTTCAAGATCATGTTTGCTATTTGCCAGAACTGGTGGGAACCAAGCCGCTGATCAGCTACTTTGGATTTAAAAGACTGAGTATATAGCTCTCTTGCATGTTTTATTACTCTTTTACAGTGGTTGCTGGCAGTCTTGAAAGCAGCTTTAGTCTCAGTGCATCTATTACCAATACGAATAATTTTTCCCATTTTTACCTGTGCCTAAACCTAAACGTAGATTCAATGAATAAAGCTTATTCTAAGAACTGCACACTTGTGGAACACTATGTCGTTTACTTGCTTTCCAGTTGACTACAATCTTATCATATTCAAGTCCAATGTAAAAAAGTTCTTGATGAGCCGTCGCCTTAAATTGTAACTCCTCCTTGTGAAAAACCTTTATTTATCTTGAAATCTCGGCTCGTGTCGTCTAGTCTTCTCTGAGGGGTGTTACATTGAATCCCTGTATGCTGAAAGCGAATATCGAAACCGCAGGCAGGAAGAAAAACAAACTCGTGTACTTTAGTCTACAGAGTTAATTTTCACAAACTTATGTACAATTGTTTTTACAAACATCATTCAGCTCTTAATAAGTTTTTCAAAGTCTCAAATCTCTTCACATGCAGCGTCAGACGGGTGGATGAGGAAGTAGAGGGGCCCCTATCCAGGGGACGGCGGTTTCTATACGATCTGTTCTCCCCGAAATCAACAAGCAATCTGCTTAATTTTAGAGCGTATCGACCCGATGTGGGTGGGGCGGAAGTCTCCCCAGACAATAAAATCATGCTAAACCCCAACGATCTGACACTCAATTCAAGGTTAAAATCCCATAACCTTGAGGTCATCAGCCATCATTCAGCCAGTACAATATGTTCTTCTAACATCCTCACATTTTCTGTTGTTGAGTTTTTCTCAATTAACAAAATATCTCAGGGGTTTCCAACCAAAAAGCAAATGTATCTATTTTGAAAATGAATTAAAAAAAAAAAAAATATATATATATATATATATATATATATATATTTATTCTCCATTTTAGATCCTCGGGTTATCTGGCGCCACCCGGGGACGATTAGCTATCCCGGCATAGTTATTCGACCTCTCCTGGGATCTCTGGGGGATTCTAAAGCTCCCCAATGATTGATTACGTTACAAATAATCCAATCAACCAAATTTCCACGACGAACGATTACTACGATATTGTTCTATTAACTACTGTGCGCTCATTAACACTTATCCTTGAGTGAACTCCGGGTTTGGATGAGTGGTGACTCTTATGTAAAATAATAATAATAATAATAATAATAATAATAATAATAATATATAATTTCTTTATAATGTCAGGACGTATAGTTACTAGTTGAAGCTTTTAACCATATCGATCTTTTGATATACATATTCATATACTTGTTCATTCTTTCGACGTTATCTCTACTTGATGCTTAATCTAATTTAGATCCACCGTTCGTTACTCTTCTATCCTAATCGAGCGTGCGGTTAAATGTCATCTTAGACTTTTTCAACAAATATGGATGATTTTCAGTTTGCGATTTCTCAGCGTTAAATATCAACATCTCGGGCTGGCGATATAGGAATATAATATAAGAAGCACTAAAAGCAGTTTGACATTTGTTGTCGATTCAAGTAATTCGACAGGGCACTTGTAAGCAATAAAATATTTGTTACATAGTGTTATCATTGAAGTTCTCACTAGGGTTATCATAGAGGGGCACCAAATTGACGTTTGGTGTATAACATAAAAGGGGAGGACCATAATTGTATTTGTTGTCCTGGAATGATTATTATTAGAATGAAAGGAGATTATGCTTGTCATAAAAGAATACCTGTGCGTATGATCGTCTAGTTTCATATGTGGTTGTGTGTGTTCATATCTAATTGTTCATATGCTTTTGTGTGTGTGTGTTACATGCATTTTCTTCGACATACCTTACTTCATGTGTCGTCGATGTTGATCCATCTGGAATTCATCTTCTCTTGGAGAGAGACTGGTACCTGTTAGACGAAGATTTATCACTCCAAGACGATGAATTGGTTTTATAGTTTTTTTATTTACCTTCCAGATGTCGACACTGAATATGGAAGTGAATCTTGCTTGCTTTGAACACGTCAGCGTCCCCCACCCCCAGTGAAGGGGAGGGAACAGCTATTAAGCCGTCCGTCTTCTTCAAAGTCCAAATCCAGTCTCACTCATCTAGCCAACCTGACCACGTCACTCATATGTAATCTGGTCAGCTGACCCTCGGTTCTGGTAAACGTGTCTACACTCCACGTTTACTCACCCCCCTCTCTCTCTCTCTCTCTCTCTCAATCCATTCTGTAACATATTGGACAGATTAAAACAACTGGATAAGAAAGGACTACGAAAAAACAAACTCCAAATCTCCTCTTACATCCACAAAACGAGAACGTATTTACACAATGAAGTGCATCGATATCATCGACGGAAGACAACTTTATTCGTTAAAATATCCCCCAAAGCAAAAACAACATATTCCAGCATTTCAATTTACCAATTCGATACTTTGGACAGTCTTGAGCTCGAGACAGTGAACGACAGTTGGCGACTCAGAGGTTCCATTATAACGTTAACGTCGCCGGAAAAAACGAACAAAGAAAAAAATACGATCAGCATTTTTTTCTTTTTTAACAAAGGCTTTTATTACTGTTACTCTCCCGTTAAAAAGTCTCTCGTTTCTCCGACCGCTTGCCGGTCACAGCCGGTCCATTCTCGTCCTCGAGTTTACATGCCCATTTTCTTCGATGCGCACTTTCTTTTTTTTCTCGAGCACGTGGTGTATTTTTCCTTCATGTTTTTCTTTCTTCTCGCGCACACTACCTAATTTGCATATAAGCATTTTTCGGCTACTGCTGCTGATGCTGCTAATCTCTTCGCAAGACAACCATCCTTCGCTGCTGTTGCTATTTTCCTACGCGCTGATATGCTCTATTTTACACCACGAGAGAGATCAGAAAGCGACTAACCAATTAACGGCGGATAATGTTAGAGGTTCCTTTTTTTAGGTTACGTGACTGTATCACAAGCATGCATCCAAAGCTAAACTAATTTTCATCAAGTACTCGTCTTGTGTTGTTTTATTGTGGTGCAATCGCGAAGACGATCATCGGGTTACAATATATTACGGATTCGTATCGTACAAGATGACACTTCGCCACAGTAACCAAAGTATGAATCGTCGGATAAAACAGAAAAGCCGTTAACCTTTCTCGAAATCCGTGTGGGTACAAAAACAACTTACGATAAACAAACTGCTGCAGAACAATAACGACGCCAAAGATTATGTAAAACATACTAAGGTCTTTCCAAAAGTAAGGCCTTCAAATTTTTTTAAACTCACAAACTAAAACGTTCAAGAGCTACCAAGACGGGAGTAGTACAAATACAACGAGAAATATTTTTTGCTGTAGAATTTATTTCACTACATAGTCACCACCATTCTTACTGTACTTTTCAAGCCTCTGTTGATGTCTCGGTCGTACAAGTTCGGAGCGGGCTTTGTCACACACATATCTGTCGCCATTCTGAGATAAAAATGAAATTAAAAATATTAAAATAAAAAATAGAGATTAAAAAAAATAAACTATATATTAAAAAAAAAACAAACGTTTAGGTATATTTTTCTTATCAAAATGAAAAAAAATGAAGAGAAAAAATTAAAATCTTATTTATCCTATGATTAAGTATTTCCATAAGAAAGAAGAGAGAGAAAAAAGACCGGAAGTTATTTTTAGTATGGCGTGTGCGTAAAGGTTGTATAAAATTGAGCGCGATTGACTGCTTACAGTGAAAGATGAATCGGTCAAACGTGATAGAGGAATGAAGTTAATATGAAAGGGGGACAATGGAAAGCATAAATTGAAGGGGTGGGGGATTCTCTATAAAGATAGATTTGATTAAAATCAGGGTCAAATTAAATCATTCACATTATCGGCTGGATTACAGAGCCACTCATTTTAATTGATACCAGATGGGGATCAGGACGTTGATGATGTAAAGAGAGAAGCTTGGTTTTAGATGCATTAAAAGTAACCAGCCACTCATTTCCCCATTGTACCACGTGCTCAAGATCAGAAGAGAGAATCAGAGAGAACTTGGTCGTTTACGGTCTTAGATGTGCTACAATAGATGGTAGTGTCATCAGCATAAATGTCTACGAATGATGTAAAGATGTGATTTGGAAGATCATTAATGTAGATCAGGAAGAGAGTTGGGCCCAGGATGGACCCCTGAGGAACTCCAGCATTAATACCGTGAGCTTCTGCTCATCAACTACCACTCTTATGAACTTATCAGATAGAAATGATTTAATAATTGAGAAAACATTTCCAGCTATAGTATAGCTGGAGATCTTGTGGAGTAAATCTTCATGCCATACCCTATCAAAGGCCTTTGATATGTCAAGAGCAGTTGCCGTAGAAAGGTTGCCTCCGTCGAGCGATTCGCTAATCCTATGAGATATAACTGTAAGCACATCTGCTGTAGATTTAACAGAACGGAAACCATATTGTGTGTCACTAAGAAGGTTATTTTTGCTGAGATGGTTGATTACTTCTCTATTTAACACAGATTCCAGCAACTTACTCATGACGCACGGGAGATTTATTGGCCTGTACTGAGCGGGAAATGAGCGATCACCTGAATTCTTAAATACACACACATATATATATATATATATATATATATATATATATATATATATATATATATATATACAAGTCTGTAACTAAACAAGTAGGTCAAGCACTGTGAAAGCGGTTGGCAAGTGTATATATAAATGGACATTTGATGAGGTTGTTTATGGGAACCGATCTCATAGCCCGGAGTTTAAAGCTGCCGACTATCAAGTAGACGGTTGAAAGTTTAATTTCTGGCTAGGGATGGTTGCTAACCTAGCCGCACTGATGAACTGTGATACAGCGAAACAGTCTGTATGTGGATGACTATATATATATGTATATATATATATATATATATATATATATATATATATATATATACTGTGTAAGCAAAATCAAGACTTCAAAAAAGGTGTTGATAGCAACAAAAAGTGTATTTAGTGTATTTCATTTTACGTTACAATTGTTTCCATGCCCGGTCGACAATTTCAAACGTTATATCGTTTGAAAATTGTCAAAAACTAGCATTTCCTCAGACCTTATGAATAACAACACTCCTGACAATAGAACAGTGTTTAAAGAAAAAGAAAAGAAACAGTCCCTTAAATATTAATATATCACCTAATTTTCGTATTCTTATTTAAGAACAAAATCATAAGAAGTTTCTACAAAAAACCTTTAGCTATTTAAATTTTTTTTTATATATATCCCATTCATTAAGTTCCTAAATTAAATTTCACTATTTCTTTATTTCACATAATTAATTTGTTTAAAAAGAATTTAAAAAAATTATTTCTATATTTATAATATGGCCATAACAACCTAGCATTTCCGTTACGGTTTTTCGTATTTGCTCATTAGTGGCAAGTAATGTTTACAAAATATCGATTGTTTTAATACTTAGATTTAAGACCATTTTAGGTTTAATGTTTAATTGAATATGAGAATAAAGAAAACGACTGCATTGTATATATTAATCCTTACACAACATTACGAGAAAAGAATTCTAATCTATTTATCATTATTTTATGTTTTAAAATTCATTATCATTCTATTTAAATATGTTTCCATATCGTTACTAAAAAAAACAATTACGAAGAGAGATAATGTTGTTAATTGATAATAGTTAATTCTGTTGGAATAGAGGTCAATATTATTCCCCATAACAGCTAAAGGGAGATAATTCAGACCGTTTGATGTTTTCGGTCTAGTGATGATTAGAAAGCGTCTGTGATTTAATAATTAATTTAATCAAACAAACCCAGAAAGTGCTACGATAGTTAATTTAACAAATTAAAGATATAAATTATGCTTTTAATCTTAAAAACTGGTTTTTTACCCATGGGTGAAATCCACATCTGTTATGAATCCAATAACAACTTGGGTTGCTCATGTCTTCAAAGCCAGAATTATAATTTTTTTTTAATTACATTTTCACCCCAAACAAGGCAAATTGCCACTTTGGTGTAGGGGGCTACTATCAGGAGCAACATCTACTGGGGTACTATGTAGGGATTTGGGCAGCAAGGTGTCGGTTCACGTTACACTTGAACTTCTGCACGTCAGTACTGTTAGGGAAGCAGGGATCTGGAATGGAATTCCAGAGTCTAGCGGTTCTGGGGAAGAAACTATTGGAGTAAAAAGATCTCTACAGTGTGGTGGTGGGATTTAGCAGCCTATAAACAAAATGGTATATATCCTCTAAATATTATTCTGGCAGCAAAACCACCCAATAGCTACAAATGTGTTTCACTCCGATGAGAAGATGTCTACCCCTGCATTTATGGGTAAAAACATTTAGAACAAAGAGTAACGTAAATAAATAAATAAACCAGCATGGATTCTACAAACTTAAGATGTCAGATGACAAAATCAATTAAATTAATTTCCAGTCCCCAAACTGCTAATTTAATTTTTTTAAATAATAATTGCTAGTTTATTGTTAAGTTGTTTTCACCATCACATTGATAGATGCGATTGATTTTCTCAAGATCAGTATCGTTTTGAAGTTCGACATTTCAGACGACAAATATCGAAAAATTGGCGAAAAATATTAATATCTTCACCTTAAACTGGGCACTTTTCTACAGGAGGGGGGGTCGCTTTTTTCGCCGATATTTTTAAAAGTCATCCTCTCCTTTCAATTGTCTAGCCTAAATTAAAAAAAAAAATGTCACTTCAGGTTTGGCGGTGGTCGTAACAGCATAGACGTCAGGTTTGTTTTCCCTGTTCTTTTCCTCCATTTTTCTACTATCGCTTTTTTCTTTTTTCTCAATATATACCTCCAAACACCCGGCCAACGCCGGGCTGAAATGCTAGTATATATATATATGTATACATATAGAGACACGCACATATATATTCATGTATTATATACACATAATTATCTTCAAATTATTTTTACTCTCTTGGTTTATTATCTATCAACGCAACTATTTATGTATTTACAATCACCTATCACTATTTATAGCCAATTGAAAGTTATTTATTTCTTATTTATAATCTAACCTTTTACACTGGTGGGATTATTGGGGTTTAATTTTTTATTGCATTTTTCTGTATACATTTGCTGCTTTTTTACGACTCATTTTTATTCTTATGTTTCAATATTTGTAAGCAAGTTTTGATTGGCTGTCATTACTCTGAACGTTGTTACAAAATAACCGAAATTGAAAAAAGGTACCCCCCCCAAAAAAAAACAAAAAAAAACCCAGATTAATAAATAAAACATCTAAACCAATTAAACACATGTATACATGACTACCATTCCTCGCCAGCACACACACACACACACACACACACACACACACACACACACACACACACACACACACACACACACACACACACACACACACACACACACACACACACATCTCTCTCTCTCTCTATATATATATATATATATATGTATATATATATATATATATATATATATTATTGAAATAAAAATTTCCAGTTTGTATTCAGATATAGATATTAATGAAAGTTCATTTGGATAGCTCGATAATGCAATACTATAAATACTCTTATAATAGACCGTTTCACTGGAAAGAGACACTCATTTTTTATGCTCATCTAAAAAAACACGTTCAGTTTTATTTACTATGCAGACGTACGATTGTTATTTGTTATGTAATGCATATTTAGCGCTGCTGAATGCCCAAACTGCTACGAGAATAATAAGAAACCTATATACAGAGAACTACAAAAAAAATATCAGTAAATATCCAAAGCAAGTGTATGCTTGTTTAGTGCATAAAACGGAACCTTTTTTTGCGATGAACCTAAAAACTAGTGCTTGTTTCCAAAAAGCGGTATATTATAAAACACAGACACACACACACGCGCGCATATATATATATATATATATATATATATATATATATATATATATATATATATATAGTGTTATAATGGAATAATTCCAGAGGAAATCCGGGTATGAGAGCTCAATGTGGTAAACAGAGCAATAACATAAAAATATAACACGGAAATTACATAATTGTCGATGCAATAATTTATTTCAACCTTATGGTATTTTCAAGCACCTAAACTAGACAATTACATTTTTGATACTGAAATAAATTTATTTCAGTATCAAAAATGTAATTGTCTAGTTTAGATGCTTGAAAATACCATAAGGTTGAAATAAATTATTGCATCGACAATTATGTAATTTCCGTGTTATATTTTTATGTTTATATATATATATATATATATATATATATATATATATATATATATATATATATATATATATATATATATATATATATATACTAGCATGCCGCTCGGCATTGCTCAGTCGTAAAATACGCTTAAATATAATATTTTGATTAATGCGTTTTCGTAATTATTATTATACTAGCAGCTCAGCCCGGCTTTGCTCAGACACTATGTACCGCCAATAACTTTATGTGCATATGTATATATTAAAAAGTGCGAATATGTACGGTAATGCCTTTCTATGTAATAGACTTCTTTAATTATTCGTAGAGAAAAGTTGGTAGAGACCGCAGACGTTAAATATTTTTTAACTTTGACGCCAATTTTGACCCCTTAACCTTTATCGTTTTGGGCTCAAATTAAATCAAACGATTTGACCCATGTCCAAGTAAACTACATCTAAACTTTCAACTGTTTAGACCCAAAATTGGCGGAGGAGTTTGGTAGAGTCTGCATAGGTTAACTCTTTCAACTTTGACCTCTTGCCAATCCAATTTTCGCCCCAAAAACTGATTAAAAAGCTTGCTCCACGTCTGAATACGCTTTATGTAAAATTTCAAATGTTTAGCCCCAAAATTGATTTAATAATTTGCTAAAGTCTGCAAAGGTAAAATATTTTGACTTTTGACCACTTAGAAGCCAAATTTTCAGCAAATAAAAAACGATTAAAAAGCTTGCCCTATGTTTGAATAAACTTTATGTAAAAGTTCAAACGTTTAGATGATAAATTGCCTGAGAAATTTGGTAGGGACCGCAGAGGTCAATTTCAAGCGTTTGGACCCCAAATTGACAAAGGAGTTCTCAAATGTAAAATCGTTGAAATTTAACCCCTTAACAACCAAATTTCTGACCGAAAATCGATTAAAAAGTTTTTCCCAAATCTCAATATACCTTATGTCAAATCTCAAGTCTGTGTACTGATAATTGACAGAGGTATTTGATAGGAAAGTGTACACAGACAGACAGACATACGCACACATACATGCACACACACATACACACACAGACACACACACACACGCAGAGACATTTTCACGTTTATAGATATAAAGATTAGACCCAATATACAGTAATGATTTGAATTAAAAAAAAATGACGCGTGCGCTATTATCGTGAATTGAAACCAAAACGTTTAGCTTACGATTTACTTTGACGCTGGTGTCTGAGCTATAAAGACATGTTTGTTGCAAGGATAAAAATTAAAACATGAATTCTTAATGTGGTTGTTCGACCTTCACCTGGCAAATTCCACTTAATTTTTGCACCGATCCCCCCCATATATCTATAATATAAAGCTGAATGTGTGTGTGTGTGTCTGGTCACGAATAGGCTCCTGTATGGTTGACTATTTTAAAAAACTGATTACATATAATGATAGAATATGTATCGAGACACAGCCATGGGTATGTTTGATCTGGCAGAACGGTGGTTCATAAAAATTGTGGGGTCTGCGTTTGCGCCTGTTCCACAAAGTATAGAAAAAAAACAAACGTTAACAAGTGTTTTTGATATAGATGTACATAATAATACTTTGATAAGTATGTTTTAACTTAAATAGGGATTGTATAATAAAAGTGAGGGGTCTGCGTTCGCGCCTGGCCTCCATAGAATGGAAATAGGCACAAACTTTAATAAAGACTTTCTATATCTATTTGCGTAAGTATACTTTGATAATCATGTTTAAATTTGAAGAAATATGGTATAATAAAATTATGGGGTGTTCGTTCGCACATGACCTCCATAGAATGGAAATATGTCACAAAGTTTAACAAGTTTTTTTTTTAATATAGATCTACAGAATATTGTGATAAGTGTTTCAGTGTGAACAGGTATGGTATAATAAATTATGGGGTTTATCTATTATATTTTTACTTTCATCATATTTTGCTTTGATTTTGAAACCTCCAAAGTAAATTTACAACCGTTCCTTTTCATAACCTATCATACTTTCATAAATTAGAGTTAATTTTCTCTAGGCTGTCTTTGAACCCAGTCAACGACAGATACTTTTGCTAGTATATATATATAATTATTATAGTAAAAAAAAAAAAAAATAATAATTATATATATATATATATATATATATTCTAATAAATTTGGCCATTTTTGTCTATTGATATTTATATTAAAAACTCATTCTTAGTATTTATTTTAAAAGAAAATAGAATTTTGTTATATATGGGTCGTAGAATCTAGCTAATTTGCATATTCTTTTAAACATTCATTTCAATTAATTCCCTATTAGTTTTTTTCCGGTTTTCTTATGGCATGATCATCATTCATTAACTATTACGTAATATTTGCGTAACAAGGTTATAGTAAACATAAATCTGTTTCTGTATATATATATATATATATATATATATATATATGTATGCGTATATATATTTGTTTAAAAAATTTGCCTACCAAACTCCTCTATCAGTTTTTATCCACACACACACACGTACACACACACGTACGCACACACACAGAGACACAGACACACACACAGACACACACACACACACACACACGTACACACACACACACACATATTATGATTTTAGTTATATGTCTTAATTTTTTAGATGAAAACGTGTTAACATTTTTATTACATGGAAGTGAGCAAACTTTGATTGGCATTAATTACTCTGAACATTTAAAATCTTTGAAAAAAGGAAAAAAAAAAAAATCAAATAAACAAAAATAAAACATCCAAACTAAATAACAACATTTTTCCGGCATATCTGGCTGTCATTCCTCGTAGATATTCGTTACACACACACACACACACACACACACACACACACACACACACACACACATATATATAACTACTTCATTTACTCACATAAAACAGTATAAATAAAAAGTATAAAATACAAAAGTATAGATTTATACGTAAACTTAAAGTATTTACTTCAAAAGTGCTCAATACGTAGGGAGAACTAGTTAGTAATTTATAAAATATATATGGCGATTAAGCTACACTGAATATTCCGCGTTTCATCCACTCAAGGCGCATAAGCCTGAACAATCCTAGAGTGGATGAAACGTGGAATATTCAGTGTAGCTTAATCGCCATTTACAGGAGGAAACGGGAAAAATTTTCGCCCGAGGAAAGACGATAGGATCTCATTTCTGTTTGATAAAAAGCGGTTTTCTTTTTTTGTTGCAGACCGTCTACTAGCCGGTGAGTTGGGTACAAATCCCAAATAGCGATAGGATCCGTCTATCATGTCTGAAAATGACACAATGTTCAATGAGCGAGATCGGAGAGGCGCCGCTGTACAACTCATGCTCCCTACCGACCCAAGTTATAATCACAGGACCATTTCCAGCACCCTCAATATGCATCGCTTGATTGCCACGAATAACAGGGACGTACCCAAGGTTATGAAGTTTCCGGCCACTGTTATGGGTTTGGTGTGGTTTCAAGTGAGGACCACATCATGCCAACTCACATCTTCGAAGTCGGCTTGAAACTCAATACCAAAGTGTACCTGAATGTGCTGAAGAGTGTTGTGATCTCCTGGTGCAATCAGGTGGCCGCTGACAGACCCTGATTGTTGTAACCGACTCGGCTTAGGCCCACAAGAAATATTTGTAGCTCTAGTATTGCACCATCGAGCTATCTAAATAAATTTTGTGTTATTAATATCTATGTTTAAATACAAAATTGAAAATTCTTATTTCAATTATATATATATATATATATATATATATATATATATATATATATATATATATCCATACACACACACACACACACGCACACACACACACACATATATATAGATATATATAGGGTGGAACGATAAAAGTGTCGCCTAAAAGAAAACAGTACTACAGCTTTATTTTCAACTTTTATTGAAAAATATCAATTCAGGTAACTTGATTATGTAATAGAGCTGACATCTATTCAATGTAGCCGCCTTTAGCCTCAATCATCGCCTCGATGCAAAGTGAGGCCATGCCTTTTCCTCAAGCGCTGGCGAGAGCTTAGCCAATACTCGGCGGATGGGTGCAATAAGGCTGGCTTTTGTGTGTTGTGGGGAGCTTTTTTGTTGTGGGGAGCTTTTGTGTTGTGGGGAGCTTTTTTGCTGTGGGGAGCTTTTGTGTTGTGGGGAGCCATGTTGATGATGTTCTCGACCAAAGATATACAAGAAAGCAGAAGAAGCAGAGAAAAGCCACCTCTCAACAGTTGATCGTCCATCAACCAACTAGCTCTTGATCGGAAACAATGGCGACAAACAAGTCACGTGGGTTCGCAATTCGCACTAAGCAGGAGATGTGACTCATGATGATGTAGGAGCAAGTGGCCCAATAGAAACCAAAACTCTCAAGAAATATTTAGATATATACAAAGCTGTAACGAAATACAGATAGCAACAACAGAAGAGAACTCTCGGATATAAATATACACTGTGGTGAAATCAAATTTAGTTCCAGAAAGAAAGCCTTTTTATCTCTTGAAGTAAAATAAGCGACACATTTCTTTTTCTTTATTAATCACAACGAAATGTAACGAATTTCAGGTTAAAATGTACATGCTGCATAAGGGTAAAGAAAAGTACCCTGATATTGCATCGGACCTTCATTTCTCTTAATTAAGAACGGTTTTCATATACACAGACATGACAGAAAAGAATAGACACGAAGACAGACCAGACAAACACACACACACACACACACACGCACACACACACACATATATGTATATATATATATATATATATATATATATATATGATGAGGAATATGGAAATAGTATTCCGACAAAATAGAGAAATAAAAAAGAAGAAACCGTATTATGTGTTCATGAACGTTTCGTCTTTATTTTGAGACTTCCTCTGGATTAATGGGATTAAGAAACAAAAAAAAAATACCAGTACAAAATATTTGAAAATGTTTCACGTGAAAAGTGTGACGCTGTTCTATTTCCCTCTTTTTAACAGCACAAGTCCCCCCCCTCCTTTTTGAATTTTCAACGTCTTTTTCCGTTTTTTCTGAAATAGAACAGCGTCACACTTTGCACGTGAAACATTTTCAAATATTTTGTACTGGTGTTTTTTGTTTCTTAATCCCATTCATCCAGAGGAAGTTTCGAAATAAAGACGAAACGTTGATGAGCACATAATACGGTTTGTTCCTTTTTATTTCTCTCTCTCTCTCTCTCTCTCTCTCTCTCTCTCTCTCTCTCTATATATATATATATATATATATATATATATATATATATGCAGACATGTGTGAAAAGAATAGACACTAAAATAAATATTCTTCCTAAGATAAATCTATGCTTATTTATATTTACAGATAAAAATAGTGCTGAAATAACTAAGAGTATCTCATTAAAATTGCATCTAATAACATTGAAGCATGACATGAAACAAAGGAGCATCAGACCTATTAGAATTTATGCGAGAACGAATCGTGGGTCAACATGAAGCTGGTCTAAATCACTGCAAAATAGTAGGGCGTCTTTCAATATCCGCTTCTACTGTTAATAGAGTGACCGTACAATTCACAAGAGAGGACAAAGAATGCAGAAAACGCCAACTAGGTCGCCCCAGGCTCTCTGAACGAATCTTGCGTCCTATGAAAAGAAATCTTGAAGGGGATCCTCGCTGCAAAGCCTATCATATTGTTACACAAGCAGGCGTCGGTCCCAGATCAGCTGTCAGTTATCTTCCCAAGCTGAACTAATATGGTAGAGCTGTTAGAAGGAACACTCTTCTTTGTCCTGCCAATACTAATTGCAGAAAAGATTGGGATCGTGAGATTGTAGGAAAACCTGTTGGACTTAATGTTACTTACTCTGATGAATCACGATTTGCATTATTTCTCGACAGTGGAAAAATATTGGGATAGAGACTTCCTCATCAAAAGTTTGACTTAAAAATATTGCAGCCAACGCTGAAACATTGGGGTTTCTCGATTATGGTATGTAGTACAATTTGGAATGATGGTCGCTCAGACCAGGTGGAGTTCGAAAGGAACACCAACATTGCTAAATACGTTTTAATATGGCATGAAAGACCCGTACCAATAATATCAAGTGGTAAAATGATTTATGGAAGACGGAGTTCCTTGTCATTCTGCTTGTGTGACACAACATTGGTTGAGCCAGAATGGGATTAATAAACTTCCATGTTCAAGTCAGTCCTTGGATATAAACCCAATTGAAAACTGTTGGGTCATATTAGACCGAAACCTTCGCAAAAAGAAAAGGAAGCCATATTTTAAGCCTGAAGTTGTAACATTATTGCATCAGATATGGCAAGAAATTCTTCAAGATGATATTCGTTAACTGATCAATGCCATGATTAGATGCGTCCGTGCATTAAAAACATCAAAGGGAATGTCAACCAAGTATTAGTTATAAAATTTGTAACTATGTATTTCGGATTTTGTTCTACAAATTATATGTTTATTGACATAAACTGTTTCGGTGGGTGCCTATTCTTTTCTGCTATGTCTGTGTACTATAACTCATATTTTATTACTATTCGTTATGAATGAAAAACATGTTTTATTATTCGTTATGAATGAAAAACATGTTTTATTATTCGTTATGAATGAAAAACATGTTTTATATTTGTTATGAATGAAAAACATGTTTTATTATTTGTTATTATGAATGAAAAACATGTTTTATTATTTGTTATTATGAATGAAAAACATGTTTTATTATTCGTCATGAATGAAAAACATGTTTTATTATTTGTTATTATGAATGAAAAACATGTTTTATTATTCGTTATTATGAATGAAAAACATGTTTTTTTATTAGTTATGAATGAAAAACATGTTTTATTATTCGTCATGAATGAAAAACATGTTTTATTATTAGTTATGAATGAAAAACATGTTTTATTATTTGTTATTATGAATGAAAAACATGTTTTATTATTCGTCATGAATGAAAAACATGTTTTATTATTCGTCATGAATGAAAAACATGTTTTATTATTCGTTATGAATGAAAAACATGTTTTATTATTAGTTATGAATGAAAAACATGTTTTATTATTCGTCATGAATGAAAACATGTTTTATTATTAGTTATGAATGAAAAACATGTTTTATTATTCGTTATTATGAATGAAAAACATGTTTTATTATTTGTTATTATGAATGAAAAACATGTTTTATTATTTGTTATTATGAATGAAAAACATGTTTTATTATTTGTTATTATGAATGAAAAACATGTTTTATTATTTGTTATTATGAATGAAAAACATGTTTTATTATTCGTTATTATGAATGAAAAACATGTTTTATTATTCGTTATGAATGAAAAACATGTTTTTTTATTAGTTATGAATGAAAAACATAAATTTTTTTATTAGTTATGAATGAAAAACATGTTTTATTATTAGTTATGAATGAAAAACATGTTTTATTATTAGTTATGAATGAAAAACATGTTTTATTATTAGATTATTAGTTATGAATGCAAAACATGTTTTATTATTTGTTATGATGAATGGAAAACATGTTTTATTATTTGTTATTATGAATGAAAAACATGTTTTATTATTCGTTATTATGAATGAAAAACATGTTTTATTATTCGTTATGAATGAAAAACATGTTTTTTTATTAGTTATGAATGAAAAACATAAATTTTTTTATTAGTTATGAATGAAAAACATGTTTTATTATTAGTTATGAATGAAAAACATGTTTTATTATTAGTTATGAATGAAAAACATGTTTTATTATTAGTTATGAATGAAAAACATGTTTTATTATTCGTTATGAATGAAAAACATGTTTTATTATTTGTTATTATGAATGGAAAACATGTTTTATTATTCGTCATGAATGAAAAACATGTTTTATTATTAGTTATGAATGAAAAACATGTTTTATTATTTGTTATGAATGAAAAACATGTTTTATTATTTGTTATTATGAATGAAAAACATGTTTTATTATTAGTTATGAATGAAAAACATGTTTTATTATTCGTTATTATGAATGAAAAACATGTTTTATTATTCGTCATGAATGAAAAACATGTTTTATTATTAGTTATGAATGAAAAACATGTTTTATTATTCGTTATTATGAATGAAAAACATGTTTTATTATTAGTTATTATGAATGAAAAACATGTTTTATTATTCGTTATTATGAATGAAAAACATGTTTTATTATTCGTTATTATGAATGAAAAACATGTTTTATTATTCGTTATTATGAATGAAAAACATGTTTTATTATTCGTCATGAATGAAAAACATGTTTTATTATTTGTTATTATGAATGAAAAACATGTTTTATTATTTGTTATTATGAATGAAAAACATGTTTTATTATTAGTTATGAATGAAAAACATGTTTTATTATTCGTTATTATGAATGAAAAACATGTTTTATTATTCGTTATTATGAATGAAAAACATGTTTTATTATTAGTTATTATGAATGAAAACATGTTTTATTATTCGTTATTATGAATGAAAAACATGTTTTATTATTCGTTATTATGAATGAAAAACATGTTTTATTATTCGTTATTATGAATGAAAAACATGTTTTATTATTTGTTATTATGAATGAAAAACATGTTTTATTATTCGTCATGAATGAAAAACATGTTTTATTATTAGTTATGAATGAAAAACATGTTTTATTATTCGTTATTATGAATGGAAAACATGTTTTATTATTCGTCATGAATGAAAAACATGTTTTATTATTAGTTATGAATGAAAAACATGTTTTATTATTCGTTATTATGAATGAAAAACATGTTTTATTATTTGTTATTATGAATGAAAAACATGTTTTATTATTCGTTATTATGAATGAAAAACATGTTTTATTATTCGTTATGAATGAAAAACATGTTTTATTATTAGTTATGAATGAAAAACATGTTTTATTATTCGTTATTATGAATGGAAAACATGTTTTATTATTCGTCATGAATGAAAAACATGTTTTATTATTAGTTATGAATGAAAAACATGTTTTATTATTTGTTATTATGAATGAAAAACATGTTTTATTATTAGTTATGAATGCAAAACATGTTTTATTATTAGTTATGAATGCAAAACATGTTTTATTATTCGTTATTATGAATGAAAAACATGTTTTATTATTCGTTATTATGAATGAAAAACATGTTTTATTATTCGTCATGAATGAAAAACATGTTTTATTATTTGTTATTATGAATGAAAAACATGTTTTATTATTTGTTATTATGAATGAAAAACATGTTTTATTATTAGTTATGAATGAAAAACATGTTTTATTATTTGTTATTATGAATGAAAAACATGTTTTATTATTTGTTATTATGAATGAAAAACATGTTTTATTATTCGTTATTATGAATGAAAAACATGTTTTATTATTTGTTATTATGAATGAAAAACATGTTTTATTATTTGTTATTATGAATGAAAAACATGTTTTATTATTAGTTATGAATGAAAAACATGTTTTATTATTCGTTATTATGAATGAAAAACATGTTTTATTATTCGTTATTATGAATGAAAAACATGTTTTATTATTTGTTATTATGAATGAAAAACATGTTTTATTATTTGTTATTATGAATGAAAAACATGTTTTATTATTAGTTATGAATGCAAAACATGTTTTATTATTCGTTATTATGAATGAAAAACATGTTTTATTATTCGTTATTATGAATGAAAAACATGTTTTATTATTTGTTATTATGAATGAAAAACATGTTTTATTATTCGTTATTATGAATGAAAAACATGTTTTATTATTCGTTATTATGAATGAAAAACATGTTTTATTATTTGTTATTATGAATGAAAAACATGTTTTATTATTCGTCATGAATGAAAAACATGTTTTATTATTCGTTATGAATGAACAACATGTTCTATTATTAGTTATGAATGAAAAACATGCTTTATTATTAGTTATGAATGAAAAACATGTTTTATTATTCGTTATTATGAATGAAAAACATGTTTTATTATTTGTTATGAATGAAAAACATGTTTTATTATTCGTCATGAATGAAAAACATGTTTTATTATTAGTTATGAATGAAAAACATGTTTTATTATTAGTTATGAATGAAAAACATGTTTTATTATTAGTTATGAATGAAAAACATGTTTTATTATTCGTTATTATGAATGAAAAACATGTTTTATTATTAGTTATGAATGAAAAACATGTTTTATTATTTGTTATGAATGAAAAATACAGAATTTTCAGTTTAAACAATATTGTGATGTGTCCTTCCCACTTTTTTTATATTCCAGAACTAATCTACCAACATGTCAGTGTTTTACTTGCCTTTAAAACGTTGCTGCACTATTGAAATATCCTGATTAAATCCGTCGCCATGTTGATCCCTCGCATTACTGAGATTCTCAGCAAAATTCTCGAAAGTGACAATTTTGAAAATAAAGCAAAAAAAAAAAAAAAGAAACATAATTCGACAAAAAGAAGGCTACAAATTTTCCATGCGATTGTGTGTATAAAAAAGATGTTCCGTACTTTCTTGAATGTTGCACCTTGTTTCACCATGTTGCACAGTGTTATCAGAAACATGTTGCACAGTGTTATCAGAAACATGTTGCACAGTGTTATCAGAAACATTTCCAAACAACCATTGTAGATCATTTCAACTCCTCAGTTTAAAATGCGCAGCTAATCTGAATTGGAATAAATCAACAAGTCAGTTCCAAACAAGGTGAAGTACTGTTGCCACATCTGGGCTGGTTCTTCAACCACAAACCCTTCATTTTCGATCAGGGTGCAGCAAAGTATCTCTAACCTAATAAGTCCACAACTGTCTACCAAGCTCCAGCCTCTGCTCCATCGCAGCAATGTGTCATACGTTTTACAAGTACTTCCACGAAATGTGCTTATGAAAAAATTACAACACTTCTGCCCCTTCAACATAAATACCTCCGATTTGCAGCAAAATTCCACCCCTTCACTGTAGAAATCACCAAGTGCCAGAAGGCTTTCTACTCTAATAACTTCTTTTTTTTTTGTACCGCTTGTATTTGGAACTCCCTACCTGTTCCTCTGAAGTAGTATATTATAAA
The DNA here is from genome assembly GCF_053919585.1 of Euprymna scolopes. Classification (NCBI taxonomy): domain Eukaryota; kingdom Metazoa; phylum Mollusca; class Cephalopoda; order Sepiida; family Sepiolidae; genus Euprymna; species Euprymna scolopes. The sequence goes on along the minus strand of NC_136496.1, from coordinate 11,634,210 downwards.
CATGCAGAAATTTAAATGTAATGCAAACAAACATCTTGCGACATAACTCCTCACTTAGGGTATTCTTGTAAATCTGACTTCTAACTCTCAATAACCTATTGCCTCTCAGTTGTAATATGTCATGCTTGAAGCGAATCAAAGATAAAAGAATAATTTAAATATTTATGTTTCTGATTTTTTTTTTAGATGGGGATTGATGATTCGTATTTTTTGGATTGATTACTGTTCTCATCTGTGTTATCTTCACAACGTTTCAGTCGATGTAATCACCGGCCTTCCTGAGGACCCATAGCGTAGTGGATAAAGTACTTGGTTAAATTCAATTATAAGTTACACTTTTCTATAGGTTGAAGTATCAATCCTAAATGCGGGCGAAACTCAAAATACAATTGCGAGGACTTTCTACCTAGTCATGTCTGACGTAACTAGATCATGATAATCCTGAGGATTAAATAAAGGGTTTCGTTTTAAATTTAGTGCAGATTATCGAGTTCGATAGGAAGATCCAGAGTTCGGCAAAATACATCTGAAGAAGGTCGGAGGTTACATCGACTGAAATATTGTGAAAAATAACACTCAAAATGAGAACATTAGTCCGAAATAATCCTAATAATATGAAATATCCAATTTTCAGAATCGGAACAGATCCGTAAAACGGCATTAAAGTATTCAGATACGCAATTATTAACTATTTGCTACAGACAAACAGATAGATAGATAGATAGATAGATAGAGAGAGAGAGAGAGAGAGAGAGAGAGAGAGTAACAGAGAGCGAGAGAGACAGAGAGACAGAGAGAAAGAGAGAGAGAGAGATAGATAGAGAGAGAGAGAGAGAGATTTATGGCAAACATTCTCAGTACATGTTAAGACTTATCATGTAATTAACGTATGCCAAAGACAAGCTGAATTGTGAAGAATGTTGGTCAATCAAAGAGCTGCGTTCATATCTTTTGGAATTGCGAATGGGATTCTCCATGTCATCAAATTTGCATCAAGTGCCTGTAAATATTAATTGGTCTGATTTCTAATCAAGTGCCACTTGAGACTGACCGACGCAAAATCGGCGAATAAGCTCAACGTAGCTGGGCTCTTTCATATGATCAAATTCCAGGAATAATTCACGTGGCTCTTATAGCACACAGGTGGCAACACAGACTATTGCAATCCAAATAATAATAATAATAATAATAATAATAATAATAATAATAATAATAATAATAATAATAGCTACAACAACAATATCAACAACAATAATAATAATAACAATGATAGCAACAACAACAAAAACAACAATAATAATAATAATTATAATAACAACAATAATAATATTAATTATTATTACAATAACAACAACAACAACAACAATAATAAGAACAATAATAACAACAACAACAACAACAGCAGCAATAATAATAATAATAATAATAATAATAATAATAATAATTGTCTTGGAATTGGAATCGACGGGAAGACCGAGATTATGCAACGAACGGTAATGCTGAAAGCAGCTGAAATTTTAAGGAAAACTCTTGAGTGAAGAAACTAGTCCATATAAGTGACCAATACTAACCAGGCATGTAGACACTGCAGAAGAAGTGAAAGAAAAAAGTTGCAACGAAGAGAAATGGAACACCAAAAGTAAAAATTGCTTACGCCTCCTCCTTCCCTTTTCCCGTTTCTTTCCCTTCCCCTCTTTCAAATTACCCCCCCCCCCCAAAAAAAAACTAGCATCAGCACGCCTAGCACCTCACCAAATAGTTAAAGGGCCAAGGAGGATGGCAAGATCGAGAAGAGAAAGCAGATGAGTGCAAAAAGGACTAGAACGTTAGAAAGGCTTATTGCCACTTAAATTCGAGTGAAGACCTTTGGCCGCTACCAACAAGAAATGAATTGTAAACGATTGTTTAATTTGCAAATGGTATCGAAAAAGCGGGAGCGTACTGTAAATCTAGGGAGACTTGCTGTCACTCAAACTCCAGGGAACATCACAACTTGTTCTCAAAACGAATTCTTTGATGATTGTCTGTGTGAAAACTCCATAATAATTATACAAGGTGTAACGATGAAATTGTCTTAGAAAAGACCACATGATTCCATTTCCGTTTAATAAAAACTTATTTTCTTTTTTGTTGCTAACCATCTACTCGTTGCCAGTTGTGTGCAAATCCCAAGAGCGATCTGAAAGTTCAATGAGCGAGATCAGAGATGCGCCTCTGTACAACTCATGCTCTCTACCGATCCAAGTTATGAAAACAGAACCATTGCTAGCACACTCAAAATGAAAATCCAGGCGGTTTGACATTGAGGGCGTGTCCAGGGTGGTGGAAAGTAAAGTTTTCAGCCACGATTATAGTCTTTGGTGTGGTTTCATGTGAGAGCCACATCTTACCACCTTACACCTTCAAAGTCGGATTGAAAGTCAACACCAAAGTGTACCTGGATGTGTTGACAATTGAGGTGGTCCCCTAGTGCAATCAGGTGGTCCCCTAGTGCAATCAGGTGGTCCCCTAGTGCAATCAGGTGGTCCCCTAGTGCAATCAGGTGGTCCCCTAGTGCAATCAGGTGGTCGCTGGAAGACACTGAGTGTTATCAGTACTCGACGCCTGCTCACAAGTCCAAAAATACCCAAGCTTGGCTTCAGAAGTAGCGCTATGAATTTGTACCCTTCTCTCATTGGGCCCCCTCCTCCCCGACCTGAAACCGCTGGACTAGTTCGTTTGGTCATACGTCGAGAACATCACCAAGATGACCTCCCACAACATCAAAGCCAGCCTGATCGCCGCCATCCGTCGATTATTCACCGAGCTCCCGCCGGCGCTTGTGGAAAAACCATGCTATAAGTTCCGGATCCATATTGAGGCGGTGATTGAGGCTGAAGGCAGCTACATTGAATAGCTGTCAGCTCTACTAGATAATCAAGTTATCCGAATTTATTTTTTTTCAATAAAAGTTTTAAAATGTCGAAACTGGTAATCTGCACAGAATTTCGAACGGAACTTTTTTATTTGATCCAAGGGGGCAGCAGCAGCAGTCAGCACAGCATATTTTTGTTTCATGTTTAAATAAAGTTCGGGAGAAGTTCGGAGGTTATATCGGCCAAAACATTGTGAAAATAACACTCCAATTGACAATAGCAGTCTGAGTATGTAAGGTTATTTTTAAGTAGACTTTTTATGATCTGAGATCAGTTTGTTTTCGAATCATGCATTTACGTTTAAGTATAATAAAAAATGTCAATACATTATCAAAGGGAGAGAACTCTGTAGAAATTATCACCCTTAGATTAAACCACCACTGGTCGATTCTTTTGTTTTTATCCATTTATAAAGAAATTCAAGTGTTAAAACAAAATGATTTTAACTTAAACACAATAACGAGTGAACCCTCGAAACACGATTTCAAATAATTTCCTTATTCATTATTTACTTGTGTTATTCGAGAGTCATTTTAATTTTCTTCGCGTTTTAGGTAATGGTGAGTATTTACCTCGCGTCCATTGTGAGAAATGTGACACAAGGATTGGAAAGTTAGAATGAAGAGCCAGCACGCACGAGAAGGGGCACTTCGACCTGCAAATAAACAAAAATGCTTGGACAGTCCCGACGACATTCCCTGACATGCGCCCCAGGCGATCAACAATAAATTAACACCTTTATCAAAGGGAGAAGGCAAAACCTGGAAGGGGTGGACCTCCTATAACGGTACAGCAATCAACAGGGAAAAGCGCCATTACAAGAATGGTATAGACTAGGCACCGCCAAAACTGGGGTGGTGGTGGTGGTGGTGGTAGGTAAGTACTTTTTGACGGACCGTCTTTTTAAAAATCTACCAAAAATCAGGTAATTATCTAATCAATACGAAATTTTCAGCGATTATTAAGGGAAGAATGAACTTTATAACAGTGTACTTATTTTTCATAAACGATATTTATATATATATATATATTTTGTTTACAAACCCCCCTTGTTTTGATAGGGTTCCAAATATGCTTTAAATAATCATCTGAAACTGAATAAAACATATTGTCTTGTTGTAAGGGACATGGTTATAGATTAAAAAAAAACAAAAACAAAAAACTTGTTTACATAGCTTATTTTGACGTCTGAATATCAGAAATTCGATTGTGTTTAATTATTCCGCTTTTGAGTTTTGAAGTGTGAAATTCAGTAAATATGTTAAGTAAAATAATTAATTTAAGTTAAGCAAAACAAAAAAATAAAAAAAAAATATTTATACGAAAAAAGCCATTTTAAAATCTTTGATAAATAAATTAACAGTTTTTTTAGCGAGCCGAATAATGCATGACCATTATTAAACAGGGAATGCTTTGAAGAATCGATACAAAAAAAATCGATAAATATTGTGCCCTTTGTATTAAAAATATCATTTTTTCGATCCCGTTTGAAAACATTTTCCGCCTTTCGACTACGGTGAACCAAACGCGCTAAAATAATTTTTTTTATTCTGCTTTAAATTGACCCCCCCCCATTTTAGGGAGCCTAACCCCCCACACACATACACATTAAAAACCAAACTCATACAAATGATCACCCATCTGGTACTGGCCAGCTTCAGCGTTAATGATACATTGAAATTTTCGTCACTGAAAAATAAGTTTTTTTTTGGTCTGTTTGGTCTTCCGTAGTTTGCTTTTTATCAAGTACAAATGTAAACATTGTTTCAAATCGACGCGAAGTAACTGGTTGGTATATGAATAAGTGGAATTATTTGAAATCCAGGTACTTATATTATAATATTTTTGCATAATCTCATAGAAAATCACCCTAAATCTTAGCTAGACAAGAAATAAACAAATTAATTATTTCAAACCCCTTCCCCCCCCTTTTTTTTTTAACTATTTATATACGTTTTTTGTGCAAGACAAAAATGTCAATTGTTAACTTTTGGAGAAATTTTAACATTTAAAATTTAATTAAAAATAATAGAAAAAGTTTTACATTATTCTGCTTTCTATATGATAAAATTCAGGGTTTTATCTTTCTGGAAAAAAAAGTTACTCGGAAATAATGAATTTTAATAAATGTAATTTCGTTTTAAAAAACAACAACAACTTGATTTTCGGTCATTTTTGGCGGTGTCTAGTATAGACTGTTGATTGCCGAGCGAACAAGTCTTCCAGTGAGAGTTTCAGTTTCGCAAATTTATTTATTGAATTGTTAGGTGAAAGTACAAAAAAATTAACATCCCCGTTTCTATGTTAAGATTGGCTTTCTAAAGAATAGTGAGTAAACTCCAAAATATTATTTAGAAATACACTCTTAACATGAGTACGAGGGAAACTTTCTTAACTATTCTGTACTTTCACCTAACAATTTAAAAAACAAATTAATAAAAAAAAATTAGTACAAAACTTAGAAAACCACAACGATAAGCGAGGCGAAACAGGACCGTTTGCTGCGGATTTTGAGTCGGGCTTTCTTTTGGTTAAACAATTTGTTTAACTTAAATTTTTTTTTTTTAACTCTGCCGTTTATTTTTTGTCATATTATTATTTTTTTAAAATAAAAATTTAAAAAGTAAAATTTAATTATTGCGATATCGTTTTATAATTTAATTATTAATAGAACCGCGTTCTTATAAAACTATGACCGATTTTATTATGGTAACGTTGTTTTTTTTATCTATTTATAAAAATATTATATTTACATCATTTACATCAATTACGAGGCGACTTCAATAAGTTTCCAGATTTTTTTTCGTATGGAAACTTTTATTAATAGTATACACATGAAACTCTAGTTCCCATTAAATAATCTCCTTCGGCTGCAATGCACTGGTTATATAGTTCCAACAACTTCTGCAAGGCCTCATGGTATTCCTCTTCTGTGAACGTGTCACTGCCTCTTTCATCTCCTCAATTGTCTCAAAAGTTTTCCTTGAGCCTAAGGAATAACCAAAAGTCACAGGGAGCAAGGTCTGGACTATAGGGAGGGTGAGGAACTGTCTTGATGCCCATCTTGGTCAAATAGTTCGTGGTTTTCTCTGAGCACTCTTTGAACAAACTTTGCGCAAATCTTCAGCATCTTCAGTTACTTGCGAATAATTGTGTGTACAGTTCCCACACTGACATCAAGCTGTAGATTTATTGCCTCTATAGACACACGACGGTCCTTATACATGGAATTGTTTACTTTGCCAATCAACTCGTCCCGCACTTCTCATCATCCCTCACAGACACCCTGCTTTCCTTGAATGTCTTATACCACTCTAAAACTGATGCTTGATTCATGCAAGATGGCCAAAAATCAATCTGAAGCATTCCATACGTTTTTATGGCAATTTTCCAAGTCTAAACCAGAATTTTATTGTATACTGTTCTAAAGTGTCATCACGTTCAGATTGCAGTTTAGAAATTCATCAGCTGTGACAATCAAGCTTTAGTGGGATGTATTCCAATTCCTGCTGTAGATGTTCATTTGAATGTGAAATCATAAAAATTGGTCAGTCATCTCATAAGATGTATAGCAATAACATACTGAATTTTCAAGCGTCTCCCACAATTTTAAATGCCTGTACAAAAAAAAGTCCGGATGCTTACTTTTTTCTCCGATATTTTCGAAAGTCATCCCCCTTTTCGATTGACTAGCCTTAATTTAAACCATCGCCGCTTCAGGTCTGGCGATGGATGCAACGGCAAAGACGTCACTTTTTTTTTACGTTCTGCTCCTCCTTCGTGGTACGGGTTCGAGCCTCCTTGTCTACTACCACATTTTTTTTTTTGCTCAACACACACCTCCAAGCATCCGGGCAACGGCGGGCATCCAGGCTAGTTATTATATGTATGTACACAATGGCATTTTAAATTGAATCGAACTTTAACCTCCAGAAGAGTGCAACTTACAACTGAATTTTATTTAAAAAAAAAAAGTACTTTATCCACGATGCCACGCGTCCTTTGATAAAGACATTATTTTGATTTGACAGAAAGTCTCTCGGGCTAATTTATTTATAGTTATTTTCATTTTATCATATCATATTTTCTTATGGAGTCTGTCTTCCGTCGAAATAATGACATCCTGTCACTGAAAATTCCGAATAAAAAAGTACTTTGTTTTATCAGATTGATTTGGATCTCATCTTAATGGTTACGTAATCAAGTACGTTTCTCTGCCAACGACCGTATTCACTCTAAATTACTGAACATTGTGACGTTGATTTTAGTTTCTTAAAGATCAATTACAGTTCCTATCAAGATTTAATTAAATCCACTTAATGGACTTTGAATTTTGCAATCACTCAATCGGGCACTGAATATATCATTCAAGGCATTGACTAAATGCTAATTAGTCTCTATGTAGCGACTTCAATCGAATGAAAAGGACCATTCTTGCGACTTATACTGATTAACTCTGCACAAATGATTATTCTGATTTTAAGATTAGCAACTCTGATTTAGTACCCAGCAAGGATACCCAGCATTTCCAGTGTGTAACATGATAAAACAGTGAACATATAATCTGTATATCTATCTATAAAGTGAGAATGTGTGTGTGTATGTGTGCAAAGAAAATTCTCAAACTATATACTAACGAACTTTTGATCTACATACTTAAAACTTGGTATATAGCGCATGCGTGAATGGTTCACATTACAGATTACTTATGTTAAAAATAAGTCGTTTGGAACACCTTTTTAAAACGTATCACGCTGGTCTAATGGCTATCTTACTTGACTCACTATCTTAAGGTTTTAGTTTTGATCTCAGCTCAAATACTTTTTTTCTTTACTTACAAGAAGTGAAAAGTTTAGGGGAAAAACATAATAATCACATGCGCATGTCTCAGTTTCCGTATTGATCAAAATGTAATATTTATGCGTATTTTACGACCGGGCAACGCCAGGTGGCCTGCTAGTATAGCTATAAAAGTGAACGTTTTTGATATACAGACTAAAAATTTGGTATATAGGATATTCAGACTTTTCATCCAGAAAAACGGCTACTAAGGGGTTAAAATTGAAAATTGGTACGTGGGGGGGCATCATCATATTTTAATCTGTTTGTGAACTGTTTCACGACTAGGCATGCGCGGTCGACAAACAGGATTGCTTCTTCATGTTAAGAATAAGTAGGTTTTAAAACACACTTAAAGAGCCCGTCAAGCTGGTCTAATGGTTATCCTACTTGACTCACTGTCTTTAGGTTTTGGTTTTGATCTCAGCTCGAATTCATGAAATGAACTGTTTAAGGAAAACATAAAACTCACATGTAGGTGTCTCAGTTTCTTTCCGTTTTTTTGTTTATACTTCATTTTTGAAAAGAATTTAACGTTACGTTTAATAGCGGGCAATGCCGGGTACACCCACTAGTATAATATAATGATAGTAGAATCCTTTCGTTTATTGCTAAGATTCTTATAACGTCAGGTCAACGAAAAATGGAAACAAAAAGATGTGCGGAATGCTTATTATTTTCAATTGTAACGTCGCGTAAATCAAACCTTTTTCATTTCAGTCGGGCAAATCACTGACAAGTGCACTACGCGCGGATGAAATATATTGTTATCTAATTTAAGTTCCCAACTTATCTTAAAGAACTAAAAACATAATTAGTACAAAAAGTAGATTTCCTTTTGTAAAAAAAAAAAAAAAGATTAAACATTATTAAAAAATTATTATGATCATTAAAAATTTTTAAAAACGTATTTTTAACGTCGGTCAACGGACAATGCTCAAAATAGATTTATTTAGGATTTTTAACGTCGGTCAACGGACAATGCTCAAAATAGATTTATTTAGGATTTTTAACGTCGGTAAACGGACAATGTTCAAAATAGATTTATTTAGGATTTTTAACGTCGGTCAACGGACAATGCTCCAAATAGATTTATTTAGGATTTTTAACGTCGGTCAACGGACAATGTTCAAAATAGATTTATTTAGGATTTTTAACGTCGGTCAACGGACAATGCTCAAAATAGATTTATTTAGGATTTTTAACGTCGGTCAACGGACAATGCTCCAAATAGATTTATTTAGGATTTTTAACGTCGGTCAACGGACAATGTTCAAAATAGATTTATTTAGGATTTTTAACGTCGGTCAACGGACAATGCTCAAAATAGATTTATTTAGGATTTTTAACGTCGGTCAACGGACAATGTTCAAAATAGATTTATTTAGGATTTTTAACGTCGGTCAACGGACAATGCTCAAAATAGATTTATTTAGGATTTTTAACGTCGGTCAACGGACAATGTTCAAAATAGATTTATTTAGGATTTTTAACGTCGGTCAACGGACAATGCTCAAAATAGATTTATTTAGGATTTTTAACGTCGGTCAACGGACAATGCTCAAAATAGATTTATTTAGGATTTTTAACGTCGGTCAACGGACAATGCTCAAAATAGATTTATTTAGGATTTTTAACGTCGGTCAACGGACAATGTTCAAAATAGATTTATTTAGGATTTTTAACGTCGGTGAACGGACAATGCTCAAAATAGATTTATTTAGGATTTTTAACGTCGGTCAACGGACAATGCTCAAAATAGATTTATTTAGGATTTTTAACGTCGGTCAACGGACAATGTTCAAAATAGATTTATTTAGGATTTTTAACGTCGGTCAACGGACAATGCTCAAAATAGATTTATTTAGGATTTTTAACGTCGGTCAACGGACAATGTTCAAAATAGATTTATTTAGGATTTTTAACGTCGGTCAACGGACAATGCTCAAAATAGATTTATTTAGGATTTTTAACGTCGGTCAACGGACAATGTTCAAAATAGATTTATTTAGGATTTTTAACGTCGGTCAACGGACAATGCTCAAAATAGATTTATTTAGGATTTTTAACGTCGGTCAACGGACAATGTTCAAAATAGATTTATTTAGGATTTTTAACGTCGGTCAACGGACAATGTTCAAAATAGATTTATTTAGGATTTTTAACGTCGGTCAACGGACAATGCTCAAAATAGATTTATTTAGGATTTTTAACGTCGGTCAACGGACAATGTTCAAAATAGATTTATTTAGGATTTTTAACGTCGGTCAACGGACAATGTTCAAAATAGATTTATTTAGGATTTTTAACGTCGGTCAACGGACAATGTTCAAAATAGATTTATTTAGGATTTTTAACGTCGGTCAACGGACAATGTTCAAAATAGATTTATTTAGGATTTTTAACGTCGGTCAACGGACAATGTTCAAAATAGATTTATTTAGGATTTTTAACGTCGGTCAACGGACAATGTTCAAAATAGATTTATTTAGGATTTTTAACGTCGGTCAACGGACAATGTTCAAAATAGATTTATTTAGGATTTTAAACGTCGGTCAACGGACAATGCTCAAAATAGATTTATTTAGGATTTTTAACGTCGGTCAACGGACAATGTTCAAAATAGATTTATTTAGGATTTTTAACGTCGGTCAACGGACAATGTTCAAAATAGATTTATTTAGGATTTTTAACGTCGGTCAACGGACAATGTTCAAAATAGATTTATTTAGGATTTTTAACGTCGGTCAACGGACAATGCTCAAAATAGATTTATTTAGGATTTTTAACGTCGGTCAACGGACAATGTTCAAAATAGATTTATTTAGGATTTTTAACGTCGGTCAACGGACAATGCTCAAAATAGATTTATTTAGGATTTTTAACGTCGGTCAACGGACAATGTTCAAAATAGATTTATTTAGGATTTTTAACGTCGGTCAACGGACAATGCTCAAAATAGATTTATTTAGGATTTTTAACGTCGGTCAACGGACAATGCTCAAAATAGATTTATTTAGGATTTTTAACGTCGGTCAACGGACAATGTTCAAAATAGATTTATTTAGGATTTTTAACGTCGGTCAACGGACAATGCTCAAAATAGATTTATTTAGGATTTTTAACGTCGGTCAACGGACAATGCTCAAAATAGATTTATTTAGGATTTTTAACGTCGGTCAACGGACAATGTTCAAAATAGATTTATTTAGGATTTTTACCGTCGGTCAACGGACAATGTTCAAAATAGATTTATTTAGGATTTTTAACGTCGGTCAACGGACAATGCTCAAAATAGATTTATTTAGGATTTTTAACGTCGGTCAACGGACAATGCTCAAAATAGATTTATTTAGGATTTTTAACGTTGGTCAACGGACAATGTTCAAAATAGATTTATTTAGGATTTTTAACGTCGGTCAACGGACAATGCTCAAAATAGATTTATTTAGGATTTTTAACGTCGGTCAACGGACAATGCTCAAAATAGATTTATTTAGGATTTTTAACGTCGGTCAACGGACAATGTTCAAAATAGATTTATTTAGGATTTTTAACGTCGGTCAACGGACAATGCTCAAAATAGATTTATTTAGGATTTTTAACGTCGGTCAACGGACAATGTTCAAAATAGATTTATTTAGGATTTTTGAAAACAAATGAAATTTTAAGGAAGATCGAATGATTAAACAAGTATTTGGCACATAAAATGGAAGTCTAATAAGTAAATAAATATTAGCGAATTACAATCATGTCTTTATTTCAAGAAAACATGTGCAAAATGCTTATTGATGCTAATTATAACGGAGGGTACATGAACTTTTTAGGATTTATTCAGTGTAAATCAATTGTCGTCTTACGTTTCTGTAAAGTATCAGATTGACAAGAAGGTTCTTGCGGGTTTTAACTTTTATATGTAAATGAACATGTCTCAAGTGTATTTATACCAGTAACGTAAAAATCTCGCATTCTGGTGGAGATGAATGCGTTTTTGATATTGCTTAGATTTGTAAAACATTTCTCACGCAGAAAGTTGTGGAGATGCTTGAAAAAGTCGTAGTTGGTAAGTGAAAGGTTTGGAGAGTATGGCGGATAAGGCATAGTTTCGTATCTCAATTCGTTCAACTTCTGCAGGGTAGGTTTATCAACGTGCAGTTGGGCATTGTTGGGGAGGAAAAAGTGGACTATTTCTGTTGACTAATGCTAGGTGGTGTTGAAGTTTTTGATGCATTTAATTCATTTGATGACAGTATTTCACCGCCGTAATCGTTTAACCTGTATTAAAAAAAAAAAAAAATTGTAATAGATGAGATCGGTCGCAGAACACCAAACAGTCAGCATGCCCTTTTTTTTTGCTGCTACTCTGGTTTCTGGAAGTGTCGAAGAACTTCGTCTAACTACTAAGCTGAGCGTCGCTGGTTGTCGTAAAGAACCCACTTTTCATCACAAGTCACAAACCGGTCTAGAACCGATCTAGAAACGGGTCATTCTTGTTGCGTAAAAGAAAGGAATATGACATTTCCTGACGACATTTCTTTTAGTTGTCGTTCAATTTGCGAGGCACCCATTTATCAAGTTATTTTTTGTCTTTCCAATCTCTCTTAACTGGTTGGAAATCGTCGTATACGTTACGTCCAATTCAACGAATGCATAGTTGTCAACATCCGATGGCCGACCACTTATCATCATCTTAAAGAGTCTCGATGCCACCACGAAATTCCTTAAACCACCATAGTGTTGTGCGTTTAATAGTGGTTCCTGGGCTAAACGCTTCGTTGATATAGCGAGCTGTTTTAGCAGCTTTTCAGCCTAGCTTGAATTGAAATAAGAAAATTGTGCGAATTTGCTATTTTTCCATCTTGTATTCAACGTTCTGAAAAGAGGACATAATTGTTTTAAAACGATTGTAATTTAAGCGATTAGATAGAGCGAAAAAGACTCTTTAAAATAATATATAAAGTAAAGGTATTATAACAAAAACGTATTTGAAAATGCATCATTTGAAATCCAAATTAAAAATTCTGCAATAACTTTCTTCTCGATCTAATGTTACTGCGATTTAATTTTTTTCTCCTTTATCATATATAAATTCTGCACTTGATAATACAATGTTCTCTTAAAATTACCAGCGCATTTTACCGGTAGCGTGGAATGTAAACAAAGAAAATCTATACATTTTCACATAACACACTTTGAATTGTTTTCATATAACTTTGCCAATATTGCGCCGTAAGGATACTGAGCTCTTTAACCAGACTCAGCCTGAAAAGTAGTCTGCACAATTTTAATCTATATTCAATCAATGAAAATTAATTACTAACAGATATTAACGTTGATTTTATTGAAATTAGATTCATATAATAAAGTTTATATTAACCATTTGTTCGCATGGCGGAGATACGCCTTCTACAAAGTGCAATTTGGGTTGGTATTGACTTTCATTTATTTATGAAATGTACTTTACGGACACATTTGAATTAGTGAGGTATTTTCAGTTGTTATGACGTATTTATCACTTTTAAGAGGTGAAGGCAATGAGTTAGAAAAGCATTTCATCCAAGGCATGAAAATTGTTAAACAATTTTTTTACTATAGGCTTTAAAAATAAAGGTACAAAATTCAATTTGAAATTTATTTATCTTCAAAGTGCACTTTTATAAATTTTACAAAGTAAGGTATAAAAATTTAATTTAAATTGAATAAAAAAATTACCTTTGATTTATTTTATGTAATGTACATTATGTTGCGCTTTTTAAAAAAAATCATTGAAATTTTGATGAAAATTTGATATCTATATCATTAATTGCTAGATGAAAGATAATTTTTTTAAATTGCACCAAAATGTACATTACATAAAATAAATCCAACGTAATTTTTTGATTCAATTTAAATTAAATTTTTATACCTTACTTTGTAAAATTTATAAAAGTGCAATGGTTCACTTCAACCTGTGCAGCTGCCATAGCGCAAAGGCAGCATGCATATGGCAGATTTAACCAACATAAGTCCAGTTCAAACAGACAGAAGTACTTAGAAGCCAGAAATAACTGTAAGAAAGAAATAGCGACAGCTAAGAGGGAATTTACTGAAACAACCCCAAAACGCATCGAAGCACTGAAATTGGGAACCCGAGACTTCTGGAAAATCTACAACAGTGTAGTAAATAATGGGTAATCAACAATTCCCCCACTATCCAACAATCATGAGGTTGTTTGCTCAGCAACTGAGAAGGCTAACTTGCTTGCCAGACGGTTTGCCTCCAACCCCACACTGGACTCTGCTAACCACCCCCTCCCTGACTTTCCTTTGCAGACAGACGCCACACTAGATGATCTGAAAGTCACCCCTGCTCAGGTGCATGCTATCATAAGAAAGCTTGACACTGCAAAAGCATGTGGACCTTGGAGTCACGAAGTGAAATCAATAACTGCTTCATATAGAACGTTCCATAAGTAATGATTCATATTCTTTATTCCACCCGCATCTAGGGATCTCTACTGTGAAGGGGTGGGATTTAGCTGCTTGTCGGGTTCAAAAGAGAGTCGCCAATCTGATAGGTCCTGAACTGTCAGCTAAACTTCAGCCTCTGTCCCATCGAGAAAATGTTGCATCCCTCTGCCTGTTCTACAAGTACTTTAATGGAGAATGCTCTGACGAACTGCAAGCACTTGTGCCTCACGACGTAAATACCCCCAACAAACCCGACAAGCAGCTAAATCCCACCCCTTCACAGTAGAGATCCCTAGATGTAAGATAGCTTTCTACTCCAGTAGTTTCTTCCCTAGAACAGCTAGACTTTGGAATTCCCTTCCGGGTCCCTGCTTCCCCGACTGCACTGACATGCAGAAGTTCAAGTGCAACGTGAACCGACATCTTTCTACCCAACCTCCTACACAGTACTCCTGATGCTTATGCCCCTGATAGTAACCCCCTACAACAAAGTGGCAATGTGCCTTGTTTGGGGTGAAAATATAATAAAAAATTGAATCTTGTACCTTTATTTTTAAAGCCTATAGTAAAAATATTTTGTTTAACAATTTTCATGCCATTGATGAAATGCTTTTCTAACTTGTATCTTATCTTTTTACGATTATATTTTAAAACTCTGCTTCTCTCTATTTCAGTTTGTATTTCTCCTGCCACCACAATTCATTTTTGCAACTCCCTCAGGTCTGAATATTCTCTCTGTTTCAGTTTGTATTTCTCCTCACCCCACAACCCATTTTTTGCAACTCCCTCTTTGTAATACAGGTCTGAATAATGAGAAAATCCGAAATTTTTCACAAAAACTTTAAAATAACTTTTTTAGATTAAATTTTTGTAAACTTTTTTCAGAATAGAAAATCTTCCAAATTCAATAAGGAACACATTTCATATAGGTTTCATTAACAAATATTCAGTACATAACGAGAAAAATAGAGATGAAAATTTCAAAAGTACTGTATAACTGGTTGCGGTCAATAGCAGTCCTCGCCATCGAAAGTCTTTGTTATTGTTATTCTATTATTAATATTATTTAAATCATTTTGTGTCCTGCTCTTTCTTGCGAGAATATATATATATATATATATATATATATATATATATATATATATATATATTATAGGTTTTATATAAAAACTTTTTCCAGTAAATATAGAATTTACAAAACAAAAAACTATTATTTGAACAAGGAATGCACGAAACCCTTAGGTCTTATTTACCATTTCTTCTGCATTTGAACATACATTTTTGAAGTTACACATATTTTGGATGCTAAATGTCATGGATTACTCTATTGCTTCCGATTCGGCAGAAATATACCGCAAATATTTGAACTTAATATACCGCAAATATTTGAACTTAAAATGATATCTAGGCTGTATGATATTCTTTCTCTATGAATTTTTAAAATAATTTTTAATAACATTTTCAATATATGTATTAATAAACAAAATATATGTTTATTCATAATTAATGATTTTACCAACTATATTTTCCTCTACTTATGTATACCATTATTATTGAAAATCCAGGGAGTAAGGAAATAAATATAATTATTTTCCATATATTCCTTGTTTCACACAATAAATTCTTGATTTACGACGGGCGTACAATAAGTAATGTCCCTGACCCACTTCCCATAGCAGTAGAGAAACGGAACAGCACACTTACTAGTCTTTCTCTACATAGGAACCACCCAGAGTTATGCATTTCTCCCATCGTTTGATGCAGCTCTGGAGACCGTTTTTGTAGAACACCCCAGGTTGGTCCTCCAACCACGGTGTGACTTCAGAAATCAAGGCTGCATCATCTGGGAAACGCTTTCCTTTCAAAAACAACTTCATGGCTGGGAAGAGGTGAAAGTCAGACGGTGCAAGGCCAGGAGAGTAGGGAGAGTGGGGGAGGATTTCATAACCACACGCCCGTGCTTCTGATCTGGCGACATGCAAGTTGTCCTGTAGGAGGAGGATAACTTGGCCGATTTTGCCCCGCCTCTTGATTTTGATAGCCTCCCTTAATTTCTTCAAAAGTGAAGCATAATAGACTCTTGTAATTGTGGTACCCTTTGCCAGGAAATCTGCCATCATTACTCTGTCCTGGTCCCAGAAGACTGTGATCATGACCTTGCCAGCGGAGGGCTGCACCCTTGCCTTCTTTGGAGGTGGTGAGTCCAAGTGCTTCTACTGCATTGACTGGGCTTCGGTCTCTGGATCATAGTGATGGACCCAGGTTTTATCCTGTGTAATCAGTCTTTTGAAAAACTTTGACTCATCTTCTTGGCATATCTCCAAATTCATCCTCGAGCACTCAACGCGTTCTAGCTTCTGGAATGGTGTGAGCAACTTGGGAATCCATCTGGCAAATGGTCATGAATGATAGTTTCCACAGACCCTGTACTAATATTGACATCTTGGGCTATTTGGCGAATAGTAATGCGCCGATCTTCTCAAAAGGGCAGCCTAAACTTGATGCACAGATGCCTCATCAATGACAGAAGGGGGCGACCAGGTCTGGGAGCTGTTTTCATAGACCTCCGGCCTTGTTTGAATTCACGATACCAGCGTTTTACAAGGTCATATGATGGGGCATTATCACCATCAGTTTCTTTCATTTCATCAAAAGTCCCCTGTGGTGTGCGTCCTTTCAAATACAAAAACCGGATCACTGCTCGACATTAAACAGGCTCCATTTCACACCTGACTCAGTTCAAACACCTGCCTGACTCAGTTCAAACACCTGTAAAACAGGAACCACAATAACTTCAGAGATGTAATTTGCCAGATAACCCGTAGAGATATAAATCATTGCACATGCAAAATTTCAGCTCAATCAGACAACTGGAAGTGGGTTAGGGGCATTATTTATTACACGCCCCTCGTATATATATATATATATATATATATATATATATATATATATATATATATATATATATATATTTAATCTACAAAATTTAACTATAATTCGTACATTAAAATTTGCTATATTTTATATATTGAACTTTGTCCTTTTTGACTGAGATCGCCTTGAAAATATTATCTCACTATAATTTTTAATAAGACAATAATTCATTCGAGTATCTAATTTGTGATTTAACTCATATATATATATATATATATATATATATATATATATATATATATATATATATATAGTCATCCACATACAGTACTGTTTCGCTGTTTCACAGCTCATCAGTGCGGCTATACAAGAGGGACGTGTGAAATTTTAAAACATTCGGCCCAGCCATTTGTTTTGTGGGTCTTCAGCAGGGGCAATAGTTGCTTTATAAACCACATTTGTTGAAAGACAATTTTGTTGGAGCGGGCATTGGGGTTTGTTAAGGCAGTTACAGTTATTTTGTCTATTGTTATTATAGTTGTGGTTATTTAGTATTTTATTGTTGTGTTTTTTAAAATTTTATTTTCCAGATTAGTTGTGCAACTGTAGCTAATCTTAATAGTGTTCTTATTAAAAATTTTATGTAGAATATTACTAGGGGGGAAGTGATGATTAAGGAGCATGAAGATTTTTTTTACCTAATTTAGTTTTTATCATATTATTATAGGGAGGGTTAAACCAGAGGACTTTTCGGGATCTGTTATTCCTATTTGTATTGTTGGGTTTATTAGGGTCCAAGTATGTGATATTAGGTTGGGATATCCAGATTCCTTTAAAGCATTTTCAAAGAAGGGTTTGTGTAGGTTAAAAATGCTGGAGTTAGATGAGTTTGTGCTAAGCCTTTTTTCTATTGATTTTTATATATATACTTAAGCATGTGTTCTCCCCCATTGCTGTGCCTCCGTACGTTGTACAGGTGTACGTGTGTGTGTTTGTTTTATTTACTTATCATAAACAATTATTTATTAATTTTAATTTTTAATTTATTTTTAATTTATTTTATTTACTTACTGATATTCTTACCTATCATTATACTATCAAAATAAACCTGTAACGTATAATTCATTAATTTATCATTCTATTTCTCCGTTTCTTTTTCTTTCCTTTTTTTATAAACAATAAATATCTTTCAATCTCTCCCCGCCCGGCTAAATCAATTTAAACCCCATTTTCAACCCGTTCCTTCCTCCTCCCACCACACCATGCCCATTAATATTAACTCTCCAACCTGTTGCCATGGTGATCCTTTAAATGAACTGTTACTTATGCCGTTATGAATATAAATAGCGTCTTTTAATTTTAAACCGTTATAAACTAAAAAAAAGTTTATACGAATTAACACATAATTAATATTTAATTATAAACCCCTCTCTTATCGTATACACTCCTACTACTTTAAATTCCAACGTCCTCTCCTCTTCACTCCCCCTTCGTTTCTAACTCCCCTTTATCTACAATTTTTCTATTCTTATTTGATTTTATAACTTAGTCCATCTATGAATTCTGACGATGCTAGTTGGATATTTCCTCTCTTTGAGGATCTTCCTCTAGTTGAAACAATATGTAAACTCATTCTGGATTCACAGTAATAAATTTCTTATATACTGCTCTGGCTACACATTGAGCACTCTAGTCCGGTTTTTTCACCACTGGTAAATATATATATATATATATATATATATATATATATATATATATATATATGTTATATTTGCAGTCATCGACATGCAGTCCTGCTTCGTTTTATCACAACTCATCAGTGCCGTTAGTGTACAGAAAGTTGTTAGTTGAGACAGGTCATTGGTACCGTCGGTTTCAAGCCCGATAATAAGGCCCGTTTAAGGTATCCTTATCAAGCTTCCTTTTTCCAAAAAAACTAATCATATATATATATATATATATATATGTTATATTTGCAGTCATTGACATGCAGTCCTGCTTCGTTTTATCACAACTCATCAGTGCCGTTAGACTAGCACCTCTCCCAAGCCGAGGATTGAACTTAGAACCACCGCATTGACAGTCAACAGTTCTACCGATCGACCCACGGGAGCGGCGTTCGTAAACTATCTCGCCAAATGTCTATTTAAACAAACATTTGTCCATCATTTTTACAGTGCTCTAACCGCTTGTTTATAAATATACCATGAGCGTCGCATTTTTTATCCATACACACACACACACACACACACACACATATATATATAGTCATTCACATACAGTACTGTTTCGCTGTTTCAAAGCTGATCAGTGCGGCTAGACAAGCAACTACCTCAAGCCAGGATCGAAACCCAATAGCCCAAACGACAGTCGGATCTTCTAACCGTTGCGCTATGCGGGCAGTGAATTAACAATATTTTACCATTGTCCAAAGTTCCTAAGCTCAATTTGTTTACATGAACTGCGTCGCTTCATACGCTAATGATAATTTGTATATAGCTGATAGTGTGTGTGTATGTGTTTGTGTGTGTGTGTGCGTATGTGTTTGTGTGTGTGTATGTGTCTTCACGCATTTTCTTAAATATACATGTAGTCAATGACCTATATATCATACAGCCAGTCTTCGATTAATATTTTAATGCGTTTCAGATTCAATAACCCAATAACTAAAACGAATAATTGAATTCTTCTCCAAACAATGTCTGAGCTTAACATACGTTTGAATCACCGTCTCGGAATCTTCATCGCCAATGTCAGCGACATGTGTTCTTCATCTAAAAACTCTGGCACCAAATGTCATACAGCGAGTGAACTTTGTACATTGATGGCATATATTTCAACCTTAAAATTTATTATTTTTTAAAAATCATTACCCAATGAACACTTGAAGTCACGAAGTGAAATCAATAACTGCTTCATATAGAACGTTCCATAAGTAATGATTGCTATTCTTTATTCCGCCCGAATGGATCAAATGAGGATTGTAAATTGCATTGTTATAATGACTTGAAAGTACCATCTCTCTGTTACAGATATTAACGGTGTGAGACTCTAAGAAATCAACTTCTGGTAAGGACGTACGTCAGAAGCAGAGACGTGTCATTGAATTCCTAGCAAAAATGAATCGAGAGTGCTGGTCACTGTGTAGAAAAATAAATCCTGGAGCAGAAAAGATCGTTCGTTTTCATTGTACCATTCACATCTTCGTAGCTCTTCAACTTTTTGAGTGAAAATAATTAGAAGGTTTTACTTGTGGAACAAACATCGTATAACAAAGTGCAGTCTAGACGCCCATACAAAGCCATCGTTCATCTCTGGTAAACGTGCATTGAGATGTTAAAAAACAGTTGTTCCTTTAATAGTACCACTCCTGTGTTTGCAGCCCTTGAACTTTTTGTTAGAAGTCTTTACTTTTGGAATACTGACAGTAACTTCTGCGTATCATATGATGAATCTAATCACAAGTCGAAAGGGATCTAGACTTGGCTTCAGAGGGAGTGTTACGATTTCGTACCCTTCTCTTACTTCCCCCTCCTCTCCCTGAACCCGTTGGACAACTTCGTTTAATTATAGGTCGATCACATCACCAACATGACCTCCCACAACACCAAAACCAGCCTGATCGCCGCTGTCCGCCGAGTATTCGCCGAGCTCCCGCCAGCGCTTGTGGAAAAAGCATGATCCTAGTTCCGGACCCGTATCGAGGCGGTGATTGGGGCTGAAGGCAGCTACATTGAATATATGTCGGCTCTACTACATCATCAAGTTACCTGAAATTATTTTCTCAATAAAAGTTTAAAAATAAAGCTGTAGTGTTGTTTTCTTTAGGGCGACACTTCTATCGTTCTACCCTGTATATTTAAAATATATGTAAATAGATTTCTTCGTTTGGGAAGTAAACAGTACTGCAAATGCTGAGAAACAAACCAATGGCCATTCCGGATTTTAGACTATGAATGCAGTGTATAAGAAATTATATTTGTTGTTTTCTAAAAACTGAAAAGGATGTGTTGCAGAGTAATTACAAGGAAGTTAAAGCCGTGATTATATGCACCAATAACACTAACAAGATTGATAAAAAATACCTTTAAAAAAATCTCATGTATTCTTTTTAAAGGAAAAATAACTCTGTTATTAAAGTCTTAGTATGAAACTCTCTAACGTTAAAATATGTCGGAGATTGAATCTTATTCGACGTGTTATCAAGAATATTTTTCCATAAATATTCTTTTGTGTACAGTTCTTTTTTGGATTTTATTGCGTGTTTCTAATTAAAGGAGAGTAACTACGTATAGATTCAGAGATGACTTATCTCTGAAAAAAAAATCCGACTCAAACAAAGCATTTTCTGTGAGGAATTGAACCGAATGAGTTTATTTTGTTTTCGTATTATTTGCATTCTTGTGAATACTGTTCTTATTTTGAATATTATTTTCACAACGATGTACCTTATCGAACTCAGGAATCTTACTGTCGGACTCGGGAATCTGTACGGAATTTTCGAACAAAACCCTTTTTTTTTTAATACACATTAGTAGCATGCTCTCGTTCAGTCAGGCATGAATGGGTAGAAATTCCCCAAACGAGACTATGGTATTCGCTGCGCTTCCATCAGGCATGCTCCCAGTTCCGGACCCGTTGTTGCATAGCGGGGACAAGACATTCATATCACGGGGACGAAGATAAGACAATTACATACAGTTCATATTTATAACACATAGGAGATGAGAATTCATTATTGAAGGAGGAGATTCGGTTAATATTATGGAAGGGTGTTTCATACAAACTTCGTTTACAAAGATGATCGCAAAATCACATTACCTTACAGGCTTAAAGATGACAACAAAGACAAAGGCTTACAAAATATATGAGGATGTTTATCCTCCCAGCTGGATGATTGATGATCAGGAATCCAATTGCCTTTCAGAATTACATTTTCTTGTTTCCCTTTCTGGTCGCTTCCAAAATGGTTTTAGCTAAATCCACTGTCGTCTCTCCACTCTGAACTAACTCCCAAACTTGATGCTGACTGAACTTCCACCTCGCCTTTTTGTACTCATCTTGGAGAAAAAGACATCAATCACTAACCCTCCCCACCCCTCACCCACAAATTTTCTTTTCTCAATTTCGTCCCATCTAGAGAGTATCCCCACTTAGAGACTGTCCACCAAGAGCTGAGGTTCCTTTACAAACCAAAGTGAACTAGATGGGTTGGGAGGGTCCTACTAACCACTTCTGTACGTTTTCTCCCCTATCCCAGACACAAATCATTTATTGCTTTACCGTTATTGTTATCTTTTTTTGTATTATACACGCTAATTAAAAAACGCTGTATATATTTCGGCGCGAAGTAGGTCCCCCCCAGTACGAAAGGGTGGATCAAGTGAAAGAAGATACTAGCTAAGAGAAACTTTTGTTTAGTTCTGGAGTGACAAGGATGACCAACGACCCCTCCGCCTTTTTGAGTTGGCCTTGTGCCTAAGTTTTTTTGTTCAGTGTGAACTTACTTTGTAATTTTAGCCTGAATAAAGGATTTAATATCTCAAAGTGTAGTATCTGTTCTTCAGATGTTGCAATCAAAGTAATATGTGGAGGAACCCTTCATATCAGACAATTGCTTTTGAAGCAATCAGTTTTTGGTCAATTTGGGGGGAAACCCATCATTCCTATTTTGACCCTGCCAGGGTGCCCAATTTGGGGAGCTGGTTTCCCCCGGATTAAAAAAACGACCTTGTGTCTAATTTGCTCTCGCGAGGAAGCAAATAAATATCGACCCTGACTGAACTGACTCTCTGAATATATTATAAGTTATCTTTCTTTGTAACGTAAAAGACGTGCTCAGACATGTGACAGTCCTCACGTGGATTCTACATATTACACATGTCTCCACACAACTTCGCAACACAAAGAAAATTCCTAAATTGATTTCTAGCGTTCTAACTCTGACCTACTAATTGTATCATTATTTAGTTATTTCTTAACACAAGGGACAATTGTTCCAGATTCCTAGGATTGCAATATGTATTCATTTTTAACTTTTGAATACTGGGTTCAATTCCAGCCTTTTCCTTGTAATAAATATTATTTTTAATCCTATTTACGTCTTTCTTTAACTACTGGGATCTGTCTCCTTCCATATATAACACCGTATCGAAGCGTTCATTGAGCTGAAGACGACTAAATTGAAGACATGTTAGCGCTACTGCATAATCAAGTTACCTGAATTGATTATTTCAATAAAAGTTTTAAAATAAAGCTGGTGTTGCTTTTTGAGGGCGACAAATTTATCGTTCCACCCTCTTATTATCGTGTCTTTTCTAATATGTTCGATGCATCATATAGTCTTTAGAACCTCCTTGTTAGTACACACACAGCCACACATACATTCTTTAAGATATATTTATTATCTATGCAGAAACCAACCGAAAATATGAACGCTTGATGTTTAATGTTTTTATTTTTTAAAACTTTCTGTTCACTACATTATGTGTCGATTGGTGATTGATGTGTCCTTCTTCCGAGCGAGACGTTGAAACATAATCGAAAGTTGTTGCAAGGAATATGAAGCGTTTATTATGCTTCGATCTGACAAGCGAGTATTATTATGGAAAAATGCCATCTTGATTGCTGCTGTTGTAAGCCATTTTATTGCGACATACTTTTTTTCTGGTTCTTAATGGACCATTTAACATTGTCTACGAGGGCTACGAGAGAAGAATGTGTACGCTATTTACCTATTGTAAAATTGTTGGAAAGAGAGAGAAAGAGTAAAGAGGTAGTATATTGAAAGAGAGAGAGAGATAGAGAGTATAGAGGTATATATAGACAGGTAGTGAGCCAGACGGAGAGAGAAAAAGGGGAGGTAGAAGGACTTAGAAGTAGAACTTGAAAGGGGAGAGAGGGAGGAGAGTAGAGAGTAGAGAGAAAATCAGTACAGGAAAGTGGAAAAGAAAGAGATGAGTAGGTTTGTTTGGTTGATTTTGTTTTACGGCATATCAACCCTTTTCAGGTTATTTAATGCCAAATCCAGTGATTTTGAAGAACACTTTTTAATAGAATATATTTGTTTGTTTGTTTTTTTAAGTCGGTTTCTATCTAACCCATAGTTGGGAGCCTAACAGGTACTACCACTTCGGGTCAGAGTGGACCTGGGAGTAAAGGTGGCTGGGATTAAAAGGTGGCTCCACACTCCACAAAGCCCGCAAGCTGGGGCCTCACCATAGGATATAGTTTAAGGTCATATCCAGGACCGAGATGAGTAGGAGAAGAAAGAAAGGAGGGAAAGAGAAAAGTAGAGGTAGAGGGTGGGAAGGAAATAAGAGTCGGAAGGAAAGGACAGGAATGGGGAAAACAGAGCGATAGGGAGGGAGAGAAAGAAGGGTAGAGAGGTATAGAAAGGGAGAAACTGAGAAGTAGAAAGAGAGATATAGAGAGAGGAAGAAGTAGAGGGATAGAAGAAAGGGAGAAATCAAGGGAAGGAGAAAGAAAGAAGGAAGAGCGAAGGAAAGTGAAGAACTAGAGAGCAATGAGGAGGAAGAGAGAGAAAAGAGAGGTAGAGGGAGAGGGTGAGGGAGAGTAAAGAGAAAGCGATGGAGAGGGAAAGAGAGGGATGGATAGGGAAGTATTAGAGAAAGAAAGAAGTAGAGGTGAAGGGTGGAAGGGAAAGAAAAGCAGATGGAGGAATGAGAGAAAGAGAGAGAAAGAGAGGAGAATAGGGATGGTAGAGGGTAGAAGGGAAAGAGGTTGGTGGACGACGGAAGGAGAGAAGGAGACTTGAGAAGAAAGAAGCAAGAGTGAAAAAGAGATAGAAAGAGAGAGAAACAGAGAGAGACGGCAGACGGAAGGCGAATGAAGAGGTAGAGAGCGATGATGAAAAAGAAAAGAAAGGAGGGCAGAGGCAGAGCGATGGGAAGAGAGAGAAATAGTTAGAGAGGTAAATATTGAGAAGATGAAGGAAGGTAGAGAGAGAGATAGAAGGGGAGGAGAGTAAGCGTGGGAGAGAAAAGGAGAGTGAGTGAGATAGGCAAAATAGTAGAGGGAGAGCGTTCAGGAGGGGAAGAGAATTGGAGAATTAGAGAGAGATGGAGTGGTAAGATTAGAGAGATATAGGAGGAAATGTAGAGAAAAACAGAGGTAGAAGGGTGGTAGAAGATAGATAGATAGAGAAGGAGATGAGAGAGAGAGAGAAAGAAAGAGAGAGAGCAATTGTGGGAGGAAAGGGGGAAGAACAGGAGAAAAAAGGAGAGTGATGAGATAGAAAGGGAGTGGGGAGAGAGGAGGATAGAAGAGAAATTAGCACAAATAAGGCGATGGGAAAGTAGGAGGAGGGAGGGATAAGGGAGACGGAAAGAGACAGCAAAGAGAGAAAGAACAATGAGGGAAAGAGAGGATAATTTTTACTGCTTTGTCAGCCAATCAAAGATGCAAGGGACAACTATTTAGGAGAAAATTTAGAGCGATATTATGCAGGGAGTTTAGCAGCACATTACACTTGAACTTCTGCATGTCAGTATAGTCAAGGAAGCAGGGACCCGAAAGGGAATCACAAAATCTAGCAGTTCGAGAGAAGAAACTATTTAAACGCTATTTGGCATGTAGGGGTCTTTACAGTGTAGGGCTGGAATTTTGTTGCTTTTTAATTATTCGAGGGTATTTACGTCAGGTACAAGTGCTTTTAGTGAGTCGAAATATTTGAGCTTGGTTGATAGTACACCAGCTGTGCAACAATATTTAATGCACGAGCAAATGAACCTAAGTTTGGATCTTAAAAATATGCTCCTTGAAATAAAGTCAAGGTTAGGTAGAATATTTTCGTGAAGGGGGTACAGATTAAATAACCGTGATTCAGCTAACCAAAACAACATTGGTAGCATTACCAGTAGCGTATTCTCTCTCTATTTTTTTAAATAGGAGTCACCACTTATCAAGGCCCGGAGGTCACTCGAGGGTTATTGAGTGTACAGTAGTCAATGAGATAATACGTAATATAAAAACTTTTCTTCTTGTAAAGGTGATCGCATGATAATACAGGGTGACCCCCCCCAAAAAAAACGGGCCCAACTCTAATCAGGCCCCCGTCTCTTAGTGTTTTGTCTGAATGAAATGAAACATTGGTCATAACTAGTTTATTATATTCAAAACATCACATTAAAAATCTAGGGTCTTTGGCCTTTTTGTCTCCGTTGACTGTAAAATGCTCAGAAAAACAATTGAATGTCCTCTGTTTTTTTTTTGGTCACCCTGTATTGTGAATCCTTGAATGTTGTGTCAGGCCACTTTTAGATGTGCAGATTAGACCACAAATATGACAACGTAGTGTTGCTGTATATGCTGTAAAAGTCTCCTCCTAAGACTGTTGTTTTTGTCTTTGATTGTGTGATTTCAGATGATTTACAAAACCAGCTTTTGACAAAAGGTATTTTTTTTTTACACAGTGATCACCATTTTTGAAGGCCCGGAAGCCACTCGGGGATAAGGGTTATTGCAAGTACATTACTTTAGTGTGGAGATTTGATGAAGTGTTTACTTAAGGGGGCGGTTCATTAGGAATTTGTTAACGTTGAACTTGAAGACATCCAAGTTGTAGTCCGGTGGGAAGCAGGAAGACGGAACAGAGTTCCACAGGCGTGCAGTTCTAAGAAAGAAGCTTTGTTCATGAAATCCGCGTTTTGATTTAGGCAAAGATATAGAGTGGGGGAAATTTTTCACAGTGGATTCAGCTAGACGGGTGTTTATCGTGAAAGACTGGCGAGGGGGGACCAGAGATTGGAGTTCAGACGAGCACCTGCCATGGAAATAACGATAAAACAAGGATAGGCTCGCAACGTCTCTTCTGTGGGAGAGAGGTTGCAGGGTAGAGAAAAGGGCATCCCCACTAAGCCACGAAGTCTATTTTGTACTCTGTCAAGGCAAGATAGGCTGTTTTTAGCAGGTCTTGCCCAGATATGGCAACAGTATTCCATCCTTGGACGTACTTGGCTTTTATATAGATAGAGAATAGCATCAGTAGTGAGATATCTTCTGGAGCGGTAGAAGGATCCCACCATCTTTCCAGCGACCTTGGCAACAGACTTGATGTACGTGTTCCATTTCAGATCAGGAGTAAAGGTCAAACCCAGAAGCTTGTTAAAACACGGGCCTCACCCAGACGAGAGCCATCCATCACAATTGATGCCAGATGGGGATCAGAGCGTTGATGATGTAAGGATAGGAGTTTGGTTCATTTATATACTAGTACTATTTGAGCGTTCAGGAACTACAGTGTTAAGCGTTAAAATATTAAGTATTCTCCGAATATAACGTTGATGAAACCTTTCCAATAACTTGAGATGCCTTATGTAGACTATATGTTGTCCAAATCTCTGACATAGTGATAACGCATGCTTCATAAACACTTGTGACTCCTCAATCTGACCACACACGTTTCTCCAGTTTTCTAAAAATAGAACTGACTTTGACTATTCATTGATTTATCTCAGTATCAAGCGTACAGTCCTTACTCAGTGTATTACCCAGATATACTAAATTGTCCGTGACCATCAACCAAGATGCTTGGTTCAACGTATGTCATTCGTATAGGAGGGGAATACATTTCATATGTTTTCTTGAGGCTGATGGTAAGTCCAAAAGCTTTACAAGCCTCTGATAACTTATATAATGATATATTGATTGATAATATATATATATATATATATATATATATATATATATATATATATATATATATATATATATATATATACACGAGCTACTACACTATTTATGAGAAATTCGAGACACGAGATGTCTTCCGAGAATAAATCTTGACCTACATACGAGAAAAAAATCCAGGTTTTGAGATCTTCCAAATGCCAATGTTAGTAGAGAGATATTGACTAGGTAGGGGGAAATTGCCGCTTTCTTTAAAAGTTAGAATGGGTCAGTTCTTTTGCCAGAATTTTTGTAAACTTGTACCACAGAAGCAGTTTTCCAGCAGCCATGAAAACAAGATTCGTTAAGGCATTTGTTAAAGAGTTTAGAGAGAACTGGAGCAACCTCAGCGGAGCATTTTTTTAATAGCACAGCCGGGATTAGATCAGGTCCACATGCTTTTGAGGTGTCTAGGTTTTTTTTATAATATCATGTATTTGGGAGAGCGGTATTTTCAGATAATCTAGCGAGGTTTCTGCCCGCAGAGGAAAATCAGGGAGGGAATGTCTTGCTGGGTCCAAGGTAGAGTTTGATACAAACTGACGGGCGAGCATGTTAGCATTCTTAGTTGCTGTGCAAACAACATCACGATTGTTGGTTAGTGGAGGTATTGTTGATTGCCCATTATTTACTACACTATTGCAGATTTTCCAGAAATCACGAGTTCCTAATTTCTGCGTTTTAATGCGTTTCCTTGTGGTTCCAGTATATTCACTCTTAGCTGTTGCTACTTCTTTCTTACAATTATTTCTAGCTTCTATATACTTTTGTCTGTTTGTACAGGACTTGTGCCGGATAAATCTACGGTATGCATGTTGCATCTGAGCAATGGCAGCTGCGCATATAGAAGTAAACCATTGGAGAGTGGGGTTCGCTATAGAACTTCCGTGTAGGAACATGTGCTTCAATTGCTGCTTTGAATCGTTCAGTAGTCTCATTTGCGCACTGTTCTGCTGAAAGAGAAAATATATTTCCCCACCAGCTGTCTCTGATGTGATCTTTAATGGCATCCCAGTCAGCCTTATTGTAGTACCTTGACATTTTGAGCAGTGGCTCTTCAACTTGGGATCGAGAGTTTAGAGTAATATCTATCATTATCACAGCATGATTAGCATTTCCGAGTGGGCAATGAGCATTTGTTTCACAATTCTCAGGAACTGTTGTCAGAAATAGATCCAAAAGTGAGGCTTGCTGGTCCTGGTGATCTGGGAGACAAGTCCAGAATGTTACTGTCTCTGTCAAAGAATGGGATATAGCAAAGTTGTGGATGACGCGACCACCTGTGTTAGTGTAGTTAGAGAAGCCAAGCCAATTTCTGTGGTAGGCGTTAAAGTCACCAAATACATGTATTTGGGCAGTAGTGTCAAAGGAGAGTGTTACATCTATGCTGTCAAAGACATGATTGATTAGAGTACAGTCCTTAGTTGATGGAGAGCGATAAAGAAAATACAGGTAGCTAACGCTATGCAGTAAACTTAATTTAAAACACAGTTTAGATTCGCTAGACACGGGGAGAATGTTACGAATATAAACTCCGTTCATGTGTCTGTCAGAGTCCTTACGACAAAGTGGAAGATAACCAGACATGTTAAAGATGTTAGATGGGATGGAGGAGTGCGAGTTAGTTTCACTTAGTGCTAAGACACCCGGGAAGTTTTCTAGGAGAAGTGATTCTACATCATCTAAGTTAGTTCTAAGTCCTCGGATATTTGTAAATGCAAGACTCAAGGGAGGGCGCGAATGATTTGAGTGTGTGTCTGGTTCAAACGTTTTTTTTTTTTTTGAGTGAGCTGTCATTTCATTTTATTTCATAGTTTTAGATCTAAGGTGAGGTGCTAACCATCAGCCGTCTCCCCATCCACAGGAATGTGGCCTCAGGAATGCTCATCAGAGATTAATGCAGGGCCCCTTTCCATGCGCGACATGGCACTATAAACATCCCGATATTATACAACTGATGATAAAGCAGACGCCCTAAGCGCTACCAAAGAGTTAGTCCTCAAACCTATCAGACAGGAGTGACACATTCCAATCATGTTGGCATGCATGGTAAACAAGCACCCCCAAGATGTCCATGTATAAGGGAAGGGAATGGGGCAACTGTGAGAGACGGCATTCATTGCCCTAGTCAGGAAACAAGGCTAACTGCAGTCTGACCACCAAGTCCGTTCTACTGCAGATATTCTAACTGTAATCTCTGAACGATTATACCAATCACTGGATAAGGCATGAGAAGGAAGGGCAGTAGCCCTAGATATATCTAAGGGTTTTGACAGGGTATGGCACGATGGTCTTCTCATGAAAATAAAAATCCTATGGTATTACTGGGCGAATGCTAAGCATAATTAGATCCCTCTTAAATGAGAGAAGAATCCAGGTTGCGTTGATGGACGTACGTCCAAAAAATTTGATATAAATGCGGGTTTATCTCAGGGATCGATCCTTGGGCCTTTATTATTTCTGATATTCATAAATGACTTTAAAACTATAAAATGACTGATAAAATTGTCTCTGAATTGGGCATATTTGCTGACGACACCACGCTCTATAGCAGGCACGTGGGAAAAAAACTAATGAGCACTTATCTAAGGTACATTACCTTAGATATGTGCTCATTAGTTTTAATATAATAGCTATAACCTTAGAGGAAGACCTTCAGTCTGTAGTGGAATGGGGTCAAAAATGGATGGTAATGTTCAACGCTGCTAAGACAAAGCTCGTTTCCTTTAATAAATACAAGAAACCTTACCAACCACCTATAGCAATGGCTAGAGATACTTTACCTGAAAGCACTTCGTTCAAGCTCCTTGGCTCAACGTTCACAGGAAACATGAGTTGGAATAGATACATCGAGATCATTGCCAAGCTGCTGCAAAGAAGGTGGGCTCTCTATACCGTGCTAGAAAGTTACTTACGCCTGAAAGTATCCTGTACCTCTACAAAACCACGATCCGCCCATGTATGGAGTACTGCTGTCACATTTGGGCTGATGCATCTGCTACTTTTCTCTCCTTCCTGGACAAGGCCCGAAAGAGAGTCACCAACCTAATAGGTCCCGAACTGTCATCTAAGCTTCAACCCCTGTCCCATCGACGAAATGTTGCATCCCTCTGCCTGTTTTACAAGTATTTCAAAAGTGGATGCTCTGATAAAATACAAGCTCTTGTACTACCTCGACGAAAATACCCTCGACAAACCCGACAAGCAGCAAAGTCCCACCCCTATACAGTTGAGATCCCTAGATGTGAGAAAGCCTTCTACTCTAATAGCGTCTTCTCCAGAACTGTAAGACTTTGGAATTCTCTTCCAGTTTCCTGCTTCCCCAACTGTACTGACATGCAGAAGTTCAAGTGTAATGTGAACATACATCTTGCTGCTAAACTCCCTACATAGTGCCCTTACAACTTAGGTCCCTGATAGGGGTGAAAATGTAAAAAAAAACAAACAAACTTATTGTAGCTAAACAATTACTTGTTGTGAACATTTTACAGTGGGTACATAATTGAAGCTCAGTCGAGCACCTGCCATGAGAATACTGATAGAGCAGAGATAAACTCGCAACATTTCTTCTGTGCAAAAGAGAAACGAAAACATCCTCGTCGAGTAAATTTCGAAGACGGTTTTCTGTATGTGTATTTAAGTGTGAAAATTAATTGTTGTTAATGCTAAGTGTTTAGCCGACATGTCAAAAAATAAAGTCTATTGGTTGGGTGTGATCAATATGCATAAATAAATAAAAAAAATAAAATGTTTTTACAAAAAAAGAAAACGAACTGAAATTGAAACTCGTTATCTATTATCACACAATCAGACATGTTACGTAATATTGATGTTATTTTTTGTGTGTTTGTGATGCGGTGTTTTATTATCATGATTCTTCGTTGTGATGAAATGGCAAAAAGAAAAAAAAAAAAAAAAAAAGAGGAAAAAGGGGAGAAAAACAAACAAACAAAATAGAAACAAAACAAAAAAAACGAGTCTCTTCCGCACAAATCGTTAAAAACGCGCAAATAAATGGTATCAAAATTTCTTAGAAACTATTTACACGGTATAACCGAAAGGTAGACCAACTTTGAACAATTGTAGAATAGCATATCCAGCCTTGATAGAGTTCAAAACCGGCTTCGAAACCTACTAGGTGATGCTCTTTGACCTCCCCACGCGACTAGCTACAACCATTATCAACAATTCCCCCCACTTTTTAATCTGTGCTTAAATCTAAACGCAGATTCCATGAACTAAGTTTCTTTCTCAGAACTTCACACCTGGGAACACTTTTCCGCTGGACTGCTTCCCGGTTAAATACAACATAGTAGTCTTCAAATCCAATGTAAACAAGTTCTTGTTAGGCCTTCCCCATAAATAACCAAATTCTACCAAATTTACACCATTAACGGTTACTACAATACCACTTTAGATTAATTAGCCCTTATTCTCGAGTGGCCTTCGGGCCTTGATAAATGGTGACTCTCAATTAAAACAAAATACCATAAAGAAGGGCATGCGGCGCATTTAAACACCGGAACATCTAATATGACAAATATGACTAAAATAAATGTTAGTAGACATAGTTTTTAAATATACGTTCTTTTGTTAGTTTAGATAGTCCATGTTCTTTCTCTCTCATTGTCTTTCTCTCGTTGATCCAAAATATTTCTTGGCCTTTTCTCGAACACTCTTTCTCGCTCTTCCTCTATATGGCAGCAGACTATTATATTGCCATTTTTATCCCCTACGTCATATGTTAAACAAGACACACACACACATTGTATAATTTTCTATATATATACGCATCATTGGTTGCCTATGTGGATACATGGTTCAGCTGTTATTTCTTTTGAAATCTAGCGTCATAATATGTTTTAAGGTTTGCGCTAACTGCCGCCTATACGGTCGTTTCAATCCTAGTTTGATACGACTGATTGTGTAACCACACCGAAAAAGTGTAATACAGAGAAACAGTCAGTCTGTAGATTACCACACACACACATACACACGCACGCGCACGCACGCACGCACACACGCATATATAGTTGTATAATTTTCTATATATACACATTATTGGTTACCTATGTGGATACAAGTTTTAGCTGTTATTTCTTTTGAAATCTAGCGTCATAATATGTTTTAAGTCAGTCTGTAGATTACTACACACACACACACACACACACACACACACACACACACACGCGCACGCGCACACACACACACACACAGCACACACATATTTTTACAGTTTAATAGATTTTATCAATCCTTAAAATTTAGAATCACGCACAGAATAAACTTTATTTCAAAAATAAAATCATTAGCTAAAATAAACATATAAAAATATATAAACAAATAAATAAAATACGCGAAATAATTATACATAAGTATACACATATAAAGTTGACTTTTTGTCACACATACAAAAACACTACTTTTTCTAATTAAAAGATATTAAAAACAAACTTCTTGATTCAGTCGTGCATATGCGTTAAATAATTTGCATATTTCTTTGAAAAACAAACTTTCATTAGTTATTCATTTATGCATAATGGTTATTGGATGATTGGTTTCATTCAACTATTACGCTCAGTTCTATTGATGCATATTTTCTACATTGTGTATAATTGCGTAACATTGAGGATGGAAAGTTCTAGCGTACGCAAATGTATGTATACACACACACATATATATATATATATATATATATATATATATATATATATATATATATATATATATATGTATGCTCGGACGAGCATTTGCCATGAAACTTGCCATATATATATATATGGCAAGTTTCATGGCAAGTGCTTGTCCGAGCTTCAATCTCTGGTCTCCCCTCGCCAATCTTTCACCATAAACACCTGTCTAGCTAAAACCACTGTCAGTAATTTCCCCCACTCTTTATCTGTGCCTAAACCAAAACATAGATTCCATGAACAAAGTTTCTTTCTTAGAACTGCACGCCTGTGGAATTCTCTTCCGTCTGCCTGTTTCACACCTGACTACAACTTGGATGTCTTCAAGTCCAACATAAACAAATTCCTGATGAATCGTCCCCATTAAGTAAGACACTTTATCGAATCTCCAATACCAACTATTACTACGATATTATCCCATTGATTATTGTACACGCAATAACCCTTATTCCCGAGTGGCTTCCGGGCCTTGATAAGAGGTGATCCCCCATGTAAAAAATGTATATATATATATATATATATATATATATATATATATATATATATATATATGCGTACGCGTGTGTGAGCTTGTCTGTATATGTGTTACACTATGTCGTAAGTGCCACTGCATTACCACCCCTACCCCACCATCGGCGGGAGGTTATTTGGCAACTCGCGGAAGGATACAGGGAAAATGGGATAACAATGCAATCCGACAGAACTTATTCTCATTTCGGCGACGACAGCATGGGGGGGGGAGAACGTATATTTTTACCTCTCCATAAAAGGAGGGAACACCCCCATATCCCCAGAATTAGTTAATAATAGCTAAGGTCAGTTCTTTTAAAAATGTTTTATGGGTAAACGTTAGATGTTATGATAGGTCTATCTTTAATTTTTGAATTGTAATATTTTGAGAATATATTTTGTAAAAGAAAATAATTTTTTTTTTTTTTTTTTTAATTCAATTTTCACCCCAAACAAGGCACATTGTTACTTTGAAGCAGGGGGCTACTACCAGGGACATAAGTTGCAGGGATACTATGTAGGGAGTTGAGTAGCAAGATGTTTGTTCACATTTCACTTGAACTTCTGCATGTCAGTACAGTTGGAAAAGTAGAATCCCAGAAGCGAGTTCCAAATTCTAGCAGTTCTGGGGAAGAAACTATTAGAGTAGAAGGCTTTCTTACACCTAGAGATCTAAAGGGGTGGGATTTAGATTCTTGTCGGGTTTGTCGGTGGTATTCACTTTGAGGGGGTACACGTGCTTGTAGTTCATCAGAGCATCCGCCATGAAAGTACTGGTAGAACAGGCAGAGGGCTGCAACATTTCATTCGTCGATGGGACAGAGGCTGAATCCTAGATGACAGTTCAGAACCTATCAGGTTGGCGACTCTCTTTTGAACCCTGTCAAGAAGTAAGACAAGTAGCAGATGCACCAACCCAACAATACTCCATACATGCGCAAATGGTGGCCTTATAGAAGTACAGCATACTTTGAGGCGTAAGTAGTCTTCTAGCATGGTAGAGAGAGCCCAATTTCTTCGCAGCAGCCTTGGCAATGCTCTTAATATGTCTATTCCAGTTCATGTTCCCTGTAAACGTTAGGCTGAGGAGTTGAAATCCATACAATTGAGTTGCCTGTTGTTGATCTACCTTCAACATCAAGACGGTTGAGGCATCACTTCCAGCCAGAAGTATAACACCGAGAAGTCGTGGACAGCTCAACAGCAGAGGTACGTTACCATTTGATTTTTCAGAGCATTACAGACTGGAGCTGGTGGACCCCCCCCCACCTTCAAGAAACTCTCTCATCCTCCTCAGAACTATTGCCGTTGTTACATGAGATGAACAACAACGAAGAGAAAAAAACCCCAACAGACTGAGGTATATTTTATTGTTTTCTAGAAAACTGTTTGTTAACACCGGCGAGCTTACAGTCGTCCACCACGAGGGGCAAAAGGGTCCCAAATGACGACCAGGTAACTCCCTGCCGGCAAATGTATATTGGTTGCCGTTCCCAGAACGTTTGTGTAACACTTGGGCGGTCACAGTAGTGCCCGACCCATGGTGTTACATATGTGCTTAACGACTCTACAATTGTTTTTTCTTAATTTTTAATCTACAGACTTGAAACTTAATATTTATGTGATTTGGACCTGTGGAACTGTTGCAATATTTTTTATATTTAATATGGGGTAAATATTTAAATGCTTGCCCGTCATAGCATTATGTAACACAAGGTCAAGCTCCCCTAAAGAGGGACACTCTTGCTTAGCAAAAATGTCCTGAGCATCCCCTCAGCATTCCCCAGTCGGCGCGTCTCAGGCAGCAATCAATAAAATTACTCCACCCAAAAGTTAGGTGGCAAGGCTTAGGATGATGGACCTCCTGGATGATATCCAGACGGCGTACCTTAGTCCGACAGGTACTGAGCCAGTTCTTGGCTCCGCATCTGTCGGGCTGATTGTCAAGAACGGATTCTTGACTGGTATGTTCTACCTAGTCTCGAAGCAACTGAAGCAGCAAAAAAACTCACCCCCACAATATTTAATGGGATTAGGATCCCTCAAAGTTAGGAGATTCTATTTATAAACGCTCCTGATAGGAACGTGAATAAATCAAATTAATTCACATTCTGCTATCAACCAATCAGAAACCAGAATTGCTCCATGAAAATTAAATCTTTTAGCATTCCAGCACATAACTTTTTCGTGTCAACACGAGAATGATCTTTTGCTTTATGACTGCAAAATTATAAAGTCCAGAACTTGTACAGAATAGCTGCACACCGAGAATTCCTCATACCCAAGACCTGTATAGAATAACTACCCATCAGAAACTCTTCTGAAATTAAACATGGCTCTCAACTCAATAGGAACAAACTGGATTTGGGTTTTCGCTGAAAATAGCGTCTTATTGGTCAAAATTTAAAACAGAATTAACCTTGCCAAGAATAAGTCGAATAAACCTGTTACTTTGACGCATGACGTTGAAGTCGTTGAATTTTAAACGTTTTCTTTACCATCAGTCGTATTTCAAAAAGTAACAGCTGAAGCTGTAACACTGTTTGGATTTCCATTTTAGCTGATGGCAACCAAGTTACGATTTATTTATTTTTGAAATCAATACAACGAAGGTCCTTCAAGAAGTTTTCAGACTTTTTTTGAATGAGTACTTTTATTATTAGTATACGCATGAAACTTTAGTTCCCCACGAAGTAATCTCCTCCGCTTGCAATACACTTTTTGTACCGTTCCAAGAACTCATCTTGCGCGAACGTGTCAATGACTTTCGTCAACATCTTTTATCTCCCCAATTTCCCATAACGACAGCTTGTAAGGAGCTAAGTGAATAAGCAAAAGTCACAGGGAGCAAGGTCTGGACGATAGGGAGGGTGAGGAACTGTCTTGGTGCCAATCTTGGTCAAATAGTCTGTGACAGAGATGGAGTTGTGGGTTGCACACTTGGAACAAACTTCGCACAAATCTTCCACATCTTCAGTTCCTCGTGAATAATTGTATGCACAGTTCCCACACAGACATCAAACTGTGCATTTATTGTCTCTGTAGACACACAATGGTCCTTGTCCATGAAATTCTTTATTTGGCTAATCAACTCTGATGTTCTGACTTTCTTACATCTCCCACACCTCTCATCATTCCTCAAAGACTCCCTCCTTCTTTAAATCTCTTATGCCAATCAAAAACACTCTCAATTCATGCAAGATAGTCCCAAACAGTCTGAAACATTCCATACGTTTCTGTGGAAGCTTTTTCTAAGTTTAAAACAGACTTTTATTGCATATCGTTCTTCTAAATTGTGTTCACGTCCAGATTGCATTTTTGAAATTCACTAACTGTTACAATCAGGCTTTAGTACGGTGTATTCCAATTCTTGCCGTAGCTGTTCATTTGAACCTGCAATCATAGACATCGGTCAGTCATCTCATAAGATGTATAGCAACAACATACTGAATTTTCAAGAGTCATCGACAATTTTAAATGTCTGTACACAAAAAATAAGAAAAAAATCCTGGAAACTTGTTGAAAATACCTCAGATATATTGAGTATAGCATAATAATCAATAGAGAATTGGCTTTATGATTATAAATTAGAAATCTACATGAACGAACATATTATATTTAAGTGTATTTCATAACCAGGTTACACTGGGCGGCCTGCTGATATGTATATATGTTCACAGAGAAAGGATTAATCTCCATTATACAAAACAGAATAAAACAAGAAAAACTATCCAACCAATGCCTCGTATATATATATATATATATATATATATATATATATATATATATATAAAGCTGAATGTGTGTGTGTGTTTGGTCACGAATAGGCTCCTCTATGGTTGACTATTTTAAAAAACTGATTCCATATAATGATAGAAGATGTATCGAGACACAGGAATGGGTATGTTTGATCTGGCAGAACATTGGTTCATTTAAATTGTGGGGTCTGCGTTCGCGCCTGGTCCACAAACTATGGAGATAAAAAATTTAAAAATTAAAAAAAAAAAAACGTTTACAAGTGTTTTTAATATAGATGTACATAAGAATACGTGTTCGTTCGCGCCTGACCTCCATAGAATGGAAATATGTCACAAAGTTTAACAAGTTTTTTTTTAATATAGATCCACAGAATATTGTGATAAGTGTTTCAGTGTGAACAGGTATGGTATAATAAATTATGAGGATTATCTATTTTATTTTTACTTTCATCATATTTTGCTTTGGTTTTGATACCTCCAAATTCGAAGCTATCTCTTTTCAACCCTTGCTTTTCATAACCTATCATACTTTCATAAATTAGAGTCCATTATCTGTAGGCTGTTTTTGAACCCAGTCAACGACGGGTACTCTTGCTGGCATATATATATATATATATATATATATATATATATATATATATACTAGCAGTTCAGCCCGGCTTTTCTCGGGCCCTATGTACTGTTCATAACTTTATGTGCATATGTATATATATATATATATATATATATATATATATATATATATATTAAAATGTTTGACTCGTGTCCAGGTTACCTACATCTAAAATTTCAAGTGTTCAGACACAAAATTAGCGGAGGAGTTTGGTAGAGTCTGCAAACGTCAACTCTTTCAACTTTTATCTCTTGGCAGCCAAATTTTCGCTCAAAAACTGATTAAAAAGCTTGCTGCATGTCTGAATACCTTTATGTAAACTTTCAATGTTTCAAATGTTCAGACCTAAAATTTGCAGAATAGTTTGCTAGAGACCGCAAAGGTCAAAACCTTTGAACTTTAACACTTTTGCAGCCAAACTTTCGCCCCCAAACCTATTAAAACGTTTACCTTATATGTGAATGCATCTTATGTAAAATTTCAAATGTTTAGACCAAAAATTGGCTGAGTAATTTGTCCCTTTTCTCTATCTCTTATTCTGGTTTACAAGGGGACATAATTCAGTCTATAAGAAGGTTTCCGTTTCTATTGTCATATTTTAATTCTTTTCTTTGTCATTAAAGGAGAATATTACACCCATTGAAACGTTGCAGAGAATACTATAATCTTCGGGTGGATTACAGAGAACGGTTGTTAATAGCGAGGAATAAACAGTAAACGGCTGTTGCGACAACGAAAATTATTTCCAACAATTCTCAAAAGAATTGGAAAATACTGCGTAGCGAATTCATTTTTCAGGGGAGTAACTTTGTTCTAAGGACGTTACTGGACCGACTCTTACATTCTGGGCATGTAACACAAACTCCCCAGTTGTGTTAAAATTAAACGTGTATAAAATAACCGAATAACGCAGCATTTTTATAAAAAAATATATATCTTTTATTCTTATATTTGAATAAAAATATTTTGAGAACTCGAGAGTTGAGATGACATGAGAATGTCTCCGGAAAGTCGCACTTCTCAACTTTTACTGTTGCCACAAATGGCGTACTAATTCCAACTGGTTAACAAATATTGTCTCATGACTAAAAACAAAAGAGAAAAAAATAGAGCTAGCTAGCTAGCTAGCTAGCTAGCTAGATAGATAGATAGAAAGATTCATATAAAAACAAAGAGATTGACATATAGCTATTTCGGAAGCTTTAAGTGAAAAGTTAACTAAGTTTACTGTCTTTAAGCTTTAAATAATCTACGCCCTGTAGATTATGTAAACATCTGTCAACTCCTAGTAAATCTATATTGACAGAATTTTCCATGATTTCGACAACACATTTTCCAATCCTACTTATCTTATCAAAAAGATTAGAATGGTATGCACCTTTGGAAAGGTGCCACAACTGAAAATCTGGGGAGACTTGCAGCCACTTTGACTTCAATGAACAACACTTTCTATTTCCAATGAAATCAAACTGATACTTATTGAAACGTGAAGAAAAACAGCTACACCGACGATTCATAAGGATGGGGAAAATATAAGACCCAAGAAAATACTTTGACATAACTACGAAAAGGACACCTAAACAGAAAGACTGCATCACTACTAAAAAGCTGCACAAGATAACGCCATTACAACAAGGCCACGATCGACAAGACACAAGTAAAAAGCAAATGTAGACTCTGTTGACAAAGAAACGAAATAAGAAATCACATAATGAGTGAATGTAACGAACTAGTAGCAAAAGAATATAAGAATAGACATACCCAGGTGGGGAGACAATACACTGATAACTATACAAACAATCACATCTTGAACACCAAAACAAATAGTACAAGCACAACAAGAAACAGTACTTCAAAACGTAAATCATAAAATCTAATGAGATATGAACGTACAAATTAGTGTAGGGACGATTAATCTGAATCAAAGTCAGGAATAAAAAAATCGGAGCATTATGGTATCGATGTGGCACTATTTCTTAGTTTCTCGGTTGTGGTATGCCCCCCTCCCAGCATGGCCAAGAGGTGATTTGGCCGTAAGCGGAAGAATACATCGAAATAAGCAACCAGAATGCAATCCCACGATTCCCTTTATTTTTTTTTTTCATTTTATTTATAATGTGTATTAAATATTTTCAATTACCGTGGAATTTCCACAGGTTCTGCTAGAAATAATGATAATAATAATAAACGATTCAGACATTTAGCTGGCAGAATCGTAAAGAAATGACGAGTATATTTATCATCGTTTGCTTTTGTATTTTTAATTCTTCCTTTAATTCTTTTGGCGTTGTTTGGAAAAAAAAAAACATAACTGCTCTAACATGAGAAGAAATATTCACGAAAATTATGTACAAAAATGTCACGAAGACATGTTTCAAAATGGCGCCCGAATCTGAAATGCGAAAAAAATTATTTCGCATAAACATTTAATGTTAACTAAATGAAGATAATTTTGAAATATACAAATGATACCTGAAAATGTGATATCACTTGTGATACGAATATAACAATAATTATACAGTCAAGACAAATGAAAGGAATATGCTTTCTGTTACAGGATCTAACCCTACTTCGTTTAATCCTGTTCCGTTTCTCTGCTTTCCAGCTGATTAAAATATGACCGTCTTCAAGTTCAAGTTTTGAATGAGCCGTTCCCTGAGGCAATCCAATTTACCACATTTCCACTGCTAACGATTACTACGATATTGCCCCATTGACTACCGTACACTTGTTAACCCTTATCTTCGAATAGCGTTTTTTATATTGCTTTCTTTTTAAGCATTTCTCATGCAGGAAGTTGTCAAGATGCTTGAAAAAGTTGTAGTGTAGGGTGAGAGGTCTGGGGAGTGTGGCGGATGAGGCAGAGTTTCCTAACCTAATTCGTCCAACTTCTGCAAAGTCGGTTTAGCAATTGGCGGTCGGGAATTTTGGTGGAAGAGAATTGGTCCTTTTCTGTTGACTAATGCTGGGTGTTGTTGTCGAAGTTTCTGATGCATTTAATCTATTTGTATACAGTACGTCACCGTAATGGTTTCGCCTGCATAAAAAAAACTGTAATAGATGAGACCCGTTGCAGCCCACCAAACGATCAGCATAGCTTTATTTTGGTGCAACTCTAGATTCGGGAAGTGTTGTGGAGCTTCGTCAGTGTCTAAACTCTGACCTGAACATCGCCGGTTGTCGTAAAGAACCCAATTTTCATCGGAAGTCTCAACCCGGTCGGAAACGGGTCGTGTTTGTTGCGTAAAAGAAGAGAAGACTAAGGCTATTAATTGATCTTGCCAACATCCGATAACCAACCACTATGCTCATAATCTTCAAGACTCTCGTCGCCGCCACAAAATTTCTTAAACCGTTAATGTGCTGTGCGTTCAGTAGTGATTCCTGGGATAACTTTTTCGTTAATATCGCGAGCTGTTTCAGCAGCTTTTCGGTCTAGCTTGAATTGAAATAAGAAAGTTATGCGAATTTGCTTTTTACCAGCTTGTCCTCAAAGTTCTGAAAAGAAGAAATAATTGTCTTAAAACGATTGTAAATGAAGGATTTTTTAAAACTCTATTCAATTAGAGTTAAAAAATTCTCTTTAAAATGCTAGATAAAGTAAATGTATTATAACAAAAAACTTATTAAAAAATATATCATTTGAAATCAAGATTATATACAAACCTGGACATTTCTACTTCCCAGCAAAGTGTATACAGCGCCTAGCATTTCCAAATTGTCAGCTATCTGGTTTTGGCTTGCCTCATCTTTGTTTGACTTCGATAATCTAAGGATAACCGGTGCGCCCACCTGGTTATACTGTATATATATATAATATTTGTATAAATCCTTTTTTTATCTATAAGGTTGACAAAAATGTTCTTGCGGTTCGGTGATATAACGAGAAACGGTGTGCCCACGTAGATTATACCGTAGTATATATATATATATATATATATATATATATATATATATATATATATATATATATATATATATATATATATATATATATATATATATATATACATTCAAATAATTTTTATCTTATTCATGTATATAAAAGTGACCTGGTTTGTCTGAGGAACGGTCTCTAACAAACTCCTCTGTCGGACTTAATTCGGATTGTGGAATAAATTCGATTTTATCTTTAACCGGTAAAAATGACTGCTAAGCTGTCAAAATTGAAAAATGAAGAAACTTGGCAGGCGCCGTCGAATAGAGTGCTTTTCTACGCATGCGTACATTTGTAACTTAAAGTCGGTTTATTTTCAATCTCACGATAGCTCAAACAGTAACGACTAAGTCGGGAGCGCTAAATAATTTTGTTTCAATTCTAGCTGATGGCAGCCATGTCACATATATTTTTAACATTGAAATCACGACTATATATTGGGTACAATATAATAATCAATAGAGAATTTGCTCTATAATACTAAATAGTAATCTACATGGATTGAAACATTAGATTTAAGCGTATTTTACGACAAGGCAACGCAACTTAGCCTTCTAGTATATATATATATATATATATATATATATATATATATATATATATATATATATATATATATAATTTTGAGCGCATATATAAACCACAACGCACCATAATTTTGAGCGCATATATAAATACACAACGGACCTTGTATTAAGAATTGGCTAAAAGGAAGCATTCAAGATTGCTACAAGTCGACGACTTGTATATTTTATTGTCGCTGTCAAATGTATCATAAAAATATTGCAGATTTAAAAAATTTTTTTTTTTATTTACGCTTCTTCTAATCGCTGAAGGATTAGGCAAGTGACAGCGACGTAAGATATTTTCATAAAAGAAATGCAGAATCCAGCGATAAAAAGTGAATACTTAATCGAAGACGTGTGACATCCGTTGGAAATCAACTGACATACATACATCTGATTATGCCGTATAAAATAACTCCCTATGCATGGTAAATGTCACACACACACACACGCACACACACACACACACACACACACACACACACACACACACACACACACACTATTATATAAAAGTCACTTTGTGAGAGTTCCTTCCTTATAGGTTCCGAAACGGTTGAGCCTAACTTTTACAAATTTCGCTCAAAGCAAATTTATATGCCTGGCAGTGTTCTTAGATACGCTTTGTACAGAAATTCATCCGATAAGTATTGAATATCGAAAAAAAATTCGATCCTAAAAATAGTATTTCTTTCTTATAGATAAAAAAGCACTTTTACAGGGGAATATGTGACGTTTCACGGGCCAAGGGATATAATTCTCAAAAAATTAAGGGATGTAATTCTCAAAAAATTAAGGGATGTAATTCTCAAAAAATTAAGGGAGATAATTCTCAACGAATGAATCGTGTCCTCTTAAAAAAACTGAAACATTGTCATCAGGATATATAGCTCAGTGGTAAAGTAATCGACTACAGATCGAATGATCCCCTGTTCAAGTCCGGGGGTACCTCACCATTGTATTTTAAGCTTTTCTTATTGATGAGTTCAATCTACCATAAAAGAAGCGAACCATTTAAAACCTCCGCAAATCATTTCTTCGTTTGAATATTTTCAAACTAAACATCAGTCAGGGGTGACTTTTCTAGTTCATTCATCGTCAAGCCCAAATATCAGCTGACGTGATATTGTAAACAAACACGGACGGAATTTGATGAACGACATTATCATTTTTTATATAATTTTTTTTTTTTTCGAATTAGTCCACCGGGCAAATTATTCCTCGTAATATATTATATTTAAAAGAGGATTGATTCTATAATAATACATACGCAATCTACATTAATTAAAATATTATTGTACGACCGGGCAACGCCGGGCGCTAATCCAGTATATATATATATATATATATATATATATATATATATAGGTTGCGAATTTGTTTTCTCAACCTATATACTCAACGAATTTTGAATCTACAGACTTGAAATTCAGTATATAGAATATTCAAGCCCGTGGAAATTTTTTAATCTGTTTTCATTCGGGGGAAAAAGCTGTTAAGGGTTGAAAATTGAAAAATTGGTACGTAGGAGGCTACCGCATTTTTATTTGTGTTCAACTGTTTCACGACTGCGCAAGTACGGTCGCTAAATATTACTGCTTCCTTCTGTTAGGTATTAGTTGGTTTGAAACTGGTTATCGTAATTGAATAACTGTTTCTAGCTTTTGGTTTCGATCTCAGCCCGAGCATTACTTTTTTTTTTTTTTACTTATAGGAAGCGAACTGTTTAGAAAAAAACACTCGCATAGTGGAAATAATAAAAAAAAAAATTGAATATAGCGTACTGTTTACATTGTTGTTCTCAATTTTGTCCCTTCCTTTTGGACGTTCCTATTTTGAAAATAAATAAATAATTGTCATAATTC
The DNA here is from genome assembly GCF_053919585.1 of Euprymna scolopes. Lineage (NCBI taxonomy): Eukaryota > Metazoa > Mollusca > Cephalopoda > Sepiida > Sepiolidae > Euprymna > Euprymna scolopes. The sequence goes on along the minus strand of NC_136496.1, from coordinate 11,589,504 downwards.
TTTTTCTATCCTTTGCAAATGATTCAAATTATAGTATGTTATTATGAATGATAACGACTACCAGTTGTCAAAATTTCAGCTTTTTACAGTTGTTACAAATATTAGGTTCTAAAACTTTGTCCCTTAGTTTTGGACGCCACTGTATATATTAATACGATAACGTGTGTTATTTATCTATTTTCTGTGTCACGCTTACATCCGAGTCGTTTAATTGCTATGGACTTCCATATCATTGTAAGAAATAATTTTATCAAGAATTCTTCATAATTATGGTTTCGGTTTCGATTATGGCTGAAGGAACTCAAGTTATATATATACATATATATATATATATATATATATATATATATATATATATATAAATCGATAGAACATTAACTTTACAATATTATATATGAAATCTGCAAGAATTAAAATATCATATTTAAGCGTACTTTACAAACGGGCTACAACGGGCGTCCCTGCTAGCTTCGATAAATACTTTCGCAGTTTTAACAAAAGAACTACAATAATGCCAGGGCGTCTCCGTTTACGCTGAACATTTACAGAATGCCAACATCAATATATTATATATGAATGAGTTTTCTGTGGAATTTCCACAGGTCCTGCTAGTTAAAATATAATAGTTGTGCGTATTTTACGACAGGGCACAATGAGAATGTGTGTGCGTGTGTGTGAGGACACTTCTCAACTTATATACTCAACTAATTCTTAATCTACAGGTTTGAAATTTGGTACATCGGATATTTAGACGTGTGAGAAAACTTTTAATCCGTTTCTATCGGGGAAATAGGGCCGCTAAGGAGAAAATGGAAAAATCGCTACGTGGGAGTCATCGGATTTTTATTTTATCAGTTTGCTAACTGTTTCACGAATGCCCATGCGTTCATTGTTCACATTAAATATTACTTATGTTAAGATAAAGTAGGTTTGAAAACACTTTTTAAACGTCGTGTCATGCTGGCTAAAAGATTATCGTACTTGAGCCACTGTCTTTAGGTTTTGGTTTCGATCTCAGCTGGAGTATTGTTTTTACTTACTTCAAGAAGTAAACTGCTTAGGAAAAAAAAAAACAAAACAAAAAAAAACACAATACCCGCATGCACCTGATTAAGTTTTTTCTGATTTTTTTTTACTTCATTTTTTAAAAAGAACTTAACATAAGTTTTAATACCGGGCAACGCCGGGTTCATCTTCTAATATATATATATATATATATACCAGAAGACACACACACACACACACACACACACACACACACACACACACACACACACACACACACATATATATATATATATATATATATATATATACGAGCAAATAGTTAATAAAACATGTTAAAAAACACGTTGAAAAAGAGTTAAAAACATATTTAATCTGAAAAGGAAACATTAATAAGTGGATAGTCCTTAATCCGCGGAGTTTCGAAGAAATACTTTCCTTCTCATCAGAAGGTAGGAATTGGCAAAATGCGGAATCGGATTTTGCATGCAAAAGTATTTGATGAAATTGCAAGTAAGTCAAAGATCTTACTTGATAACAAAAAAAGTGAAGCAGAGGGGATGTGGTGAAGAAATGAAGAAATATATATATATATATATATATATATATATATATATATATATATATATATATATATATACTAGCAAAAAAAACCATCGTTGACTGGGTTCAAAAACAGCCTACAGAAAATGGACTCTGATTTATGAAAGTATGATAGCTTATGAAAAGGAAGGGTTGTAAAGAGATAACTTCGAATTTGGGAGTATCAAAACCAAAGCAAAATATGATGAAAGTAAAAATAAAATAGATAAACCCCATAATTTATTATACCATACTTGTTCACACTGAAACACTTATCACAATATTCTGTGGATCTATATTAAAAAACCTTGTTAAACTTTGTGACATATTTCCATTCTATGGAGGTCAGGTGCGAGCGAACACCCCATAATTTTATTATACCATATTTCTTCAAACTGAAACATAATTATCAAAGTATACTTACGCAGATAGATATGAAAGATCTTTATTAAAGTTTGTGGCTATTTCCATTCCATTCCATGGAGGCCAGGCGCGAACGCAGACCCCACAATTTTATTATACCATCCCTATTTTAAGTTAAAACATACCTATCAAAGTATTATTATGTACATCTATATCAAAAATACTTGTAAACGTTTTTTTTTAATTTTTAAAATTTTTATTTCCTTACTTTGAGGACCAGGCGCGAACGCAGACCCCACAATTTTAATGAACCACCGTTCTGCCAGGTCAAACATACCCATTCCTGTGTCTCAATACATCTATCATTATATACAATCAGTTTTTTAAAATAGTCAACCATATAGGAGCCTATTCGTGACCAGACACACACACAAACATTCAGCTTTATAATCTATATATATATATATATATATATATATGCATACTTCTATATAAATGTTATTTGTGTTTTTTCACGTGTGAGTTAGTTTCTTATTGACTTTGAAACAGCTGTGCCGATTATTTGGAAATTTCACACAAATTCATCTTACGCGTCTGGCCGAGGCCGCCAAGATATTATTACCATTTAGGCCAATCCATTCAAATATGACGTCATCATAAGAAGATCATTCAGTAACGAGTTGAAGGGAGATAAATCAAAATGGAGGTAACTCAAGATACTAAGATGCTGTTAACAAAAGAAAAAAGATTAAAAAAAAACACAACAACAAATGATAATTTTAGTGAAAGGATTTATTTTATTGTTTTCCACGCCACAAAAATTTTTTAGGAGAGAATTTGTTGATGACCGTAGGAACATTTGTTCTAGTTTTTTTATGTGATGATTTTCAAATTCAAAAAGAAGTTCATTATCTGACAAAGCCTCTAACGTTGTTGTAACTGCTGTCTTTGGTGCATAGACTGTAGAAAAGAAGAGTTTTCTAGTAATTTTTTTTATAACAACATAATTATAAAGAAAAAAAATTTGCAGTAGTGTCATTCGGATGAAATAAAGCACCTCTATTAATCCCTTGGAAATAATAATTCATTTAAGGTTTTTGTTCCATATCATCTGTTAGTGTACCTCTCATTAGATCTTTGCAGCTGTTACATTTTATTTTCTTGAAAACTGGCAACAATGACCCGATAAATATATTATAATCGGGAAAACTTCCCTACATTTATTAAGATCATCATCTGTTATATCGATGTCATATTTATGGTCTACCATTTGTACCCCATCCATTCCTTCCCAGTTAGTGTCTCCTATATCTGTGAGATCGATACTTTTGTTGTGCATTGGTAAATTTAATTTTAATACTGACAGCATTCTAATTTTCTTTTCGCATTCGAAAACTTGACGTACACTTATATTATATTGTCCACCAGAAAATTACCGATACTGTTCAAATCTTGACTCAAGATGATCTGTCTGGAATTTGCCTGGTAAAATATATTCCATGTTTAAGTCTTCTATGCAATAATCAGTTAGTTCTAAAATTGCATGAGTGGTGTGATGTAAGGCTGTATATGTTTCCTTAGTTAGTTTTCCAGAATTTCCTGAAATATATAACTCTCATCATATTTTTGTTTGTAAGTGGATATGCACATTTATTGTTAAGTCGATGGCCTTTGAATGGTGTTTTTACATTTAATATTATCCACCAAGTATTAAAAATAATTATTTATTCTGCAACTTCTTCAAATTTAGATATACTTTTCTCTTTACCTAAGGTTAACAATCCTTGAATTGTGTAGTCATTAAAAATTTGTATGACTAAGTTTTTTGTTTTTCTAGATTTGTAGGTGAAAGGGCCTTTGTAGTTAATTTGTAGCAATATTTTAAGAGTGATTGTGCTTCAAATTTTTGAATGTCTTGCAAAGTTGTAAATGGGGCTTCTAAAATATCATTTGTTTGATTACTTTCGTTAAAGCTAAGAAATATCATGCATTTGTTGGCACCTTTTTTGGCCGAGCCAGTTATTTCTTATACACTTTAAAATGTGCACAGAATCAAATATAAAGAAAAGAGGCCGAGACTTCAAAACTGGATGTGCATATACTATTGACAGTCTTGGTGGATAAGTGAATAATTATTAATAGTATTGGTATCTGTTATAACAGATATTACTTTAAACCCAATCTCCTCTAATCCAATTATAATTTCTTTTAGAATTTCAAATAAAGATTGTGCTTTTAGGCATTTAGTAGGCATAATATGCACAACGTCTTTATATTTTGAACAGATACTGCTCACCATGAAAGCAAAGGCACTTGTTGCAGCCTCACAAGTATTATATGCTGATCCAACAATAGTCCCTCCTTTAAAGTCAAAGTATGGCTTTAAATGAATTTCATCAACAAGTAACGACACTGTCTCATCTTGTTGTGATAACAATTTAAATTTATTCTTAATGTACATCAAGAATTTGTCATGGTGCTCAACTACAGGATCCATGTACTTTGATAAAGTTAACCTCCTGATGGTAGAAGGAAAGGGTAAGATCAGTTTATTGCTGTCTCTTAAAAGTCTGTATCCTTTTGGAGAGCAGTTGTAAAATAGTGAACAAAATATCAACATTTCTGCAGAATAACCAAACATAGTCTGTGTCAGCAGTTGTAACTGCTCACATATAAATTTTAATATTTCACAATATTTTTCAGTTTGATCTATGAGCAATGTTAAAAAAGATATTATCAGAGTCAATGAGGTAAATACATTTGGAAGGTTGGTTCTGTGTTCCTCAATATCCAACTTTTTCATGTTTTTGAGGACGTTTTCTAAGGTGATGATGTCACTTACATGGGTAGGAATTTTATCTTGCCCTATCATATGCATTTCCACATCATTACAGAAAACCTTATTGAACAATCATGCTCAATCACTATAGAAAGAGTTATCTTGGGATTGGGTGATTTCGTGATGTGACATATCATGAGTGTTTTGTCATGTATAACTACAGCCCAATTACATCTGGTCCAGAAATGTAATTTTTCCTTCCAATTCTTCAAGGCTTTCAAACTTAATATTCTTTTTATATGCCACATTGTCGACAATGCTTTCAGCCAAAGCATGTTTTACGGCCTCATTTTCTAGCCGCATTCTTCTGGCATTTTGGAGACTCTCTGTTAGATGCTGACGGTTGGGTTACACATACTTGTGGAATTGCATCTTTCCGCAAGCGTGGATATTTTAATTTTGCAGTAAGAGTCACTCCAGTTTTGGGGTCGTAACATGAGGTTTCATGCATTATATCACATTGAAGGAAATGCAGTTCACATACATAAAAAAATAAAATAAAAGTGATAAGTTCTATTAAATTAGGTAAAATAATAAATTTAAAACACTGATTGGAATGTAAAAAATGTTTAGCCATAGAACTTAAAATTTCAAGATTAAGAATTAATAAAAAAAAATCTTATACAGTTATACTATTTTTTGTACTTATGCACAGTAGTCTGAAATAACGTTATTATTTAGAAATACATTCTTAACATGAAGAAGTAGAACGTGTTTTGTAACTATTTTATACTTTTACCTAACAATGTAATAACCGAAGGATCCATAAAACGTGGACTTAAAAATACTATTTAAAAAATAGCATGTTATCTTCTCTGAATAACCAGTTTAATATATATATATATATATATATATATATATATAAATATTATATATATACAAATATTATATATATACAAATATTATATATATACAAATATTATATATATACAAATATTATATATAAAAATATATAAATATTATATATATAAATATTATATATATATAAATATCATATATATAAATATCATATATATATATATAAATATAATATATATATAAATATTATATATGTATATAAATATTATATATATATAAATATTATATATATATAAATATTATATATATATTATATATATATATAATATTATATATATATATAAATATTATATATATAAATATTATATATATAAATATTATATATATAAATATTATATATATATAAATATTATATATATATATAAATATTATATATATAAATATAATATATATAGAAATATAATATATATAAATATTATATATATAAAAATATTATATATATAAATATTATATATATATAAATATTATATACATATAAATATTATATATATATAAATATTATATAGAAATATTATATATATAAATATTATATACATATAAATATTATATATATAAATATTATATATATAAATATTATATATATATAAATATTATATATATATGTAAAAATTATATATATTAATATTATATATATAAATATATAAATTATATGCATATATAAATTACATGTATATATATAAATTATATATATATAAATTATATATATATAAATTATATATATATAAATTATATACATATAAATTATATATATAAATTATATATATAAATTATATATATATAAATTATATATGCATATACAAATCATATATATAAATTATATATATATAAATTATATGTATATAAATTATATATATATAAATTATATATATATATAAATTATATATATATAAAATATATGTATATATAAATTATATATATATATAAATTATATATATATATAAATTATATATGTATATAAATTATATATGTATAAATTATATATATATGAATTATATATATGTAAATTATATATATATAAATTATATATATATAAATTATATATATATAAATTATATATATATAAATTATATATTATATATAAATTATATATAAATTATATATATATATAAATTATATATATATAAATATATATAAATTATATATATATAAATTATATATATATAAATTATATATATATATAAACTATATATATATAACTTATATATATATAATTTATATATATAATTTATATATATATATAAATAGTATATATATATAATTAAAAGTAATCTCTATATAGAAAAGAATGTTTAAATCTTTTGTAAGAGTTATACCTGTTTTCAACATTCCAAATTTCTCATGTTCATCCTTCTACACGCTTATATATTCTTGCAATGTTATTAATGTAACGAAATTTAAAAAAATATTAATCAAGAATTTGTTAGGTGTTAATTTTTAAGATAATGTTGAACTTTGTTTTAACTTTAATAGTAAAAACAAACTCAATCGAAGAGAAACGACTGTTAACTTTTAAATGTACTTGTACAGAATTCGAACCGGTTTTTTTACCTTCATAAGATGTAGGTTTAGTACAGCAATAAAGTTTGATTTGGTTACAATTGTATAGAACACTCTTGTTTGAAAGAATTTTATACGCTAAAAACGTATACAATCATTCTTAAATTTTAAAGAGTATGGTGAAAAATATATCAAAGGAGTAATTCAATACGGTTGAGTTTTAAAATATGTTCTTATTACATTTCATTATTTTGGTTTATATATAATTTGGTTTATATATAATTTGGTTTATATATAATTATATTTATTAATTAAATTTATTTAGAATTTTTTTTATTAACTTTTGTAATTAATACAGAAAAATTATAGAATTGTACAGTACGAAATTTATAGAATTCGATTAAGCAAATGTTAAAAAACAAATATGAAAAATGCACTAATTCCACGTGCACCAAATTTATTAATTTTTGTTTATATGTAATTATTTCTATTAATTTTACTAATTGATATAAAAAAACTATAGAATTAATTAATAGAAATAATTATATATAAAAATTAATTAATAGAAATAATTATATATAAAAAATTACTGAATAGAAATAATTATATATATAAAAAAAAATTCTCAACTTTCTTTTTTCATAGAATTACTTTTTTTTAAAATTAAACAAAATGAATAAAAACCGAAAGATAAATATTTTTTTTTTACAAAATAAAAGAAAGTAAACAACATTTACCGGCGTGATTTCGTAGGCTCGAAATGTTCTCGCTTGATAGCATTTGCCCGTTTATCACGTAAATCCTTATCGTCTGGGAATTTAAATACACTCACTTTGGGTCCATCGGCATAATTACCGGTGCTAGTGCAGAGAGTGATCCGCGCTATTTTTTTTTAAATCGTATTTCCAAGTTTAATTAAAGTTTTATATGTTTTTTTTTTATTCAATTCTAAGGTTGAAGTATAGAATATGTACAAAACACCCTCCCCTCCCCATGGTAAGAATGGCTTTTTAAATAATAACGTTATTATTTACGTCCGGATCACTTCTGTACTAGTACCTAATTACCTTTGGATAGTGGTACACAACAACAACTAGGCATTTTAAAAGAAAAACAAACAAATTGGTACGTGTTTATTAGAACGAGGAATAAAACAAAATGTCGATTCGATACGGCCCAGTTCCCAAACGTGATCTCAACGTGACTTCAACGTAAACTTCCCATGTGACGTCACATTTCATATTTGACCGGCCTTAATGTTAATATCTCGGCGGCCTCGGTCTGGCAGTGTTCTTAGGTAAGTTTTATTTTTAAATGCCCCCGACGTAATTGTATAAAATCAACCGCAAGTTCTGTATAGTGCAATGTAGATTACTGTTTATTTTGCACTAATAACTACGGAAAGGCATACGAAGCTTCTATCGGGTGCACTGTGGTGAATCCCTGACTAGAGCAAACAACAGCTCAATATGTTTGAAAAAAATGGGCAATTCCACGGATTTCCATGACAATAAAAGTATTGGAAGTGTAGATCTTTCGTTGATCCTTATTTAATCACGGGCAGATTTTCGTCTCTTTGCTAGTATATACATATATATGATTATATATTTATTATTTAGGAGGTTAGACACAAAGTCAAGTTTAGGTTTGATGAAAACATTTATGTGGAACGAACTGGATTGAACTTGGCACATCCAGCCTGTCAGTCCGTGTCGTTAACTCCTTAGCAATCCTCATCTCCCTTTATAGACATTGAAACAAATTGAAACAAATTTTTAAAATTTTGTAATTACATTAGCCTTACATTTGATATTCAGCTTTTCAGATCTCAAAAGTTATGTCTACGATGTTTTTTTTTTTTTCAAAATTGTTTTTTACATGGTAGTCACCACTTATCAAGGCCCGGAAGTTACTCGGGGATAAGGGTTATTGCGTATACAGTAATCAATGGGATAGTATCGTAGTAATCGTTAGTATTGGAGATTTGATAAAGTGTCTTACTTAAGGGGGCGGTTCATCAGGAATTTGTTTATGTTGGACTTGAAGACATCAAAGTTATAGTCAGGTGAGAAACAGGAAAACGGAAGAGAGTTCCACAGGCGTGCACTTCTAAGAAAGAAGATTTGTTCATGGAATCTATGTTCTACAGTTGAGAAAAAGGTTAAAAGAAGCCGCTTTCAATTTTTATACAACGGCTTTTTAGTTCTGTATGGATTATCTTGGGTCTTATTCAGTTTGTACACTACGCTATGTAGACTTGGAAGACAAATAGTTTAAAATAACATGACACTTCATGTATCACCCCCTAAAAAAAGCCGTTATAAAATCTGAAAGAGACTTAGATAAAAGAAGGAAATAGTTTACTTACTCTTACCTGTAATAAAATTTTTGTTACATAGCCATTTAATGTCGCAATAGAGGTAAACGAGATCCTTGTAGGTTTGTTTGGAACCGTTTCTCTTTGGGGACATCCACATGATGCTATCCCATTATTTAAGGTTGAAATGCGAGCTTTCGATATCTGGTGTGGGAAGTCATGAGGGATTTACTCTAATCTTTCAGTGCCGACTCGGATAAGTAAAATTCCGACGTGTTCTCTGATACATAAATGACTTGTTTGGTTTCTTTAAGACCGACTTTAATACGTGTAAAAATCATTCCCTTAATGTGTAGTAGGTCGTCCGTGATCCCACATATCCAATGGGTAGTTAGTATTAGCACATCGCTAGTGCATCTCAATACTTCCAGTATTTCAGGGTTACTCGAACATGTTTGACCACCAGTATTCGCGACGGCCTAAATATAGTGTATTCGACGGCAAGTGCTCTTTATCTAAGGCGCGCCCAAATTCGGCATAGGACCCCGGTATCAGGATACTGAGACGTTTATGGAGGGTAGTGGTTCGGGTGAGCTTCTTTTGAATCTACCTCTACCCATGATAGATGTGGTACTGCTGCTAATCTCTGTCTTGGCTCATGAAACGCTGGTCTTCCTCCTCCTCTGTTGCTAAGTATTTTGGACTGGTGTCGTATTGAATCACTCGGTGACTCCGTTGTCCAGTAAATCCGAAATTATGGCACCTGAGTTTCCGTTTCTGTTGGGGTGTGGTGTCCCCCTACACCCTCCACACGATTTATTTTGAGGGTTTCTGGGTTCCTCCCTCTCCCGAGACGGTTCTTTCTCGGACCTCGTTGAGCCAAACGTTGAACGCTCATTTAGGCTGCTTTGCAAATGAGAAGTAAACGTATCCATTGTCTCTAGACTAACCAGTCTGTGAAATTTCTGTTCCATTGTCGTCAAAATATTGGCTTCGGCTAATAACTTGCACCGGTATTCTGTATTTGCAAGTCCAACTACGAGTTGGCCAGCCACCATATCCTCCGTATAGTCGGCAGCTTTCGTTAGGACACTGGACAGTAAAATTATAAAACCTCGCTTGGGATCGAAGCTTTGCCAACAACTATGCGGCACCCTTCACGTTCTTGTTGCCCCGATTTGTGGAACCTATGTCTATGCACCTCTTGATGTAAACCTTTCACCGCAACGAGTCCTATATGCCGTAGGAGCTGTTCTTCTGTAGTTATATTGAGAGTTTTGGGCCGGACTAGTTCGAACAAAAGACTGTTTACGTTATTGGAGCAAGCTGTTTTTAATTCGTTGTATATCTCCATGGGGTCGGTTAAACTGCACATGTGTCGGTGAACAACGCCTAGTCCCTGTCGTGTAACCATCTTCGATCACAGGTCTGTCAGTTTTTTTAGTGTGTGGTCAGTTTGACACACTTTCCTTGCTGACGCGAAGCTCATTGTTTTCTTTCTGTAAATTTATCAACTGATGAACAAGTATGGAATACTGTTGCCATATCTGGACAGGACCTGCTAAAACAGCCTATCCTGCCTTGACAGAGTACAAAATAGACTTCGTGGCTTAGTGGGGGATGCCCTTTTCTCTACCCTGCAACCTCTCTCCCACAGAAGAGACGTTGCGAGCCTATCCTTGTTTTATCGTTATTTCCATGGCAGGTGCTCGTCGGAACTCCAATCTCTGGTCCCCACCTCGCCAATCTTTCACGAAAAACACCCGTCTAGCTGAATCCACTGTGAAAAATTTCCCCCACTCTATATCTGTGCCTAAATCAAAACGCGGATTCCATGAACAAAGCTTCTTTCTTAGAACTGCACGCCTGTGGAACTCTGTTCCGTCTGCCTGCTTCCCACCGGACTACAACTTGGATGTGTTCAAGTCCAACGTTAACAAATTCCTAATGAACCGCCCCCTTAAGTAAACACTTCATCAAATCTCCACACTAACGTAATGTACTTGCAATAACCCTTATCCCTGTGTGGCTTCCGGGCCTTGATAAGTGGTGATCACTGTGTAAAAAAAAAAGTTGCAAGTAATGACGTCATCGAGTTGTCCTGACGTCATTACTATTCTAATTTCAGTAAGAAAATAATCCAGTAAAAATAGATCTTGTAGAAATGAATCCTGTTCGTAGCGCCATATAAAGTGAACTTAAAAGTTTACTGAGTCCAAGACTAGCGCTGAATTTATAACATCGCATGACAACCAGTGTTCCACTTTTTCCCCACCCGTCTCATCGATCGTTCCTATTTTCTACAATCAAATGTGTCTCTAAGTAAAATGATCGGTTGCCAGTGTGTTCATGATGAATTGCCAAACCAAGCTAAACTAAAAATAATTGATAGTTTGCAAATCTACAAAGAAAAAAGAAAAAAAGTAGTTCACCGTTTCTATAAACATCCTTTGTATGCAACGATAAGTTTCGAAACTGATGCAAAGTTTCCCGTCTACGGATTGCCAACATATGTTAAATTCTGTAAAAAAAAAAATCTTATTCTTCGAAATTGAAAGGTCAGTCTGACTCGTTGCGAAGTACAATTTCGCGAAGATAATTTAAATAAAATTAAATGAAGGTTATCTAATTTATAAAACTCACTTTGTCTGTCTGTCTGTCTGTCTGTCTTCATATTTTCAAACTCTATCTCTACCGAAACTAAAAGATGACCATGCCGAGAAGCATCCACGCATTATTGTTATACATAAACGGATTGTTTTAAGGAAAGAAACTCTGTTCATGGAATCTTCGTTTAATTTTAGTCACAGATAGAGAGTGAGGGAAATTGTTAACAGTGGTTATAGCTGGACGAGTATTTGTTGCGATGATCACAGATTGAAGCTCAGTCGATCATCTATTGTAAAAGTAATGAAAGAGCAGAAAAAGACTAGTAACGACTGCGAGAAAGAGGAAGAAAGTCCTTGTATTTTTAATATCGCCAACACTGAACATTGAACTATCAACCTCCAAATGTCACGTACACGGTAGAACTATAAAATTGTCGCGCTAAAAAAACAACACTACAGCTTTATTTTAAAACTTAAAAAAAAATCAATTCAGGTAACTTGATTATGTAGTAGAGCTGACATCTATTCAATGTAGCCGCCTTCAGCCAATAGCACCGCCTCGATACGGGTCTGGAACTGGGAGCATGCCTTTTTTACAAGCGCCAGCGGGAGCTCGGCGGCTGGTGGTGATCAGGCTGACTTTGGTCTTGTGGGCGGTCATGTTAGTGATGGTCACAGCATATGACCAAACGAAGTAGTTCAGCGGGTTCATGTCGGAGAAGGAGAGGGCAGCGAGAGAAGGGTACAAAGTCGTAGCACTCCCTCTGAAGCCAAGCCTGCGTCTCTTTGGACTTGTGGGCTGACACTGAATTTTGCTGGCACACCCAGAGTCTACTAGCGGTCACTTGATTGCCCCAGGGGATCACCAAACTCTTCAGCACGTCCAGGTACACTTTGGTGTTGACTTTCAAACTAACCTCGAAGGTGTGAGGTGGCATGATGTGGCCGTCACTTGAAACCACACCAAAGACAGTAACCCTAGCCGGAAATTTCATTAAGCTGTGTCCTCAAGTGTTGAACTGTCCAGGTTTGAATTTAGAGGGTGCTAGTAATGGTCCTATTGCTATAACTTGAATCGGTAGGGAGCATGAATTGTACAGCGGCACATCTCCGATCCCGCTCATTGAACATTGTGCCACTTTCACACATAGTAAAAGGTTGTTACTGTTCTTAGGATTGATACACAAATGGCCAACTAGTAGATGATTTGCAACAAAAAAAAGAAAAGAAAAGAAAACCAGTTTTCATCAAACAAAAATGGAATAATGTCGTCTTTTCTAGGGCAAGAATTATCGTTCCAACCTGTAGAACTGACTATTTAGTACTTTATCCTAAATTAAGAATTCTAAAAGTTCGATAGATTCATGAATTTAGCAAAATATGTAATGTTGTGAACTTTTGGATGTGAAAGCGTAATATCTGTGTTAACTCTGGCAGGAAGGGTAAAGGACAAAACATTATTATTATTATTATTATTATTATTATTATTGTCGTTGTTTTTATTGTTATTATTAATTGATTCGAGCGACGGCGGGTCGCTGGATCGATTATTATGATTAGAAAAAAAAACCCAATTAGATTGGGAAAAAGTAATTGGCAATTGAAACAATAAACAACTACAAAAAATATGATTTTAGAAAGTACAGGAAAACATATTTTTTGGTTTGGATGAACAAATAACCAGATTCAGATTTCAGTCGTTAGCTGAACATCAAAGAGAACGGACGAAGTTGGTCTCTCAATGACGCAGGGAGCGGCGTTTTCTTAGGCAGCCAAGATATGAATGTTAAGGAATAGAGAGAGAGAGAGAGAGAGAGAGAGAAAGAGAGAGAGAGAGAGAGAGAAGGGGGAGTGGAATTATAGTGTAGACACGTTGACCGGAAGTAAAAGATCAGCTGATTTGATTGCGTGTGAGTCATGTGATCAGGTTAGCTGAATCGATGAGATTTGATTTGGACTCAGAAGACAACGGACGGCTTCCCGTTGTCTCCTCCTCTTCACTGGGGAGGGACGAACGCTGACGTGTGTAGAAGAAGAACCCACACAGGCCGATTTCACTTTCCACTTTCTGCAGGACATCTGGGAAAGTGAAATAAACTATAGAACTAATTCCTTGTCTTGGAGTGAAATAATTCTTCGTCCCCAAACACAGGAATCAGGTCTCCCTCCAGGACGAGAAATTCCAGATGGTCCAACATCGAAGAAGCAGAGGTAGGTTCTGAAAATACATGTCACTCACACACGATTCCCTTTATGATACAACATAAATATATAATATAACACGTCATCTCTTCTAATCCATTATTAGAGATGACGCAACAAACACTCAACCCTTTATTATAGAGACAATACAACAAACACTCATATCCTTTATGATATGACAACTCCACATGAAAACGGTGTAATCTTTGAAGAGGCCGGCCGGAATCATGAAAATAAATGTTCGCATAATCCAGGTATGTGTTGTGTTTATTTACATCTCTTAAAAAGAACTGTTTGTCTACAACTGTTTCGATACGTCCACGTCAATCGTTTCCTGTTAGAACTGTTGCATAAATGTTAAAATATACACACTAGACGATCAACTAAATGATATGAGGTATATACATACACGCATTTACACGTACATAAAATATACGGAGAAAAAATATAAACCCAACTATTCAACGTGTACGTCGTTATGAAACATATTCATATATACACACACAACGTAACAGGTACACGTGGAGAAAGTCGGAGGTTACATCGGTCGAAACTTTGTGAGAATAATATCGAATAATCTAAATAATATAAGGAATGATTTGTCTAATTGATTCCGTGTTGAGATGATTTGACTTGTTTCTCTGATGATTTAGGAATGTATAATACTGGAGATATAAAAGTAAAGATTAAACTCGAAAATAAAAGAAAAATATTGTTTTGTTTTGATTATGATGAGAGTGTGACCGTTTACCTCCCTTGTCAATCAAAATATTAATGCGACCCCCCCCAAAAAAAAAACCCAAAAGAGTAAACGGAAACCTCACAAATAGATTCTTTTTTAAACAAATGCCAATACAGAAGTCTTCAACGTCAGAAAGAAGTAAATATTTTAAATGTTTTGATCAGCTTACTCACGCAATTCACATGAACTATGAAAGCTTCATATCAACATCCGATCAAAAGAATAAGTCAACTTTATAAAAATACTAGCAGGCAGCCCGGCGTTTCCCTGCGTTGCCCGGACGTAAAATACGCATAAATATTATATTTTAGTTAATACAAAATTCTTATTTATTATGAACAGTAATACCGTAGTTAATTTATTTTTATTTCGGATTATTATTCTCATCTTTATTAGTTGTTGCTTTTGATCTTTTATTGGTTTTGTTTATTCACAACGTTTCGGCCAACTATTCCTCTGGCCTTCGTCAGGTGGTAACCGCGACGGATAGGAACTTCGAATCTCTTAACTGCATTCTCAGCCATCACTGCCATCCGTAGTTGTTGTCGTCTCACCACATTTTGACCAATTAACCTCTGGCACGCTTTGGGTGGGATTGAAACCGCTATCTTCAGACAATGTTCATCTGGAACTGTAGAGATTCAACGTCTCTATCAACTGCGCCACGGGCCCCGAAAGGCGATCAAGGTTGGATTCTTTGATCTTATAAATCCACGTTTATTTATCTGATCTTCCATAGTCGGGTCCGTACCGATTGGTATATATATATATATATATATATATATATATATATATATATTATTCCTTAATTGGAATTCATTTTTGAGATGAGCATTATAAATAAATTAATATATAATGCTCATCTCAAAAATGAATTCCAATTAAGGAATAATATATAAGTAATACCGTAGGTATGAAAAGTAATGTTAAAATCCTTAAAAATAATTGAAGTAAAAAAAAAAATGAAAAAAAAAACAAAACAAAAAAAAACTGAGACATGCGCATGCGAGCAATATGTTTTTTTAAACAGTTCACTTCTTGTAAATAAGAAAAAATACTCAAGCTGAGATCGAAGTTACAACATAAAGACAATGAGTCAATTACGACAACCATTAGGCCAGCTTGACACGATCTTTTCAAACTTTTTTCAAACCTACTTATTCTTAACATAAATAATATGTCATGTGAACGATTCACGCATGCGCATTCGTGAAACAGTTGACAAACCGTTAAAAATCCGAAGTCCCCTCCCGCGTAGCAATTTTTCAATTTTTACCCATTAGCAGTTTTTTACCCGGATGAAAACAGATTAAAAAAGTTTTCCGCGTGTCTGAATACCCTATATATCAAATTTCAAGACTGCAGAGAAACAAATTCGTTGAGTATAGAGGTTGAGAATGTCCTCACACAAACATTCTCACTTTTATAGATAAATAGATGGATGCATAGATAAACTAGAAAGATATATATATCTTTTAACAGTATTTTTTATTTATTTATTTAAGACTTAAATGATTGATAAAAAAACGAAATCTTTTCTGAAAGACAAGACTCAAAACAAATTACATCTAATCATTTCTCTCACATACTCTTATCTAGGGTTGTCAGATTGTCCATTTTAAAGCCAAAATTCGCGAATCTGGCCCTTTTTAAAAGCAGTCTAGCCTTCAAAAAATGTATTTGGCCTGTTTATGTCGAATATTTCCTTTTTTACGTGACGTTTTGTCTGGCTCTTCCTTCGGTTAATAATAGTTGTGTTATATAGCGCCAGGACCTCTAGGTTGGGAACGGTCGTAGTTAGCAAGTTCCCCGCTTCAACAAAACCAAGTAGCCGTCTCTTATTGATCGTCTATTTTGTTTAGTTTTCTGGTTGTTATGGTAACGGCAAAGACGGTAGAATTATTTCCCCCTTGACTGTGCATTTTTCTCTCTCGGGGTTCTTCAGCTGTCATTCGCTTGTCATAATAACGATTCCGACTGAAAGAGAATTAACATGCACACAAAGATCAGACGTAACTCAGCATACCAAATCAAGACGTAAGACACGCTGGCTTTTTATATAAAAATATATTTTGTTTTGAAATTATTTTTTCTCGTTCTTGTACATCGAGATTTTTAATAGTTCAAAATTTAACAGTGTGGCTTACTGTCGTTTCAGTGATGGAGGGGGGGGGGGGTGAAACGTTATGCTCCCGACAACGCACGTCTCCTATCGGCGTCTCTCTCTTCTCTACCTCCCTCCTTCTCTAACTCGTCTTCTTCTGTTTCTCCTCTGTTCTCCTCTCTCTCTTCTCTATTTCTGCTGGACTCCAAAAATCACCTCTTATATTAGCATGTGTTTTTTTGCTTGTTTTTTTTCCACGCTACGCTACCTGTCGATCACATTGCTATCGATAATGGAGCACGCGTCTGCTGGTCACGTTTTGATAGTTTTTCACCGCATCTTGACCTAGAGACATCGCGACCCATTTCTCTTCAGCTGACCGACTATTGACTTTATTTATACACGTGAATCCATTTCTCATGCTAACTTCATATACATTCCAATCTTACAAGGTATGTCACGTTTCCTTGTTTTGTAAACAAGAAAAATCGTCGTCCGATTTCTCTGTTTACGACGTAATTATTTTTTCGTTTCGACTGGTGGACAATCGATTATTCGATGCCCACCTTTCAAATCTTTTATTATCTTTTTTTTTTAAAGAAGTTTTTCTTTTCAGTTATGTATCGGATGGTTCCAGCCATCCATTACATAACAGTTGCACGTCGAAATTACTACAAGTTCCTTTCTCATACAATTACAACAATGAGCGTATATTTTTATAATGACATTCGAAAATATAGTTGCATCAAAGGGAGATCACTGCCGTATTATTGTCAAAGGATGAAAAAAAAACGGGCGTTTTTAAAGGCAGATTTTGCGAATTTGACCATGTTTGAAACAGTTTAGCCTTCAAAAATCATAGTTGTTCCTTTTCCAAAGCGTAACATACGAATGTATAAAGGAAGGAACACACATAATATTAAAAAGATTAGTTAAGTTTAAATATTTTATCACAAAGCAAAATAATTTTATCAATAAAATATTTTGAAAAAGGTTCTTTAATTTCTTTTTTTCTATTAGGAGTAAGAGTTTTAATCATTAACTAAATTATTATCAATTAGACTTTTCTGGAAAACTATATTATAGAGGTTTTGTTTATATCCCTGAAATTCAGATTAATTTTTTAATTAAAAATTATGCATTAATGTAATTTCACAAACCTCTTTTTATTTAAAAAGTTGAATTAAGTTCTTTCGATTATTTTTATTTTTTATTTTTTTACATGGAGGTCACCATTTATCAAGGCCCAGAAGCCACTCGGGGATAAGGGTTATTGCGTGTACAGTAATCAATGGGATAGTGTTGGAGTATTCGTTAGTATTGGAGATTTGATAAAATGTCATTACTTAAGGGGGCGGTTCATTAGGAATTTGTTTATGTTAGAAACAGACAAGCGGTAGAGAGTTCCACAGGCGTGCACTTCTAAGAAAGAAGCTTTGTTCGTGGAATCTACGTTTTGGTTTGGGCGCAGATAAAGAGTGGGGAAAATTATCGACAGTGGTTTCAGCTAGACGGGTGTTTATCGTGAAAGATTGGCGAGGAGGGACCATAGATTGAAGCTCATACGAGCACTTGCCATGGAAATAACGACAAAACAAAGATAGGCTCGCAACGTCTCTTCTGTGGGAGAGAGGTTGTAGGGAAGAGAAAAGGGCATTCCCCACTAATCCACGAAGTCTATTTTGTACTCTGTCAAGGCAGGATAGGCTGTTTTTAGCAGCTCCTGCCCGGATATGCAACAGTATTCCATCCTTGGACGTACTTGGCTTTTATACAGATAGAGAATTGCATCAGTAGTGAGATGTCTTCTGGAGCGATAGAAGCATCCCACCATTTTCCAGCGACATTGGCAACAGATTTGATGTACGTGTTCCATTTCAGATCAGGAGTAAAGGTCAAACCCAGAAGCTTATCAAAACATGGGGCCTCCCCCAGAGAGAGCCATCCATTTCAATTGATGCCAGATGATGCCAATTCAAATTAAATTCGTGAAATACAGTGCATATGAGCGCGTAGGAAAATACCAGCCACAGAAAAGGATGGATGGCTAACAAAGAGATTAGCCGCAGCAGCAACCGAAAAACGCGCATATGCAAATTAGGTAGAGTGCGCGAGTTAGCACGACAAAAAAAAAAGAGATAAAAAGGACATCCTCGCCAGAAAGAAAGTCGACGTCGGAAAAAAATGGACATGTACAGACAGGGACGAGAATGGACCGGTTGTGGCCGGCACGCGGTCGAAGGAAGAAGAAAAGTGTACACCTGGCGAGATGGGCGATGACGAGAGACTTTTAAGTGTGTCGAGACGGGAAAGTACGGTAATAAAAAGCATTTGCTAAAAAAAAAGTGCCGACCCGGATTTTTATTTCTTTAGTTCCTTTGTATGTTTGTAACTGAAACGTTCCATTTATATATATAAGAACCTAACTTTGCCCAGTTGGGCAAGCTTGAGTCCTTGTACCGGAAAAATATCCAGTAAATGAAACGTTGTTTAGTAAATCGTTATTTTTTGCATTTTTTTTTTTTTGCATTTCCATACTCTAAACATGGATATAAATATCACTAAAACATCCGCTGGGTCATAAGCTTCATTTCGGTACCTTACTTGCCTGGGTGGATTGCCGTTAGGTTGAGACAAACCGCGTCACCAACACACCCACCCACCCACAAACAGACACACACACACACACACACACACACACACACACACACACACACACACACACACACAGAGTAAATCGAACTTACTAAGGGAGATAATAACTTCCGGTGAATACAGTAAATAAAACGTTGTTTAGTAAATCGTTATTTTTTTTTGCATTTTTTGCTTTTTGTTTTCATTTCCATACACCAAACATGGATATGAATATCACTAAAATATCTGCTTTGTCATAAGCTTCATTTCGGTACCTTACTTGCGTGGGTGGCTTGCCGGTAGGCTGAGACAAACCGCGTCAACCACACAGCCACAGACAGACAGACATTTTGAATATATATATATATATATATATATATATATATATATATATATATATATATATATCCCCGAAACAGTGTTTCATGGTACACAACTGATGATCCCTTAAAAAATATAAAAATTGGTATTATAGTAAATTTGAGAGTTGACGCAGTGATTGCAGGTGATTAAATGACTTACTGACTAGATGTTTTTTTTAATGAATGATAAAAAATAATTTTTTGTGTGGTTTCAAATGTTAAAAACTTCAAAGACTATATATATATATATATATATATATATATATATATATATATATATTATTATTATTCCGGTCGTAAAATACGCTTAAAAATATTTTAATTTGTCCAGATTTCGTATATATTATACTAGTGTCGTGATTCCAAAATTACAAAAAAAGCATTAAGGTGCGATCAGCTTGAATCGAAACCGAAATTGTAGCATTCAAAACTACCGTCGTTACCACTGTACCAACGTGACACGCATAAGAGCTGATTAAAAATTAAAACTCAAAAACAAACTAAACTGTACAAAATGTATAATTATTTTTTTCAATTTTGAATTATTTCTGACCCCTTAAAACTATTTTAACCGGCTGACGACCCATAAAAGAACGGTCCGTAAAAAAATAATGCAGTCATTTGGGGCCGCTCTATGACTTTTAGTTTCGAAGGATATGGAGTGTGAAAATATGGAGACACACGGACATATTATTTTATATATAAGATAATGTTTGCGTGTTGTTGTATGTTTGTGGTTGTCCTAATTATTGATTCTTATTTAGAAAAAAGATTACACTGATACGAGACGGATAAATATTTTAGCCAATTAAAAACTGGCAAAATTTAGAGGCCGTTAATTTAGAATTAGTGTTTTATGCCAAACTGATCGTTAAATATGAAATTTGAGATCACTTTTTGCATCTAAATTTTAATCTCTAACTGTGCATCAAACGGATACCATAATACTTAGTTCGCTGCATCACTGGAAGTAACTTCCGGGAAAAGTGGAACGGACAGACAGACAAATAAACAAACAGACAGACTAAAAGAAATAGAATATAGAAATATAATATAAATTGGACTTTTATCCCGTTAAAAACGGGCAAAACTGTAGACCTTAACTTAGAGTGAGTGCTTCATGCCAGCATTCTAAAGTAAATGTGATATTGTGGTGATTGCGTTAAATACCAATCCCTATGAACACCTGTTAACACCTACCTGCACACCGAACGGACACCATAGATCTTATTTCCTGCATCTTATTATACCAAATGTCCATACAAACTTTCAACCAAATCGGTGCTGTAGTTTCCTAGAAAACTTCTATAATAAATGTGGTATTGAGTAACTATTGACTAATCTCTAATTATCCACATGATCCTCTAACTTTGTATCGAGCGAATACCATAATACTTATTTGCTAGATCTTATAAAAATAGCCATGCAAAATTCCAGCCAGATTGATTCATTTTTCAAGAAATGTGGAACGGACAAACCGTCAAATAGGCAGTGAGACTAGGAGAAACACGATGTGAGATTGCATTGTTGGTTATATGGCCTTGCCGGTTTGTCAGCGAGTGTAAAAAAAAGATGACTTAATATCTATAATATAAATCTCACCTGTCTGTTTAAATGTATGTATGTATGTATGTATTTGTGTATGTATGTTTGTATGTATATATGTTTGTATGTGGTAGTCAAGGTCTGGTGTGAACGTGTGTTAAAAGCACACAGCTGTCTTAGCGTCATACTGTGCTTCTCCCAGACAAATCAACTCCACGTGATCGTCGTGACCACTGCCACGCAGACGGAGCTCTGATGAACGGCAAGTGTCCTGCGCCGTATAACTGGACCACCACTGCCTTGCGGGCTAAGGTTCTTTTAACCAAAGGCTAAGAGTGAGGTAACCCTGACAGAAACCTCCAGAGGAGCTTAGGCCCTGTCAGCGGCGGCATACATGACCCACCGGCGTGTGGAATATGCTCTGGTGCCCAGCAACCTAAGTCCCGGTCATAGATCAAATGGCATGGTGAGTGGAGAGGGTTCCTGTAAGCCGTGGTGAAGGCAACCTCTCTAGGAGAAGGAAAACCTTGATATAAAACCTGCGGCAACTGCTGCTTCCAATGATGGTGACTTGCTCTTCTTTTTGGTTCAATTGTTACGTGGTAGTTATTATTATTAGAAGAAATTACTAAATATTCGTATATGTTTCGTTGTTCTTATTTAGTGTTCTTGTTTGTATTAAAAAGTCTAGAGTGATAGACAGTCTTAGGAGAGATTAGAGTCTTAGGAGTGTTTATGTTGTAAGAGATGGAGACATTAACAAGTATATATAAAGAGAGAGACAGTTGTACATTTTTATATACACCAAGTTCATATTAATACACTTTGAGAGGCGATTTGATATATAGATAGATAGACCGAGAGATTGGCATTTATGCTTTTGACAGTTCTGTATGAAACGGGAGTGTTTATATAACATTTATGGTTTGACACATATACTTTCTAACGCATATTTTTTAGATGATGAATTTATCAAAGGTTCTGATAACATAAATGGACAATACCTTTTCTGTTGAATTACAACACGAAGACGCATGTTATGAAAAACATGATGATCATTTATTTCTTCCATACGACCGGTCAATGGCTTTGCATCCAGGAATTCAAAGTTTCTTTACATTTTTTTTAAAACCCTCTCGCCTCGAGACGGTGCCAAGATTCGGCCTGAACCTCTCTGCTTCCCTGGTCGGACTGATATAACTCCCCTGACTCCTCGACTCCTCTAACTAACTTCGAACTCTTTCCTATATTGAGAAATCACCTATGTCTGCTCAATGTGACTATAAGTCACGTGTCATCAACATGCGCGATTTGCACGTTTTTGAAACCGTTTCTGACGACCAGGAAATTTCCCATTCTCTTTGTTGTTTTACAAAGGAATTTAACCTACTTGTCTAATTCTGTAACCCATATTTTATTATGCATTCTTTCTAACAAGGTGAATAGTTTCCAGCCAAATTTGTATTTATAAAATATTTTAACAGAATCAACAATTTACTGGACATTCCATTTAACACCTGTTGTTCTTTAAAACTTATCTACAGGGTTCGATTCCCATTTTATCTGATTTTATTTTCATTTAACTAATTCTCTTTTTTTTACTTACATGAAAAGGGGACAGCCCTTTTCATGTAACACAATATGGCAGTTGTTTAGAGAGTGGCATTGTCTCAGTGCAAAGTCTTTCCTCACTATAAAAAGCTTCAAGCGCAGACATTACTTGATATGTAATGGAATACACACTTTGCAATCAGTATGCATCTCGATAACTAAAGGCTGGCTGTAACCTGAAACGGCAAACGGACATTCAATGAGGACAGATATGGCATGAATGGCAATAAGGTCTCTGGAACTTCCAGGGTCTGGCCTGGTAGGTGTTCAGTGCACCACAACTTGGATCCGGTCATCAGTGAATGTGCTGGACTATAGAAGGTTCATAGAGATGACCGTCTGGCACGTGCTGCTATTTGCGCTCATGTTTGCGTCATTTGAGCCAGAGATATATTAAGTAATGGCAATACTCGAGAAAGAGTTGCTGCCATCTTGCTTGTATGTATGTATGTATGTTTTTATGCTACTGGTACCATGTAACCTAGTACTACCTGCCTCACGGTCGGGTAACCGGCGACTAAAATGGTTCCCCCCACCAGACTTGTTTGGTGAGGAGGGCGGCTAGTCTCCCTAAAGGATTAAAAACAAGACCTTTCAAAGGGCGAATGGACCCTTTTTCGGGGTCAACGGCCAACTAGCACCGTGTGTGTTTGTGTGTATGTATGTATGTGTGTGCTGGGGGTTGAGAGGGCTCCTGTAAGCCGTGGTGAAGGCAACCTTTCTAGGAGAAGCAAATCTCTGATTTAAAAAACCATAAAGCGGGAGACCAGTACCCGCATTAAGCTGGTCTGCAGTTTAACTTGTTGCTGGCTATCTTGCTCTTGCTTGTTGCTGGATCTCAACATTTCAACCGAGAGAGAGACTTAGCTGTCGTACAATAATAAGGCTCTGTAACATCATCTGTGTACAGATACTCCCTCAGGCATTTGTCTATAAAAATGGCCCTGTGGCGATGGAAGTCATTTTTGGGCTCATGGACTTTAAGTGTCTGAGAGATTGGCACTCGTCTGAAAGACGTTTCAATCATCATCTTTTTATGTATATATATATATATATATATATATATATATGTATGTATATATATATATGTATACGGCATAATCACATTGACACACCGGTTTTCGTTAGATCACCGAAGTTAAACAAGTTGAGCCTGGCTAGCATCAGATGGGTGACCATTTGGGAATTGAAGGCGATGTATGTGCTTTCTGTTAATGTCGGCATTGTTTCCAGTCGCCTTGAACCTCAACTTGCGACTGGTATTCAACAATGTTGACTCAGGATAGGTGTGGTTGGAGATTGCACAACTCTTGCCACAAAAATTTCACGCGCAGGCACCCTTACAGTGGGTATCCATAGTCCGTCCAAACTGAGTGAAGGATTTATATATGTATGTCTGCCTAAAACCTTAGACAGAGGTGATGGCTTTTCACGAGATCTTTATCTGTTGTAGATCGACCCTTCGGATGAGAAATATCGAAAAATTAGCTAAAAACATTAATTCTTTCATCCTCAACTGGGAATTTTTTTACAAAGAGTGGTCGCTTTTTTTCGCCGATATTTTCGAAAATCATCCCCTCTTTTCGATTGCCTAGCCTTAATTTAAACGTTCGTCACTTCCGGTTTGGCGATGGACATAACGGCAAAGACGTCATATTTTTTTTCACGTTCTTTTTCTCCTTCGTGGTATGGATTTGAGCTTGCCTGCCTACTACCACTTTTTTTTTTCTGTTTTGTTCAACGCACACATCCAAACACCCGGGCAACGCCGGGCACACAGGCTAGTATTATATAAGATGCAGTGATTATTTGTGGACATTGTAAATTTGTACACCCAAACATTCGAGATTTGCGATACAAGTTAGAAGATGAGCGAAAACAAAAGAAAAGCCAAAAATGTCAGGTGAGAGTGGTGAGTGAAAAACAACGAAAAACAACGAAAAGTGTGAAAGCAATAGTAAAAAAACAAGACAAAAAGCAAAGGAAAAAAATGGCGAAATAGAAATACGTAAAAGATTGTTATCATTGCTTTTGTGCAACGATAAACAAACTAATATCACCAATTATAATAAAAAGATTTGCACCATAAAAGATGCTATATGATGTTTTGATAGTGTGAGATGAACGCATCTATCTTTTTCATTACCTCTCACACACCATACACGCATACCCTCGTTCTCTCCTCTCCCCCTCTCTCCCTCTCTCTCTCTCTCTCTCTCTCTCTCTCTCTCTCTCTATATATATATATATATATATATATATATATATACACAGGCGGCAAAAACAAACTGCAAATTTAAGATAAATTTAATGTAACTGTTTAAACAAACTATACCTCATTTGATTCGCCTTTTATTCCTCTATAATTTTACGTGTTCATATTTGACTTTTAATTGAGATATTCTAATATTCACGTCAATTAAAAAAAAATAACTTCAAATTGAGGAGGCAAAAAGAAAGTCCGCACAATGGAAAATTGCTATTTAAATGTAACTTTAGGACATTAATGCAACACAAATACAATAGGAACAGAATGAACTAGTACATATTTAGTAACATAGCCCTTCTGCAATTTGACAGCCTGCAATCTTTTTGGAATTCCTTGAATTAGACTGCAGCAATACTCCAGGGAAAGGGCATCCCATTTTTCTTTAATTTTTGTCCAAGGTTCTTCAAAATTTGAAATTTTATCATTGCGTAGCTGTTGCTTGATCTAATGCCATACGTTTTCGATAGGATTGAGGTCTGGAGATTGTGCAGGCCAATCCAAACACGGAATATCATGCTCTTCCAGGAACCTCTTGACATTGCCAGCTGTGTGAATGGGAGCATTATCCTGCATAAAGATGGGATTATCATCCAAATTCCGACCAAAGTAGGGTAGAAAATGCTCAGTCAACATATTAATGTACTTGGTCTAATTAATTCGACCTTGAAAGCGAACTATAGGCCCTGGATCATTGGTAATGTCCCACACTAAAACTGGACCTCCACCACCCTGCAACGTTGAAACTGAGCACCTAGGATTAAATTCTTCGTCTTTCATCCGACGGACGGACTGCCTACCATTACTACCTAGCCTATTGACCTTGCTTTCGTCGCTAAAAAGCACTTTTGACCAATATGAAGAGTCATGATCTTCATTGCATCTGACGAAGTCCAGACGGCGCTTTCTGTTCTTTAAAGAAATCATTGGCTTGCGTTTTGCAACATATCCTCACAAATTAAATTCCTTTAATCTGTTCTTGACAGTAGAAAGAGAGCACTTTTTAACAAGATTGCACTGCTGTTGGATTTGGGGAGGCGTTTCAAATCTGTTTCTTAGGCTGCGGATCTTGATAGCATTGTCTTCTCTGTTAGAAGTAACTCTAGTACGACCAGATTTAGGGGCATCACGAACACTGCCGGTGCTTTGGTGATTTTGCATAGTATTTCATACCGTTTTCCCATCACATTTCAATCTGCGGCCGATTTCTCGATTGGATAAACTAGAAAGATGGAGATTAATGAGCTCCTGATGGCCACTAAGAGAAAGTCGTTGTATATGTATTAAATATTACTTTGTATAATCTTAAACAACAATACTTACAGTTAGAGATGCTTTGTTGCCTGTTAAACTGATTTAGGGCCGATAATTTAACCTGTTTTTTTTTGCGAATTTTTTGCTGCGGACTTTCTTTTTACCTTCTCAATAAAAATTGACGTGAATACTAGAATATTTCAATTAAAAGTCAAATATGGACAGGTAAAATTATAGAGGAATAAAAGGCGAATCAAATGCGGTATAGGTTGTTTAAACAGTTACATTAGATTTATCTTAAATTTTCAGTTTTTTAAAAAATTACAAGTGCGGACTTTCTTTTAGCCTGCACCGTATATATATATGTGTGTTCAAGTGCTGACGTTGTGTTGACCAACATTCAGATTTTTCTAGTGTTCCAAATGCTGTGCTAGCCCTCTTGATACGAAGACGTATCTCCGCACCCAGAGAGCCATCTCGGGACATTGTGCTAACCAAGTACACAAATGTGTCCGTGAGACATGCCTCAGACGAGTTCTAAATGTGAAATGATAGTCTCTGACACCTAACACGGATATTCCTGGCAAGGCTGGGTGTTTGAGCATCGAAGTAATAGTATTCAAACATGGTAGTGTTTGAATATATGGTTAAGTGACAGTTTTAATCATTTAGAACTGCTTTAAAGCTTCACCTCTCACTCATTTTTCGACCAAATTTCAAACAATTATTACGGTTTTTATATCACCTTGTCGGCTATATTATGAACAAAATTAGTTTCAATTTTCGTTCAGTAAAACAAAAGTTTTCTGGCGGCCTAAAATCCTAAAAATATGTAAGGAAGCAAGCGACGCTTTTTATGACTACTTTCAATAGCAACCGCATCGCTTCAGCGATTACTGTTGCTACTAATTCACTAATGAAAGAATGAAAGGGAGATAATTAGGGGAATTTTATTAAAAGCAGACGAGTGTCGTACATTGTTTATTACATATGTGTTTATGGGGACAAAAAAGAAAAAAAATAAGGTTGAAATTAAACAAAGAACAAGTAAATTTATTAGAAGCCTCGAACAATCATGGATTACAATAGAAAATGCTAGCATGAGAAGTAACATGGTTAAGCTTAAACATGGAAAAGTAAAGGACTAGTTATTAAAACTGGAAAAGAAAACGACAAAGATATTCTAGTAAAAAATCTAATAAATTTATAACTTAAAATATCGCAGCATTAAGAATTAAAAAAAATCAATTTATAACATTATATAATGCATAATCTAATGCTGCAACATTTTAAGTTATAAATTTATTATATTTTTACTAGAATATTTTGTGGTTTTCTTTTCCAGTTTTAACGACTAGTCCTTTACTTTTCCATGTTTAAGCTTAACCATATTACTTTTCATGCTCACATTTTTCTGTTGTAATTATATATTAGTTAATGAAACATGAGTTAATCCCTTTGGTAATTACTAAAGCATATTCATATCGAAATAGATCGGAGATAAGTGACTTGTTAAACAGATTGATCAAGAATTATATGATGGACAACTGTGGGATTTTTAACTTGAATATCTTCTTCATTTTTGGTGGTACGTTTATGGAATTTGAACATTGTATAACGGATGCAATATAAATATGTTTGGAAAATTTATGTATTAAAATTACATCCTTTACGTGGTTTTTACTCGGAGCGACTCTTACAGAGGGGATCCATTGTTTCTGCCGATTGAATGATAGAGTGTACGAAGCAAAAGCCGCACAAAATATTGATAACTTAAAACAGATTTCTGAATTGTTGACCGGTATCAAGCATGAAAAAAAAAACAAAAAAAAAACAAACTCTGTTACTGCTTTACTTTACTAATCTTATCATGTTCTTATATATCTTTCCCGTCTCACTTCCTTTTTTTCAAACCGCGAATCAGGCCGGACACACGTACGTTCACTTTTATTTTATCAATGCATAAAATGAATTTTATTTTAAGTGATGCGATGTTTAACAGTGTATACACTACATTGGGGCAGCCTGTATTTATTTCCTATAAAATGGGCGATTTAGGTAATTTTATCTGGAAAGTTTGTCATCGCAAAAAAAAATGTAAGTAAAGTCGTAGAAGAAGGATAACAAAAATATCTTTATTTATCAAATTACAGCAAATTTCTCCGAGTTATTCAGATAATCTTTTTCAACGTTTTAGATAATGATCATGAGAAATGTTGACGTGAAATATATTACATGTAACTTGAACTATTTAATTATTTCTTTTTTACCCTATTAATTAACTCGTTGCATCCAGTGTTGCTTAATTTCTATTTCGCTTTTCTTTTTTTGGGGGGTGAGGTGGGGTGGGGAGTTGTATATGTCTGGTTTACATTTAAATATAGAGATTCGTAAATGTTAGTATATAGAATAGGGCCAAAACAATCCATTTTCTAACTGGGCCATACATCTATCATCCGTCTTACATCCAACCCACTGGAAATATGTATCTTAATAACATATAAGCTGATACAAGATTCCTTATATTTCTCTTATATTTATTTTTAGTTTACACTTTAGCTATGGCCAACAGTGTCTCCGCTTTTTGACTTCCGGTTTTTGTTTCTTATTTGGATGGTCAAACAGAAGAAAGCCATTCTTAACATGGCAAGAAGCAGTCTTACGCCTATCTAAGAGGAAGATAATATTAATAATAGAGCATATTTTGCTTGTCACCGTCGTCGCGCTTTAGAAGTAGATCCAGAAAGTCAAACTAAGCATTCAATCTTGCCTATACCCAATATTTTAATGGGGGTACGCGTGTTATATAGGGGTTTCATTAAAGAGAGTCTTAGTGAGAGTTCTTGTCTTATTACATATGATGTTGTATCTTAGAGAGAGAGATGTTGTTGTAATGACATTTTATAACACAGACATAACACATAACGATACAATTTACCTTTTTGTAGAAATCACAACACAAAGATGAGCTTTATCCAAAACACATGGTGAATTTATTTAATACGACCGGTCGGGATTTCCTCATTAAGAACTCAAAGTTTCACATCTTAGTTTCTGAAGTGACGTCTCGCTTCAGACGTCCGCCTGTCTTTCTCTCCCCTGACTGTCTCTCTGACTGTCTCTCTGACTCTCTCTGACTCTCTCTACGACCAACTAACTCCCACCTCCTATATTGAGAAATCCATGCATCCCGGCCACGTGAGCAAAATTCACGTGTTTCAACATGCGCGACTTTGCACGTTTCCGACATTGATTTCCCAATAACCTATTTTCCTTGTTTGTTTCCACAAAGGAATTTAACCTACATATCTAATTTATTTAACCATATTTTATTATCCACATTCTTTTAACAATTGAATAGTTTATTTTTTATTTATTTCATCCGAATTAACAATTTACTGGACATTCCATTTAAACCTATTGTTCTTTAAAACTTATGTCCAGGGTTCGATTTCTGCTTTCTCTTATTTTCATTTTAACTAATCTCTCTATTTTTATACTTACATGAACAGGGGACAGCCCTTATCATGTAACACGCGCCGTAAATGTCTAGGAAATACTGAGTTTTAGACAAACTAAAATTTTCGCGTAAATTAAATAGTATCAAGCATGAAAAAAAAAAAGCAGCAGACTCTGTTACTGCTTTACTTTACTAATCTTATCATGTTCTTAACTGTTTTTCTCATCTCACTTCCTTTTTTTCAGACCGCGAATCAGGCCGGACACACGTACGTTCACTTTTATTTTATCAATGCACACAAAAAGAAGTTTATTTTAAGTGATGCGATGTTAAACTGTGTACACACTACATTGGGGCAGCCTGTATTTATTTCCTATAAAATGGGCGATTTAGGTTATTTTATCTGGAAAGTTTGTCACCGCGAAAAAAAAGTAAGTAAAGTCGTAGAAGAAGGATAAAAAAATCTTTATTTATCAAATTACAGCAAATTTCTCCGAGTTATTCAGATAATCTTTTTCAACGTTTTAGATAATGATCATGAGAAATGTTGACGTGGAATATGTTACATGTAACACACTTAACTATTTAATTATTTCTCTTTTACACCATTAATTAACTCGTTGCATCAAGTGTTGTTTAATTTCTATTTCGCTTTTCTTTTTTTGGGGTGGGGGTGGGGGTTGTATATGTCTGGTTTACATTTAAATATTGAGATTCGTAAACACTTTATCCTAATCCTAAACCTACTAAACCATATCTAACCATACATTCCTAAACCTACTAAACCATATCTAACCATACATTCCTAAACTTACAAAACTATATCTAACCATACATTAACTCGTCTCTCTCGATTCAATACTGTAGCAAATTTAGCTGCTTCCACTGCATGAATTTTTACCTATACCCTCTCCCAGTAAAAATGAAAATGGAAAGCATAGTAATGTCCTTTTTTTAACCACGTTTGAGGAGTGAAAATTTTCTGTAGAAGCTAACCTAAATGCCCGATTTTTTCAGGAGATATTAACATAAATAACCAATTGCGTCGCAGATGGGGTCGCAGAAATACCTGGATTAGGACCCAGGCGCGGGGCGAACCCCCTCGGAGCTGATGGACCCGTAGGTCTTCCTAGGTCATCCGTCTAGGAGAAGGAAAACTCTGAAACTAAACCTAGGGGAGGGAGGCCTCTTCAGTCCTGGACGACAACCTTCCTAGAGCTGGTGACTCAAAAAATCACCGGTTGGCAAACCTAAAACTGCTTAAGGAGGAGGTAGACTCTATCTATCGCTCGGCTTTCATACTCCTTCTTTGCCTATTGGCCAGGCGTAGAGGTACTATCACAGGGACTCGTCTGAATCACCCAGTGGTTGACCTTGTTTCCTGACTAGGGCAATGAACGCCGCCCTTCCCCGCTCCCGCCACATCCCATCCCTCTAAACTGGGCACAGTGGGGTGCTTCAGTGCCATATATGTCGGTGCAGTTGGACTGGGCTGGCTTTGCCTAATGGATTGAGGGTACCGGATTGACAGTTCCTGGCTACTGTTTCCGACTGATAGTACAGGAGCCCTAACTCTTTGGTAGCGCTTAGAGCGGCTGCTCCATCAACAGTTGTAAAATATCGGAATGTTTGTAGTGCCATGTCGCGCATGGAAAATGACCCTGCACTCATCCCCGGTGGGCTTTCCTGAGGCCACAATCCTGTGGGTGAGGACAGCTGATGGTCTACTTGTATTGTACGTTTGGTATTCTGCACAACTATTTGTCCAGCACCCCCTCACTCACTCACCCTAACTGAAACTTTTAAATAAAATAAAATGAAATGACAGCTTAAGCAAAAGTTACGTTTAAACCAGGACCAAACTCAAAGAAAACCAACCTGCATCCTCCCTTGAGGCTTGCATTTTCTAATATCCGCGGGCTTAGAACTAACTTAGATGATGTTGAGTCATTTCTCCTTGTAAACACCCCGTATATCTTAGCATTAAATGAAACTAACCTTCACTCCTCGATTCCCTCTAACCACTTTAGAATGCCTAGTTATCTCCCACTCTACCGTAAGGACTCGGACAGACATATGCATGGACTTGGAGTCTATATTCGTAACACCCTCCCCCTGACTAGAGAAATAAAACTAGAATCAGAGGACCAGGCCTTTATGTGCTTCAGACTAAATATTTTCTCTACCGCTCTCCCTCAAACCAAGACTGTACCCTAATAAACAAAGTCTCAGACAGCATAGATATAGCACTCTCCCTCAATACTAGCGCACAAATACATGTATTTGGTGACTTCAATGTCCACCACAGTAACTGGCTAGGATTCTCTAATCACATAGACGTAGCTGGTAGCGCAACACATAGCTTCTCTATATCCCATTCCCTATCTCAGTTGGTTACATTTCCGACACGTTTCCCAGACCAGCACGATCAACATGCCTCACTTCTAGATCTCTTTCTGACAACGGTTCCCAATGACTGTACAACAAATGCCCACAGCCCACTCGGGAATGCTGATCACGCTGTGATAATGGTAGAAATCAGCCTAAATTCTCGCCCTAAAACTGAAGACCCACTACTCAAAACAACGAGGTATTACAAAAAGGCTGATTGGGAAGCCATCAGGGAGCTCATCAGAGATGCCCCATAGCAAAATATCTTTACTCTTCCAGCGGAACAGTGTGCAAATGAGACCACTGAATGGTTCAAAACTGCTATTGAAGCACATGTTCCCGCACGGAAATTCTATAGCAAGCCCCAATCTCCCCAATGGTTTACTTCTGCTTGTGCAGCTGCCATTTGTCAAAGGCAGCATGCGTTCCGCAGATTCAACTGACATAAGTTCAGCTCAAATAAACAGAAGTTTATAGAAGCTAGAAATAATTGTAAGAGAGTGATAGAGACAGCTAAGACAGATTACTCTTAAACCACCAGAAAACGCATCGAAGCACATAAATTAGGAACCCGGGATTTTTGGAAAATCTACAACAGCGTAGTAAATAATGGACAGTCAACTATTCCCCCACTATAAAACAATCATGAGGTTGCTTGCACGGCAACTGACAAGGCTAATCTGCTTGCCAGTCGGTTTGCCTCAAACTCCACACTGAACTCGGTACACCACTCACTCCCTGATTTTCCTCTGCGAATAGACGCCACACTAGACGATTTGAAAATCACCCCTTCTCAGGTACATGCTATTATAAAAAACCTAGACACCTCAAAAGCATGTGGACCAGATCTCATCCCGGCTGTGCTTTTAAAAAAATGCTCTGCCGAGGTTGCTCCAGTTCTGTCCAAACTTTACAATAAATGCCTTAACGAATCTTGTTTTCCCGACTGCTGGAAAACCGCCTCTGTGGTACCAGTCTTCAAGAATTCTGGTGAAAGAACTGACCCACTAAATTATCGCCCCATTAGCCTCCTCCCGCTTTTCGCCAAAATATTTGAGTCCTTAGTTAATCAAGCCTTAGTCCAGCACCTAACAGCTGCTAAACTCCTGACTGACAAACAATATGGATTCAGGCAAGCCCGTTCAACAGCAGATATCTTAACTGTAGTTTCTGAACGTATATACCGTACATTGGATAAAACAGGGGAGGGTAGAGCGGTGGCCCTTGATATATCTAAGGCTTTTGACAGGGTATGGCACGATGGTCTTCTAAGGAAAATTAGAATATATGGAATCACTGGAAGAATTCATAATGTAATTAAATCCTTCTTAAGTAATAGAAAAATAAAAGTTGTCCTCGATGGTCGTACATCCAAACAATATGACATAAATGCGGGAGTACCTCAGGGGTATATCCTTGGACCTCTATTATTCCTGATATTCATAAATGACCTCCCTGATAAAATTGTTTCGAAGATGGGTATATTTGCCGATGACACCACTCTCTATAACAGATATGAGGGGAAAACAAATGAACACATATCCAAAGAAATGGCAGAAACTCTAGAGGATGACCTCCAATCTGTAGTGGAATGGGGACAAAAATGGTTGGTCACATTCAATGCTGCTAAGACTAAGCTTGTTTCCTTCAATAACTACAAGAAACCTTCTCTACCACCAATAGCAATAGCCAATAACACATTGCCTGAAAGTACTTCTTTTAAATTCCTCGGCCTAACGTTTACAGGGAATATGAACTGGAATAGATACATTGAGAGCATTGTCAAGGCTGCTGCAAGGAAGGTTGGCTCCCTCTACCATGCTAGAAAACTACTTACGCCTGACAGTATCCTATACCTCTATAAGGCAACCATTCGCCCATATATGGAGTACTGTTGTCACATCTGGGCTGGTGCATCGGCTGCTTGTCTCTCGCTCCTGGACAGGGTTCAAAAGAGAGTCGCCAACCTGATAGGTCCTGAACTGTCATCTAGGCTTCAGCCTCTGTCCCATCGACGAGATGTTGCATCCCTCTGCCTGTTTTCCAAATACTTTAATGGTGAATGCTCTGACGAACTGAAAACACTTGTACCTCCCCGACGTAACTACCCCCGACAAACCCGACAAGCTACTAAGTCTCATCCCTTTACAGTAGAGATCCCTAGGTGCAAGAAAGCCTTTTACTCCAATAGTTTCTTCCCCAGAACTGCGGGTCTTTGGAACTCCCTTCCGGGATTCTGCTTTCCCAACTGCAATGATATGCAAAAGTTCAAGTGTAATGTTAACAAACATCTTTCTACTCATCTCCCTTCATAATACCCCGCTAATTACGTCCCTAATAGTAGCCCTCTGCTTCAAAGTGGCACTGTGCCTTGTTTGGGGTGAAAATTGAAAAAAAAATGTTAGTATATAGACTAGGGCCAAAACAATCAATGTTCTAACGGGGCCATACATCTATCATCCGTCTTACATCCAACCCACTGGAAATATGTATCTTAATAACAAAATTCCTTATATTTCTCTTATATTTATTTTTAGTTTACACTTTAGCTTTTTTTTTTACATAGGC
This sequence comes from Euprymna scolopes, assembly GCF_053919585.1. Lineage (NCBI taxonomy): Eukaryota > Metazoa > Mollusca > Cephalopoda > Sepiida > Sepiolidae > Euprymna > Euprymna scolopes. The sequence goes on along the minus strand of NC_136496.1, from coordinate 11,554,295 downwards.
ATCACCACTTATCAAGGCCAAGAGGCCACTCAAGGATAAGGGTTAAAGAGTGTACAGTAGAAATTGGACAACATAGGAATCATTAGTAATGAAAATTTGGTAAATTTGATAACTTATATAGAACGGCTCATCAAGAACTTATTTACGTTAGACTTGAACACAACCATATTGTAGTCAGCCGGAAAGCAGGAAAATGGAAGACAATTCCACAGGCGTGCAGTTCTAAGAAAGAAGCTTTCTTCATGGAATCTACGTTTAGGTTTAGGCACAGATAAAGAGTGGGGGAATTAGTGATAGTGTTTTCAGCTAGACGAGTGTTTCTTGTGAAAGTTTGGCGATGGGGGACCATAGATTGAAGCTCAGTCGAACACTTTCCATGAAAATAACGATACACCAGAGACAAACTCGCAACATCTCTTCTGTGAGATAGAGGTTGCAAGGAAGAGAAAAGGACATCTCCTACGAGGCTACGAAGTCTATTTTGAACTCTATCAAGGCAGGACACGTACTTTCTAGCAGCCCCTGCCCAGATGTGGCAACAGTATTCCATCCTTGGACGTACCTGGCTCTTATATAGATAGAGAATAGCATCAGCAGTGAGATATCTACTGGATCGATAGAAAGATCCCACCATTTTTCCAGCGGCATTGGCAAAAGATTTGATGTACGTGTTCCATTTAAGATCAGGAGTAATGGTCAAGCCCAGAAGCTTGTCAAAACTTTAGGCCTCCTGAAGACGAGAGCCATTCATTTCAATTAATGCCAGATTTTGATCAGAATGTTGATGATGTAAAGAGAGAAGCTTGGTTTTAGATGCATTAAAAGTAACCAGCCACTCCTTTCCCCATTGTACTACGTGCTCAAGATCAGAGGAGAGAGAATTGAGAGAACTTGGTCGTTTACTGTCTTAGATGTGCTACCATAAATGGTAGTGTCGTCAGCATAAATGTCTACAAATGATGTAAGGATGTGATTTGGAAGATCATTAATGTAGATCAGGAAAAGAGTTGGGCCAAGGATGGACCCTTGAGGGACACCGGCATTAATACTGTGGGCTTCTGATTTTTGCCCCTCAACTACTACTCTTATGAACCTATCAGAAAGAAATGATTTAATAATTGAGAAAACATTTCCAGCTATACCATAGCTGGAGATCTTGTGAAGTAAACCTTTATGCCATACCGTATCAAAGGCCTTAGATATGTCAAGAGCTATGGCCAACAGTGTCACCGCATTTTGACTTCCGGTGTTTGTTTCTCATTTGGATGGTCAAACAGAAGAAAGCCATTCTTAACATGGCAAGAAGCAGTCTTACGCCTATCTAAGAGGAAGATAATAATAATAATAGAGCATATTTTGCTTGTCACCGTCGTCGCGCTTTAGAAGTAGATCCAGAAAGTCAAACTAAGCATCCAATCTTTCCTATACCCAATATTTTAATGGGGGTACGCGCCGTAAATGTCTAGGAAACACTGAGTTTTAGACAAACTAAAATTTTCGCGTAAATTAAATAGTGAAAATTAAAACCTCTATAGACAAAAGTAAGAATTTTAGAATCGCGTTTCTTTAAATTTCAAAACACAAAAAAACATTTAATAAAATACTTTTTAATGTGATGTCGAAAGTTAAATTACATTATTAAAATATCGTTTGGTTCTTAAATATTGTTGTGAGTTTTCAAGAAGTGTTCAGAAGGTTTTGGAGAATTGTGTATCACAGAACCGGAACTCTGTGCAAAAGGGACTTTTTTCCTTGATAACCGTCTTGTTTCATACACATATGCGTCTCTTGCTGAATGAGGTTTACTCACTAAATGTGAGCAAAAAACTGACTACTTTCCCTTAGAGTTTGATCGTTTATGTTCTGCAACTCACACCATTTCACGCGTATTTTCTTGTCCTTAAAACACGACACATCTCTTGCGTCTTCTGCTTCTTCTGATTTTCCCGCGCTGGCAGCAAAGAAACTATTAAATTTTTTAGGTAAGGTCGTTTTGTAGTATTACCAGTACATATGTTTCATTCGGATTTTTTAAAGCTAATATCATGCACACTAGAAAGATCCTTCAGTGGACAGCTTCTCTTTTAGGGTACCCATATCTTCTCGCTATATATATATATATATATATATATATATATATATATATATATATATATATATATATATAATGTATAAGAGAAAGAAAATTAAAACTGTAAGTTGAATTTTACAATCCAAATTTATTGTTCGACTGAATACTCCCAAAAACAATTTACAAAGTCCTTATTCTGCAGAGTTTCAAAGAATGCTATTCTTGTTATTCTTCTCTCAGAGGACATAAAGAAATCAGCAAATTATATTTGTAGCATCTATATATAAAAGAAAGAAAATTAAAACTGTAAGTTGAATTTTACAATCAAAATTTATTGTTCGACTGAATACTCCAGAAAAACAATTTGTAAATTGATTTTTTGGAGTATTCAGTCGAACAATAAATTTTGATTGTAAAATTCAACTTACAGTTTTAATTTTCTTTCTCTTATAATAAGCTCTACTCTTTATCGCGTATTGAGCTTTTTTAATTCGGTTGGGATTAAATTTTCTATATATAAATACTGTTATTTATATTAGTTTGAAGTTTACCATAGCGTATATCAGGTAAACACTACATCCCTTTGTTTTCATTATTATATATATATATATATATATATATATATATATATATATATATATATATATATATATATATATATATATATATATATATACTCGGGTTTTTGTTATTCAAAAGTAATAAACTAATGAATTCAACGAGGTTGTTAGATAGTGCTCAATAAAGAAAAACTAATAATACTTATTTATTGTTAAATAAACATGTTTACATCCCGCTGCTACAAACAACCATTAAATGTTTATTTAACAATATATATATATATATATATATATATATATATATATATATATATATATATATTGCTGTTACAACGTGTTCGACGGAAAAAAATCTTTCTTTAAATTGTATGGATGATGGAAATGCAGTTGATGTATTGTTCATGGTTTTCTATCTACTGATTACTCGAACCTCTGTACAGTACGAGTCATATCTGACCTTCGGGCCAAGATAACAGTCTAGTACCTGTTCTGATGCTGCACTAAACACTTTATACTGAGGTAATGTTTATTTTTGCCTTCTTCCAGGGCACTCCTTTTGGGAAGCTGTTATTTTTTCTTACATTAAAAATGACCTTGTGTCACATTTCTCTTTCGTAGGGAAGCAAAAACATATTTTAAATATGTATAATAGATACTTTTGATATTAATTCTTCTCCACGTGAAACTGCATATGGAAAAATTGCGTCCTTATAGTCTAGCAAGGCTTGAACATACTGATGAGGCCAGTGTAGTTTTGTACATTTTCTAAACTCCAAAAATAAGAATATTTATACAAAAATATAGATATATCTTTAGCACAGGACATCATACTTTCGTCAGCTGTATATATATATATATATATATATATATATATATATATATATATATATATATATATATATATAACCCACATATTTTTCAGGTTAAAAATATCCAAAAGAAAAATTGAATTTAACAAGCTCGTTGATAGTGCTCAATAAAAAGAGCAAGATATCATTTTAATCTGAAAAGATCTCATTAATAGGAGTATGACAACAGCATATTCTTTTCATTGTTTTGACTCTCGAGTGTGTATCCGTTGATATCTTTATATGCTTTTATATAGAGTGATGTGGTTATCAGTTGATTAACTGTGTCGGATATATACTCGAGGGGCAAGACAATGATAAGAATATGCTGTTGTTGTCATAGCCCTATTCATCATTCAACCAAAGTCTCAGGTCTTCATTGAGGCTTGTATTTTAAACGATAGATTTATTGCTGCAACCAATGGTAATTTTGTTTAACTAAATTGAATAATATATATATATATATATATATATATATATATATATATATATATATATATATATATATGCTTACGCTATCTTCGGTGCAGAAAATGATAATTACTACTGGCCGCGGTCTCGAAAAAATTCAACAAAGTCAACTTTGGCTTTGCAGACTCGCGTTCTTTCACTCGCTCAACGGGAATTTAAAAATTAAATGCAAGTTAATTAAGTTATTTCTGAAGTTATATAAGAGGGCTTGTCATAATTCAACCAACGATGAAAGTATTAAAAAAATAGATATATGCATATATATATATATATATATATATATATATATAATTATTTTTTTACTATAATAATTAAATACCTACAGACACTAGTGTTTCATCCTTTCGGGATTCTTCAGTGCAGGGTGTCACAATTACTACCAGTCGAACGATTCGAACCCCGCGACACGAGACATCTCTGGCTCGATTAGCGGAGGCCGTATCCATTCGGCTACCATTAATCGTGTGAAATAGCGTTGAATTTTAAACATTTTAATTTAAATGTTCATTACGTCAGACAGACAGTGATCAAGTCGTTATACGACGATCTACGCATAAGAGCTAAATTGACCGACTTTTATTCAACAGAAAGTGCTCAACGATAAGAAACGTATTTCTTAAAGGGGCTGTCATAATTATTTTTTTACTATAATAATTAAATACCTACAGACACTAGTGTTTCATCCTTTCGGGATTCTTCAGTGCAGGGTGTCACAATTACTACCAGTCGAACGATTCGAACCCCGCGACACGAGACATCTCTGGCTCGATTAGCGGAGGCCGTTTCATCCTTTCGGGATTCTTCAGTGCAGGGTGTCACAATTACTACCAGTCGAACGATTCGAACCCCGCGACACGAGACATCTCTGGCTCGATTAGCGGAGGCCGTATCCATTCGGCTACCATTAATCGTGTGAAATAGCGTTGAATTTTATATATATATATATATATATATATATATACAGACGCTTAAGAAATCGTTTTTAATGACTGATTGCATGATTATTTTTAATAAGTTCATAAAAATTAAACGTTACATCTATTAAGTTGTAATTGTATTTTCTATTTTTTTGCTATATATATATATATATATGCAATTGTTTCTTCAGTATTAACCGTAATTTATTAAAATGCTTTAATAAAAAAACAGATAAATGCCATAAACACATTTAAAATTAAACTAACAACGTTCACTACGATGCATAATCAAGGGGATAAAATAGGAGAAGACAACTCTCTCGTTACTTTTTCCTCTCTCCCTCTGTCTTTCGGCTTTTTTGTATTTTTTAAAATTTATTTTTGATATTTTGAAAATTCAACCATTTCAATTTAAAGGCAGAAAGTTTCGATTTCGTGTTTGAATGTTTTTATTTTTGTTGCCACATTTTTCCGACTTGTAAGTTGTATTTCTAGATTGTAAGTTTTAAACAGAGTCCATCTCACATACACACCCAGGCGAATTGATTTCTTAGTTCCGATGATTTCATTACGGCCTTATATAAAAGTATATACCTTGGTTTAAAATTGGAGAAACTATTAACATTTATCCATTTACATCAATATATGTGAAAGTTTTGGTCTTGTATTTGTAAGAAACTAATAAATGTAATACACATTATTTAGAATTTTCAATTGCATTAAAATAGAGAAATGAGCAGTGACGATGACTATGTTGTTAACGACACGAACTGACGATCTGAGTTCGAATCCAGAAAATAATCCAAAGAAATTCGTTATCTTGGCAATGATCGAAACCTTCACATATAAGTACCCGATTTTTCTCTAGAAAGCATTCAAACAAGAAAGACATCGAAAAAACTAATGCCAACAATAGAATCATTTGATTCACACCAAATAAATTAATAAATGAGTAGCGAACTTCACGACACGATAGCGAGATAGCAAATACAAGCGATACTTTACCATTTAAAGATACTACTACTACTACTACTACTACTAATAATAATAATCAACTTCAAAATGGATAAATAAACTTCAATATGAAACAATCAACTTGAAAATGGATTAATCAATTTCAAAATGAGAACTAGTCAACTTCAAAAGAATAATTAATAGAATACAAATAAAGTTAATATTTATTCTTATATTTTTAAATTCAAAGGGTTACAAAATAATATAAACTTTCAAAGAAATTTATTTCAAATTTAATATCATTTAAGTTAATTGAAGATGTTGGTTCTACAGCTTCTTTTGTAGAGGTTGCTCCAGCCTCATCGTGAAACATCATTTTTGCTGATATAAAACTTTCGTCTATTACTTTCGCATTAAGTTCACTCAATGCTTTATTAGTCTTTAAGCTGTTTGTATTGTGGGGGTTTCCTTACTATCTATCTATCTATCTATCTATCTATCTATCTATCTATCTATCTATCTATCTCTCTCTCTCTCTCTCTCTCTCTCTGTCTCTCTCTCTCTATATATATATGTGTGTGTATATATATGTATATATATGCATATATATATACATATATATATGTATATATATATATATACTAGCAAAAGTACCCGTTGTTAACTGGGTTCAAAAACAGCCTACAGAAAATGGACTCTGATTTATGAAAGTATGATAGGTTATGAAAAGGAACGGTTGTAAATTTGGGTTGAAGTTGGGAGTATCAAAACCAATGCAAAATATGATGAAAGTAAAAATAAAATAGATATCCCCCATAATTTATTATACTATACCTGTTCACACTGAAACACTTATCACAATATTCTGTGGATCTATATTAAAAAACCTTGCTAAACTTTGTGACATATTTCCATTCTATGGAGGTCAGGTGCGAACGAACACCCCATAATTTTATTATACCCTATTTCTTCAAACTGAAGCATAATTATCAAAGTATACTTACGCAGACAGATATGAAAAGTCTTTATTAAAGATTGTGCCTATTTCCATTCTATGGAGGCTAGGCGCGAACTCACGCCCCACAATTTTATTATACCATTCCTATTTGAGTTAAAACATACTTATCAAAGTATTATTATGTGCATCTATATCAAAAACACTTGTAAACGTTTTTTTTTTAATTTTAAATTTTTTTATTTCCATACTTTGTGAACCAGGCGCGAACGCAGACCACATAATTTTAATGAACCACCGTTCTACCAGATCAAACATACCCATTCCTGTGTCTTGATACATCTTCTATCATTATATGTAATCAGTTTTTTTTTAAAAAGTCAACCATATAGGAGCCTATTCGTGACCACACACACACACACACACACACACACACACACACACACACACACACACACACACACACACACACACACACACATTCAGCTTCATGAATTAATGTTCATTATATATATATATATATTATATATATAATATATATATATCATATATATATAATGAATTAATTGTTCATTATATATACATATTATATATATATATATTATATATATATATAATGAATTAATTGTTCATTATATATACATATTATATATATATATATACATATTATATATATATATATATATATATATATATATATATAATGAACACGACCAGTCAATTTCCTTACTAATAGGGTAAGTTAATTGAAAAAAGAATTATCAATTTACTAAAAATAAATTGGAATTTGATTAATCCATTTTGAAGTTGATTGTTCCATTTAGAAGTTTATTATTTCTCATTTTGAGGTTGTTTTCCAATCTGAATATGATTAATCCATTTTGAAGTTTCTTGTTCCAGTTTAAAATTCATTATTTCTCATCTTGAGGTTGTTTTCCGATTTGAAATTGAGTAATCCATTTTGAAGTTAATAGTTTCATTTTGAAATTGATTATCCGTTGTAAAGTTGATTTTTTTTTTACTTGAACATAAGTCCATTTTGAAATTGATCCTTATCATTTTGAACTTGAAATGCTATATACATTATTTAAGCTAAAACATATTTTTAAGTATTCTTATGTACATCTATATCAAAAACACTTGTAAACGTTTTTTTTTATTTTAAAATTTTTCATTTCCATACTTTGTGGACCAGGCGCGAACGCAGACCCCCAATTTTAATGAACCACCGTTCTGCCAGATCAAACATACTCATTCCTGTATCTCGATACATCTTCTATCATTATATGTAATTAAAATAGTCAACCATATAGAAGCCTATTCGTAACCAGACACACACACATTCAGCTTTATATATATATATATATATATATATATATATATATATATATATATATATATATATATATATATATAAATATATGTATATATATATACTAGACTAGACTACCCGTGACCCGTTGGGTCAGTATATTATATTAGCTATGGAATTCATGTATGAGCGTGACACTTGTGACATAAAGAAAATAGTTTTTTTTTGACATAACAGAAACATTTCTATGAAAGTATATTAAAATGAAAAATCACGGACGGATCACTCAAACACGAAAGAAAATCACCCCTATTCATGTAAAGTTACCTATTTTTCCGAATAATCGCTCAAAAATCGAAAATTAAACATGATTTTCCTATGAATCGCACGCCGCCGAAAGTCATTTAGCAGCAAAAACACACATGAATCTATCGATGAGAAATATAAGAATGAAAAACCCATATTGGAATCCTTCAACCAAGTTATAGAAACTTAAAATCTAAAAATAAAAAAACAATTAATAAAACGTGAAGCAAAAAAATATGACCTAAATAAATAAAATAAAACTTATATTGAAACAGATTAGTAAATGTGTCAACAAATTCACCGTTCTCACACAACTATTTTGTATGTAGAAATGTAAACAAAAAATAAAAAATGATGGAAGGAAGGAAGGAAGGAAAAGGGACGGATAGAGCGTAGTAGTAGTAGTAGTAGTAGCCTTGGCTGTACTACAATTGTTCTTATGTTTGTCAACGGGTTAAAGTTGTTTAGTTGTAAGAAAATAGCGACAGTATAGTTGTAATAAAGAATAGTTGCAAAACAACTCCACTCTTCCCATGTTAAATAATAATTTCGAAATAATAACGTTAATATTCCAGTACGCAGGTAAAAAAAAGAAGAAGCGATTTGTGTTTATTTGTTTACATTGTTATGGGTTAATGTTTATGCGCGCATGCGCAACCAGATGTCGTAAACTGGAAAGTGGGTTACATCACTCGTTACAAGGTCATTTGAGTTTTATAAGTATATAGATATATATGATGAATCTCCCGTCGATTTCGACGCTTGAGGTTCCGCCATAACAACTAAGTTGTTCGGAAATCACCATAAATGATTTGTTTAAGACTTTGTGTAGATGCAAACACATTTTTTGCTATTACTGCTAATCCTTGTCGGTGCAGATGACTGCCACAAGACAACGACCTTAGTACAACGCAGGTGTTTACATCAGCGTTACCTTCTCCTAGATACATGTCTTAACTAAGACTGGAGGTGCATCGCTCCCATTTAATTAATGTGCCACCAGATACCAACCTGGACATTTCTACGACTCGGCGCGGTACATACACCGCCTAGCCTCCTCAAATAGTCACCCATCTGATACTGGTCAGGTTCATCGTTGCTTAACTTCGGTGATATATATATATATATATATAAGTATTTTAAGTTTACTAAAAGAACTTTCCTCACGCAAGATGGTAAATGCTTTTTCACGCAATAAAATATATCAGAAAGTTATCCATTTGTTGGCGCCTGCCAGCGTCTGTCTCGTTCCCTTCTCGCGTGGGGAGCGAGAATTGACATAATTGAGGTAGAAGAGGTGAAGTAACTCCGCCTGAAAAGGAAAAGGAGTTTGTTCCTCTTGATCATATTCTATCGTTCTAACACACTGGTTCTTCCTTAATGCACATACGAAATGACTCGATGTTTATCTAAAATAGTTTTATTACAATAGTTTTGTGACCGTTAAAGGCCGATAATAAATAAAACAACACGGTGGAATATTTAAAAGAGTGTATTTACAGAAGTACAGAAATAGAATGTTACAGAACGTCTGCGTCCGATACTGTGGCTATGGCTGCCAGGACATTTAGTTGTAACTCTATTCAAAGCCTTCTGAGGTGTCCATTCACACCTGAAATAGATAGGTATGTCAACTTCACACCATAACACTTTATAATCTGCTAAACTAACGCTATCCGTTACACTCTGTCTGTAATCATGTCTGACGTCATACATGGCTAAATATCATTAACTCCCCTTTTCCACAATGTCAATTTATTAATCAGTTTCTGATTCATAGTCTGAAACGAAATCACCGCTGAAACATGTATGCACATATGAAGCCAATAATCTTAATAATTAACACGTGAACAATGCATGGTTCCCCATGAGTGCACAGTTTTAGGCCTGAACGTATGTAAATTTGAGTTCTGCATCATGCAAAAAAAAAAAAAAAAATGACTAAGTCCATCATTTGCCCCCTCTCCATTTAGTTCCAAAAGTTTGTAAGGCCTTAACATATTTAAATTTGAGTTCAGCACCATGCAAAACTGCTAAATAGACATACACGGAAACTTTTGAACAAATATGGTAAAATAATCCCCAAAATAAAGTGCTTTTATTAGCCCTAAAAGAGTCCCTGGGGCACACCAAAGAGTTATCGCGAAGTATAAACAATCAAAATTATATAGAAATTAGTTAGTTACAACTCCTCAGAAAGTTTTATAAAAATCCAAGGCATCAAAAGTGTAAATTTTAGCCATTTTGATATGAAAAGCACCTCCAGGGAAGCAATCGGATTTTTCCCGGAAAATCCGTTCTGTTATTTTTTTACTCATATCATGTTTAATGTTTGTGCAAAATTTTCAAAAATTCCAAGGCGTAATTATTGAGAAAAGTGTGGACAGACTACCAGACAAACGGACAAGGGTGAATTAACAGGCCCACCCTCCATTTGTCGGTGGACCAATAAAATTATATATATATATATATATATATATATATATATATATATATATATATATATATATATATATATAAGCAGTATTATTTATAGCGCTTCTGGGTAAAAATTATATATGCATATATGTATGAATTCCAGATTTACAGTTAATATTTAAATTGGATGTTCAATTTAAAATTCGTTGTATATTTCAATTTCTCTATGCAAATCTTATTTATTGAAATTAGCTGATGTTTTTGTTATTTTAAAAAAATTGATGAAAGTAAACTACTTTTTATCCTCTGGAACTTTCTGCTGTGTTTAGAAGCGTGACGTCACACTGATTATATGAAAATATTACAATGGCTTCATGTTCGTGACAGTTATGGATGTTTGGTTGCTAGAAGGGATATACACGCACAACAACTGGCGGCTTGATTCTTATCGGGCGACAGTGATAGCCTTTTCAGTTGTTATTATATTATGATTTCTGGTCACTTGAAACATCCCCTTTATATATATATATATATATATATATATATATATATATATATATATATATATATATATGATGATTGTAACGTCTTGTTAGACGAGAGCCACTCCCTCAGACATTTAAAATCCATGAGCCCAAAAGCCTGAGGGAGTATCTATACAAAGATGATGTTACAGAGTCTTAGCTTTGTACGACAGCTAAGTCTCTCTCTCGGTTCAGAATGTTGACATCCAGCAACAAGCAAGAGCAAGATAGCCAGCAACAAATTAAACTGCAGACCAACTTAATGCGGGTACTGGTCTCCCGCTTTATGATTTTTTTTTAAATCAGAGATTTGCTTCTCCTAGAAAGGTTGCCTTTACCACGGCTTACGGAAGCCCTATCCACCCCAATACACACACACACACACACACACACACACACACACACACACACACACACACACACACACACACACACACACACACACACACAAATATACACGGTGCTAGTTGGCCGTTGACCCAGAAAAAGCGTTCATTCGCCCTTTGGAAGGCCTTGTTTTTAACCCTTCAGGGAGACTAGCCGCCCTCCTCACCAAACAAGTCTGGTGGGGGAACCAGTTTAGTCGCCGGTGACCCGACCATGAGGCAGGTAGTACTGGGTTACATGGTACCAGTAGCATATGACATGATCTGACACACACACACACACACACACACACACACACACACATATATATATATATATATATATATATATATATATATATATATATATAAAGGGATAGAGAGATAGATAGTTCTGGGGAAAAGCATTGTCAATGTAGCAACACTCCAGGGATTTTTTATTCGGTCATGACTGTTTCTATGAATTGACCTGAATTTGATTTCACCTGTGTTAGCTTTTTCGGAAAATGACCTTTCGATCATTAATCAGTTTGTTGTTTGTTCGGAGCAGGTGCTTGTCAGGTTTCTTTTTCTTTTTTTTTAATCAAATGCCCTCTTGATACATTTGATAATTATTTTGTTGTTTCCTGCATTTGGCAAGGTGCACGGCCATTTTAAAATGTTTCCTGCATATTTAACATCTATAAACGGAAATGCTTATGAAATCGATTAAAATGATACGATTTTAAAATTATCTTTCAATTTATTAACATTTGAAACAGTAACATCAATATCGATAATCTATATATATATATATCTCTCTCTCTCTCTCTCTCTCTCTCTCTATATATATATATATATATATATATATATATATATATATATATATATAAGTGTATGCGTGTTTATGCGTGCGTATGTGTGCTACGGAAGACTGGAAAACATCGCTACCGCCGGTTTCAAATCTAAACAAAGAGGATCGATATTTGGTTGTCTATCTTGGACTCTCTTCAGCCTCTATTTATCTCTGTTTCCGCGAAACGTACGAGACGTTATATCCAGGGACACATATATAAACAAGGACTGAAGAGAATCCGACATAAGCGACCAACTATCAGTTATCTTTGTTTAGAGTTGAAACCGAGGGTACCGATGTTTTTTCTAATCTACACTAACACATATAATGTGACACCTATAAGTATTGGATCCATGCTATTTTTTGTAATAATTTTAGTTTCGCCATTTTGTAATAATTTTACTTTCGCCACTTTGCCTGGTATTTGGTAAGCAATATCTCGTGAAATTGTTGTAGTTTTATGTGGAAGGAAAAATAAAAACTTTGG